>NC_081295.1:65179090-65482121 GCF_030435805.1 Mustela lutreola
GGAAAAATATCTAGATAATGCCAGAGAAAGTATTTGCAAGTCCCCTTATTTGACCAAGGAAAAATATCTAGATAATGTAAAGCACCCACAAACCTCGACAATAAGAAAATAGATTCAACAATTTAAGAAATGGGGCATAGACTTTGATCACTTCATCAGAGAGATAGAAAAGTACATTTTACTCCATGGATATTAAAAAATACATTTAGAAAAGAATATACATCTATCAGAACCCATCAGTCACCTGAACCTGAAGTAGAAAAAAAGTCAGTCTTTTTCTGAGTTATTGTATCATATTCAGTATTTTAAAATTATACAAACAAGCATTTTTAATGTTCTAGATAGCATCCCGAAATGGACCTGTTCCTGCCCAGTCATTCAGACCTGAGGACTATACCTTATTTTGCCTGTACCATTTATTTTGAATGTCTAGTTTCTCTCTTAATCTGAGTGCATTCTCTAGTGCCTTTATTAATTTTAACATCAAATCCCAGGAGCCCATTCTCTCGAAATCACCCATTTCCCCTCTTCTTGTGACAACTTCAACTTCACTAGTATTTTCCTTTGTGTGGCTCTCATTTATTTCTTGTCAGCTACTGTTTGGTTTGGTTTCTTTCAGCCCCATTTTACGCTCTCTCGTGATTTTCAAGCTCTGTGACTGACGGCGAGTGGCTGGCATCTGTGGGAAGAGGAAACAGTGGGTGCAGGAGGCAGATGGGGTGTGTAGGTGGAATGGGATGACTCATTTTCTCATGTGTTGGTTTTTGGTGTAGAAATGTTAAGGACCCCAAAAGAAAACCCTTTAAAAAGCCCGTAAGTCCTTTTAGCCTTGGAAAAATATCTTTTGAAGCTCCTTTGACTTGGCTGCCTCTTTCGTAACCTCACTAAAGTCTCTGTGTCTTCAGCCTCCATTTGATCTGATCTAGTTCTCTTTCACAGAATGTGAATTCTAATCTCACATTCACTAGACAAGGCCAACTGCCCCAAACAGTTTCTCGAGAGTCTGCGTTATTTTTTTTGTGTGTGCTGCTGTTTGGTTTTATATCCACTTGGGTTTTAAGTGTTGTTTTTCTTTTATTTTGGTGGGTTCCTAAATTACAAAAGTAATCAATGTTCGTAAGAGAAATTGTTAAAAATAATATAGAAGGAATAAAGAAAAAAATGCACAATCCCATTACATAGCTATTATCATGGTTTACATTTCGGTGTAGAACTTTGAAGAATTTTTAAATTTCTAAATACACAGGGAGCCTGGGTGGCTCTGTGAGTTAAGCCTCTGCTTTCGGCTCAGGTCAGGGTCTCAGGGTCCTGGGATCGAGCCCCACACCAGGCTCTCCACTCAGTGGGGAGCCTGCTTCCCGCTCTCGCTCTGCCTGCCTCTCTGCCTACTTGTAATCTCTCTGTGTCAAATAAATAAATAAAATCTTTAAAAAATAAAATTTCTAAATACACATATGTATATTCACATAGAATATATACATTATAATGTATTATATCTTAATTTTTTTTTACTTAATATACCTTGAGTTTACCTCCATTGCTAAATATTCTTCTACAATATAGTTTTCTTTTTAAAATTATTTTAATTCCAGAGTAGTTAACTTATAGTGTTATATTAGTTTCAATATAGTGACTCAACAATTTGGTTCTCAATTATACATAATAAACCACTATTTGGGGGTGCCTGCATGGCTCAGAGGGTTAAGCTTCTGCCTTTGGCTCAGGTTATGATGATCTCAGAGTCATGGGATCAAGCCCTGCATCGGGCTCTCTGCTTGGCAGGGAGATGCTTCCCCCTGTCTCTCTGCCTGCCTGCTTGTGATCTCTCTCTCTCTGTCAAATAAATAAATGAAATCTAAAAACAAAAACAAAACAAAACCACTATTTGAATCTATCTATGTACCTCTGTACCTATCTGGCTACCTACCTATCTAACCATTTTCCTGTTAATGGATATTTAGGTATTTTCCGTTTTTGTTGTAAAAAATATATTTCATTCGACATACTTACAAGTAAACCTAACACATTTATGGGGATTTTCTCAGGGTAAATTCTTGGGAGTTAGAGCTATTGGGCCAAAAAGTGTACATAGCTTTAAGGATTACTGAGGTCTCCTGGGAAGTTTAAAATTCTCCTTGGGTTGTCAGAATGTCATTTCTCTGCATCTCCACTGGGAATTCTTTAATTTTTTTTGACTACTTGTTAGACAAGAAAATTGGCACTTTAGAGTTTGCTTAACGTGCATTTGTTCATAGTAAGGTGTAGATTTCTTTGTGTATTTATTTATCATTTTAGTTATTCTCTTGTGAATTTGCCCGCCCGTGCCCATAGCCTAATTTTCTATTGTAATGTCTTTATGGCTGCTTCTTTGCTCTAAACTGACCGATAAGAGGTAATTTATAGAGATATTAACCTTTCATCTGTCAAACATTGCAAATATGTTTAACAAATTATCATCTGTTAAATTTGTGGTAAGGTATGTCAACATTTTCATCGTAATTGTGATTTGGAATTGTTTTGCCATCATATTTTCTAGATACTATGATTACAAAGGGAGCTCTTGGTTTTCATAATGATTTTGCATCTCAATAACTTATTAAATTATATTATTGCTTATAACAGTTATTTAGTTGATTCTACTGGGTTTTCTTTGTTGACAACCAAAACATCTGCAAGTAATGATAATTGTGTGTTTTATTTTAAAGTATTACATCTCCTTACTTTGTGACATTAGCTGGGATTTTCAGAAAGCCAACTAGTAGTAGGAATAATTGACTGTTTTGTCTTTTTCCTGATTTTTACAGAATACTTATAAACACAAAGTTGGTAGTTGCTGTGCATATATAATTTTTTTAGAGAGGGAGACTGAGAGCAGGGTGTGTAGGGGCTGAGGGAGAGAGAGAGAGAAAATCCCACGCAGGCTCCACACCCAGCCTAGAGCCTGGTGTAGGCCTGGATCTCATAACCCTGAGATCATGACCTGAACCCGTAATCAGGAGTCAGATGCTCAACTCAGTGAGCTACCCAGATGCCCCAGAATATATATATTATTTTTCATGTTAAAAGAGTGTTCTTCTATTTTTGTTTTGCTGTTATTTTTAATAAGAAATGCATTTTGAATCTTAATTAAAGCACTTGGGGCATCTGTGGAGATGCAGATGAATTTTTTTTTTCCCCATTGAGATATCCCTGCATTCCCAAAATAAATTTTAAGCCCATGATCTAGTTTTCTTATCGTATAATGTTTGGTGCATTTTTTCCCCATTTTTCTTTCATATTTTTGTCCCTGTATAAAGTGAGTTTGAGACTAACCTATATTTCATTCTTTTGACATTAGTATCAGATATTGCTATCAGGTTTATACTACCTTGGTATAGTCATCTCTGAGCTTTGGTAGAATTTTTATCTGTGTTTGTATTTTCCTTCTCAGTCATAATTTTCTATACTTTTGCTTTCTTTCTTTCTCGAGTACATTTGCTAGGGACTTGCTATATATTAATAATGATAATTAATTAGTTATAAAGTAACAGCTCTGGGGATGCCTGGGTGGCTCAGTCGGTTAAGCTGCTGCCTTCAGCTCAGGTCATGATCCCAGGGTCCTGGGATGGAGTCCCACATCTGGCTCCTTGCTCAGCAGGGAGCCTGCTTCTCTCTCCACCTCTGCCTGCCACTCTGCCTGCTTGTCCGCTTGCGCTCTCTCTCTCTCTCTCTGACAAATAAATAAAATCTTAAAAATAAAATACAGCTCTGGATTAATTTATAATCTTACCTATTTCCTTTTAAAAAAAATTATTTAATTGGGGGAAGAAGGGCAGAGGCAGAGGGAGAAAATCTTCAGGAGACTCCACACAGAGTGTGGAACTGGCCGTGAGGCTCTGTCACTTGGCCCTGAGATCATGACCTAAGCTGAAACCAAGAATCAGCCATTTAACTGACTGAGCCATCCAGATGCTCCCCTGCTTGCTTTCTTAAATCTCATTTTACATTTACTGCTTATTGCAATAAATGGATCTGCTTCTGGAAATTATTTTAATGTTGAAATTCAACAGAGAGCATTAGCTCCAGCATCCCACCATTGTAGATTTTGCTCAGTTTCCAGTAATTACAGGATCACCTTCGTGTTTAAAAAAAAAAAAAAAATACAATGGGGGTGCCTGGGTGGCTCAGTGGGTTAAATCCTCTGCCTTTGGCTCAGGTCATGATCCCGGGGTCCTGGCATTGAGCCCAGCATAGGGCTCTCTGCTCAGCGGGGAGCCTGCTTCCCCCACCCCCTCTGCCTACTTGTGATCTCTGTCTGTCAAGTAAATAAATTTAAAAAGAAAAGAAATGTTCAAAAAAAAGATGCAGGTTTGCTGCATTTTCTAAAAACCACTTCCGTCTGGGTAGAGCCACAAATTCAAAATTCAGGGGTAAGCAAGGAGGGAAAATCCCTATCCTTTCCTCATTTCCTCTTTGAATACTCAGTCGTTGAAACCAAAATGTGCTTACTGGGCATTATTCATGTGTCATCTCCTGGGGGGGGGCTTTGTTCTCTGTTTGCAGATATCGCGGTGGTCGAGATGAGTGATGCCTTCCGACAGCCGTCCTTGTTTTACCACCTTGGAGTGAGAGAAAGCTTCAGCATGGCCAACAACATCATCCTCTACTGTGATAACAACTCAGACTCTCTGCAGTCCCTGAAGGTACCTGACCTGTTTGCTAAGTATTCACTCAGAGCACCAGGGTACTAGCGATACCTCTCTGTCCCTATGATAACCAAGGCAATGGAAGCAGCTTACATATGCGAAAGCTTGTTTTTGCTAGTCCAATAGTTATGCAATTCCTCATGACATTTATCTAGAATTCAATGTAGAAATTTGATGATACACAGGTAGGAGAATCTTGGTGTTGAGTTCTGAGCTGGAGTTTGAGTTGATGTTGAGGAAACTGCATTACTAGAAGTCGTCCGTGCCCACTGCGTGCCAGAGAAAGACCTGGAAGTTGCATAAGCATGGTCAGGCCCTGAGCTGTATCACCGTTGGGGGTTTTTCATTGGGCACACCTGTCTTCAACTGGAAATCCGCCTCCTACTAGAAGGACTCTAAAAAGACCTTCTCTCACTGATTATCACCAGAAAACTGCCATCCTCTTGACTGGGAAATGCTTTCAATAACTTAATAACTTAGGGAAAGGGGAGATAAGAACCTACTATATTTGTCTACAAATTCAGCGGACCCCATGTCATTCTCTCCAGGATAGGAACATAATGATATGAAGGCGTTTCTTCCGTCCAGAAAGATTGTCTAAAATGCTTTTGCAATACAATCATTGTGCGATTCTTTGAAAAGCATTTAACAATTCAGTGAAACTCATGCTAAACCTGATATCATCCATTTCCTTTGTGAAACTTCCAGCTAGCTTTATGTGGCTTTTTCTCATCTATATCTTCCAGTTTTCAAATCGAAGCCAACCTTGAGACATGGAGTCCTAAAACCCAGAGCCATATTTCTAGTGGCTTAGTAATTGCTATATGAAGATCTTTAACTCCACAACCGTGAAAAAAAAAAAAAAGACAAAAAAGAAAGTAATATTTTGCTTTTATCTGAGTGTCTAAAGCTTATATGGCTTTTTCTGAGAAATCTGCAGTTACTTCTAGCAAATACATTTACTGCATGCCAGGCAATGATAGGCTAACCTTTCCAGAATACTCAGAAATTCAAGTCCCAGGATGTTTGCCATCTCTGTCTGCATCTGTTTTTTTTTTTTTTTTTTTTTTTTAAACCTGGGGCAATTCTTTAAGCTGCCCTACTTTATTTTACCTTAGATTTACCACTTTAAGTAAAGCATCATAAAATTTTGTGTGTTGTATTTTAATTAAATATTTTGATTTGCTACTATTTACATTAACAGTGATAAAGGAATGAGATAGCTTTATTTATTCTTTTTATTGTACTATTCTATTTTCTTTACATTAAGTATTCTAAGCAAACAGTATAGTGTTAGACATTTTTCACTCTACCCTCTTTTTATTCTTGCCCTACTGGTAGCTGGTGATTTCATTTAGTACTACTCTTTCCTGGGGAAATTTTTAAAAGCTGAATTAAAATTACATTAGAGAGAAAGAATTGAAGCTAATATTATCAGAAATTTGTATGGGACAAATACACTGATTTATTTAATTGCTTTTTACCAGCCTTTGTTTAAAAGTGTTATTGGTATGTGAATACAATAGTTCTTTAAAAAGGCTAGTCTAGCTAAAACACACTCATTTATCTTGTATATAATAGCTACTAGTAACTGAGCATTTACTCTGTGCTTTCCCTACTTATATTTTCACATTCAATTCTAAAAGCATCCCTCTGGGGTATATTATGTCCTATTATATCACTGTTTTGTAGAACAGCAAACTAAATCTCAAATAAATTTAGTCATTTGCCCTAGATCAGGTAACTAGTAAAGTACAGCCTAGGTCTGCCCAACTCCCAAGACCAACCTCCAAACCACTAAACTTTATTGGAATTTCTTCTAGTTAGAAGGATATCCAACTTTCCCTGCTTAGTGTGTTCCTTTAGAAAACCCATCAACTACGTCTGCCCCCCTGCCCCGGAGTTGTTCCATGAGACACCTATCCTTTCTTTTCAGTCCTTCTTTCCATTAACTTAAGCTTTTGTCATTGTTGTTGTTGTTTTTAGTTTATTCCTAGCCCAAATAAGTGTTTGGTTGGGGAGGACAAAGGCCTCTAGGATAGAAAATATTTTTTTCAATCTAATAATTTCCTGAGCCCTAGAAATTTTTCTGGTCCTCTGCTGTTGAGAAAACTCTGTGTGTGTGTGTGTGTGTGTGTGTGTGTGTGTGTGTTTAATTTTATTAATTTCTGTTACAGTTAATTATAGGTGTAATCCCTGCCTTCTACCAATAGAAAAGAAAATTGCTATGAAATAAGGCAGAACAAGAGTTATTATACATAAACTGTTCTGTATAGATCAGTCTAATAAAATAAAAATGAAGCTTGTCCCTGTTTTTGCAGAACAAATACAGAATGAGAATGCTATTCTTGTCACATAGCTAGCTTCCCTTACGGTGATTCTTTAGACATCTAGAAAGTACAGCTACACAAGTTTAATTTTCATTTGCTGTTCTTTGTTGAAGACAGCAGTTTCCCTTTGACAGTAAATTCTCTGGATGAAATCATAGGGAAAAACCTTTAAGGTTAAGCTCCTAAAAAATAATTGATAGGAATCCATAAAAGTACCTGAAAGCTACATCTGAGTTTTCATATGAAAGGATATTGAGAATTTAATCAAATCACATACTTGCAATAAGCTTTGCATCCGTGGGAAATCACAAGTACTCTTCTAGAAGAATGAAATAGTTAATTTTTTTTCCAAAAAAAAAAAAAAGATCATTGCGCATTGAGAAAGAGAAGTTGATATTTTTCCCCTTAGCATTTTAACAACACAGTTTTCACAGTTTTCTTTAAATACCGTGACAACTTCTTAGGTGTCTGCCAGTGAGACTCTATGCTGACTTCTATTTGCTTGAAAATAAGAAATGATTGAAATGGTATTTTTCGGATTACCTTCATGCATTACAGAAATGATCCAACACCCCCTTGGGGTTTCTCAGTAAATGGGAGTGTTAGGTCTGGACACTACTGACCAATGAGCTGTGAGGCGGCAATGAACAGCCACTGTGTAGAGTGTGGAAATTATTTTAATGAGCCATTTCTTCTAGCATCAGAAATTCCTGTTTAGGGGCGCCTGGGTGGCTCAGTGGGTTAAGCCTCTGCCTTCGGCTCAGGTCATGATCTCAGGGTCCTGGGATCGAGTCCCACATCGGGCTCTCTGCTCAGCAGGGAGCCTGCTTCCTCCTCTCTCTCTGCCTGCCTCTCTGCCTACTTGTGATCTCTGTCAAATAAATAAATAAAATCTTTAAAAAAAAAAAAAAAAAAAGAAATTCCTGTTTAATGACAGCTCTCAGCTCCACTCCTTGAGATTCTTCCCCCTTTTCCCTTCTTCAGCTCCCTCTCTTCCTTGTAGGCCACTCCCGGCTCACTTCAGACAATGCTGCTTAGAAAAGCAAAGCAAAACAAAACAAGGAAGTACCACTGCGCACCATCAGATAGTCAACATTTAAAAGCCCTTATGATGCCCAGGCCGAGGCTGTGGAGAGTGGGAAGCAGGCCCAGCTGATGGGAGGGGATGTTGGCACTACTTCCAAAGAGCAGTTTGGCAACACCTACTATTATCAGATGAGCGTGGCACCAAGACTCAGCAACTCTTGTCTCTCGATTTGCACCGCAGAACGAGTCTGTGGAATGCAGAAGGAGATCTAATCAACATTATATTGACATTGTAATAACCCCTCCCCCAAAGGAATTGGTAAATACCTATCAAGGAGAGAATGAACAAATACCTTCTGGTGTAGTCAGTTAGTGGACCATTACAGAGCACTTAATATGAGTTAACTAGAGCTTTCAAGTCACTATCCATACAGCTGAAGAACAGTGTTGGGAGCAAAAACAAATTACAGAAGCATGTGTGTGGTATGATGCCATCCATACCAAATCGAATCCATGTAAGACAGTGCTTTTATACCTACTTGGGTTACAAAGGACTGACGTTTGCGTGGAAATCACAAACAACAAATTCAGAATAGTTATCTCTTTTGGGGGTAGGAGTAGAACAGAACCATGGGGAAAGATAAGCATCTTCAAGCTTACCTATAATATTAGATTTCTAAGTCAAGGTGGTATATACATGGGTGTGTACTAATTTCTGTACCTTTTATATAGTTGAAATATTTCACAATTATTTTTTTTTTAAGGAAGAAGTCTATGATACTTTGTTATTGTATCTACCAGGATAGTTATTTTGGTCATTTGAATCCCCAAATCACTTATAATTTCTTTTTCCTAATGTTCTAACTGTGATTAAAAAGGCTCAGATGCATTTGGGTCTTTCTGCACCAAGATGGGCTTTATTCCCATTTTATCTACTACAGAGTAAAAATATCTTAGAGACTGATATGCATGTCAGTTAGTGGGGACAGAGCTTGTGTTGAAAAGTAATGATAATGTGAGAGTATTCCCTTTTCAAGAAATTTAATTGGATTTTTCTCTTTACTCATTGCCGGAAAAGTTGTTTTACAGAAGGGATTCTCCTTAGTAGATTGTTCTCTGCAACAATCTATCTATGTGCTTAATCCTTCACAATCCCACTGAGGAGATCCACACTTATGTGATAGCGGAACCTCTTCCTCTGCCTCAGTGCATCTAGTATTTTCTAGATTGGGATCTGACTATCATGAAATCATGGGTGCACAAACCAGAATTTGTATACCATCACTAAAATAGCCCTTTAAGAATCATCCATTTTTAACCGTATGGCAGTTCCTCAAAAAATTAAAATTAGAAATAGAATTACCACATGATCCAGGATTTTCGCCTATGGACATACACCCGAAAGAGTTGAAAGCAGGCTCTCAAAGAGATATCTGTGCACCCGTGTCCCTAGCAGCATTAATTCGCAGTAGCCAGAAGGTAGAAGTGACCTAAATGTCCATCAGTAAATGAATGGATAAAACAAAATGGTATATGCACACAATAAAGTATTATTTAGTCTTAAAAAGGAAGGAACTTCTGACACATGCTACAACAGGGGTGAAACTTGAGAATGGTCACGGTTGCTCGTTCAGACAGTTCTGTGGTACTTATGCTCCTTTCTCGACAGGTACAGGGGTATCCAATCTCTTTTAGAACTTATTGTGAGAAATTGCATATTAAGTCTGTTTTTCTGATACTTATTCATTTCCACTTAAAGCAAATTGTGATAGTTTGAAAAGAGTTGTGATGTTCTTATTGTCCATTTCAGTGATTATGCCAGTTTCCAATAAATTGATGAAGGTGTGGGGCCATTTTTGGTACAAAGACCTCAAACCTAAATTGAATTACTTGTGTCTGGTGAATCCACTCAGATTCCATAATGTTCTCAAACCCATCAGTTTTCCCCTCTCATACCCCCAATTCCTCTTCTTAAAGTTTTACCTCCCCTATCAAAGTTAATTATTAAGAGGGATTTAGTTTTTGTTCTAATTGTGTATGAAATCAACATTCGTATTTTTCCAATGGTTTATGACTTTTTTCTTAGTTTAACAGTGAATTTTATTGGATTCTTTTCAACACTTTTTAATAGCACCTAACTTGGCCAGTAGTATAAATTACACACTCAGTAAATGTTAGGGAAAGAGTCATTTGAAAATATGATCCTATAAAGTAGCTTAACAGTTTAATAGTGAACTGGAAGCAATGAACCTGTGCCCTTTTACTAGGAAATGCTGCCTCTTGACATTCCTGCAAGCATCTTGCTTACTTGATAACCGACCCTGATTGGTAAATCATGGCACTCTGTCTTGTCTTTGGTGCAACATAGCCCTCACAGACCCTTCATATTATTTCATGGCGAGATCTTTCTTTCTGTTGAGAGAGGAGACCATCTTGTTTCTTTATTTTACTTCTAGGAATGATCTACCTTTTCTCTGAGCTATAGTCATTCCATGTCAAATTAGCGGTGGGGGCAGTAATTTGGGGTAGGGGCGGACAAGCAGTACATGTGAGTACTGCTTTCTCAAGACTTGAATTGACAAACTAGACGCATGGTTTATTTAGCGCAAGTTGATTCCCAGTTGTAGAATCCATCCCTGAGGTTTGGGAAAGGGCTGGAGACTGGAGAATCCAGTTTTCTTTGATGTCAGTTAGCAGTATCACCTCTACTGAGGAATTTTCTGTATACTGCATAGAGTATACATTGCTTTCTTTTTTAGTACCTCCTTTATCCTCCCCACCCCTGCCCACCATTTCTAGTGTCTAATTATCATTTTGTCAGAGAGAAGGAAGTTGGTGCTGCAGTGTGAATGGAAGATGTCATCATATCACTGGCTTGGCCCTAGATATTTTTCATTGGTGGAGACTTTCATCATAGGCCCATGAGTTTGAATACCTTAAAGAGCAAGAAGGAATGCTTCTGCATGCAGAAGATAGATGTCTGGGAGCGCCTGGGTGGCTCAGTGGGTTAAACCGCTGCCTTCGGCTCAGGTCATGATCTCAGGGTCCTGGGATCGAGTCCCGCATCGGGCTATCTGCTCAGCAGGGAGCCTGCTTCCCTCTCTCTCTCTCTCTCTCTCTGCCTGCCTTTCCGTCTACTTGTGGTTTCTCTCTGTCAAATAAATAAATAAAATCTTAAAAAAAAAAAAAAAAAAAAGAAGATAGATGTCTGAAAGCCTCCTTACTCCCTCCCAAAGGGGGCAAGGCTTGTCTGAATTCTGTTCCCTTTTGCTCAGTATAAATAAATGACCCTTCTAGGCAGGTTGATCTCTGTGGCACTCCCACCCCTCATCCGATTCTCCAACTCATCATCTGATTTAGGTCTTTTAGAATACATCCTTGACATTTTTACTGAAATTTATGTGAAAAATGTGATTTAGTGTACAGAAATTTGTGATACCTCTAGCTATACAACAATAGGGGTTTTTGTTTTATGCTTTTTGTTTTTTGAGAAGAAATACCTGCATTTGAATAATTTGGTCCAATTAGGTGTTGCTGAAAGAAACAGCTGGTGTCAAAGAAGAGGAAGTTAATTATGATAGCAACACATTATAAGGAGAAGTTTGTGTTAAAAAGCTGTTTCCAATTCTCTATGTGTAAAATGTTACTCGTCAGCATCCCTGCCCCATTTAAAGACCCGTATCTACTTGCACCAAGACATATATATTTAAATATAAAATAAAATTCAGAGGGAAGGAGAAGAGAGTCTAGAATTTCTTTTAAGATTTCTTTCCAGCTTTGGTATAATTTAACTTGACTTTTGGTACAGGTTGTTTTAATTGACAGTTGCTTATATCAAGAGAAGGTTGTTCTCACTACAGATCACAGAACAATACAGGTATACAGTGTCTCTAGATCTGGTAAAATAGGAACCAATTTGGGGTTGTTTGACCTGATAATAGTAATACTCATACTGTGTATGTCCTTAAAATGCTTAAAGTACTTTCATAAGCTTATTTCAGTTGTTCTTCAAAAGCAATCCAAGGAGATAAGACATGTTAGGTACGTGCTACATAGATTAGGCAGATCAAAGTTACTTTCTTTCCAGATAAGAAATAAACCCAGAGAGACATAGTGACTTAGAGACACACACAGTGTCAGATCAGGGGGAGCCCGAGATTGTCTGACTTATCATTGTATATACTTCTAAGTCTGCACACAGATTTTGTATGTCCTGTAAAAATAGGATTTTCTGGATTCTTTTTAGATTATTGAGGTTGGGTTTTTTTTTTTTTTCTTTTTTAACTTGAGCTTTTATACAAGCATAATGCGTAAGCACAAGTCTAATGTGTTTCCTAACTTTAGAGATGGGCCAATTCTGTGACACCTGTGTTGGAGTGCTCTTCCTAACCTGGCTCAGCTTTATTTTAGCAGCATGCTTGAGGGGAAGGATGGGACCCACCTCCTCAGTGAGGGCTAGGGTGTTCACAACAGCCCATCTAATATTTCCTAGTCTTGTTTTGAAGTTTTCAAATTAGGTAAGAGGATGGAGCTGGGGAGCATAAGAAATATTCCTCTTTTACCCAACTTTAGTGGAAAACTTGCCCAGTTCCTCTTGGACAGGAAGAGGGATCAGAAGGGAGGACCCAGAAGGTCACCAGCTGGGGACCATGTTCTTTCCTGGCCAGGAACTCCCAGCCTGCTCCTTTTCTTTCAGGAAACTAAGATCCTGCTTGCTAGTTCTGCTTCTCCCACCCTGAGTCAATTTAACTTGGCAACCCCACACCAGCTGTTCCCATTTCCTTCCCCTGGCTGTAATTACCTAAATTCTAGGCACAAACACTTTCCAATTTTGGAGATACTCCATTTATTTCTCCTTAAAATGACCTCTTCGAAGTTAGGTTGTCCCAAATAGCTATCAAAAGTTGTCTTTGAAAAAAAAAAAAAAAAAAAAAAAAAAAGTTGTCTTTGTCTTTCCTTGCAAAGAGACGTTTGATTAGATTGTCTCTTTTGTCTTCCTTCCTTCTTTGGTTATCAAAGGGTACCGGAGAATGGGGTAAAAATTTTTTGCAGGTGGGGGGGTTTGTTTCTGGTACAGGCAGGAGTTGCAGTGACTAGAAGGCCCCTAAAAACTTCAGACAAGTCTGAAGTTGTAGTGAGGCAATGCACCCTCAAAACATTTCACTGGGAATGTTTATTTTACTGTCCTATTTCTAGGTACTTTAGACGAGAAGCTTCCATGCTGTGATGTGAAATACAGCAATTGTGTCTTAAATTGATTCCCCTTCCTCCTTTTTTTTCTCCTTTGATGGGATTAGTACACATTAAACGTTCACTAGTCTGCCTAGGTAGGGAGATACCTTGCAAGGTCTTGTTTGCTATTTATTTGTACCAAGTTAAAATGCACAAATTGTCCTTTTTTCTTCATAGTGGATGCGTCATGTAAGGTTACATCATAAACTGTGAATAAACTCTGTTTCCTTCAAGAGAATAACTTATATTCATTTAGCTTCTACAAAACATAAGCATTAGTTAATAAGAATTTAGTAGATCCTAGGATTTTTTTGTTTGTTTGTTTCACGGTGAATTTTTATTGGATTCTTTTCAGTACTTCTAAATAGCAGCTAACTTAGTAGTATAAATTACACAATCAGTAAATGTTAAAGAAACAATCATTTGAAAATATGACCCTACAAAGTAGTTTAGCAATTTAGTAGTGAACTGTAAAGAATGAACCTGTGCCCTTTTAATAGAAGTGCTGCCTCTGGACATTCCCACAAGTGTCTTGCTTACTTGATAACTGACCACTGATTTGTAAATCATGCCACTGTGTCCTGTCCTGTCTCTGGTATGACATAGTCCTCACACACACTTTGTATTATTTCTTGGGGAGATTTTTTATGGGAATGATTTTAATATAGTTTCTTAATTTTTTATATTGTAAAATGAAATGAAAACAAAGAAGACTTTTAAGAGGCTTATTTTTCCAATGAGCCATTCTTCAGGAAGATGTAGCATATTGGTTCTAAGACAACAGCAGCCTATTTTCTGTGGGGGCAAGCAGAGGGAGCCTTCATCCTGCTCAGTGTTCCCCACTGCTCCTTTCATTACAACTTCCATTTCTGGGCCCAGTGCACCAAAAGAGAGATGCTGGTAGGCGAGCTCCTGTGCTGGGCATGAGGACATCTCTCCTTCCTTTGGCACAAAGGACAATGCTCGCTGTGATAGGCCTTTAGCCAAAAGCAGATGCTAGAACACAGAGTTGGAAGAGATGGGTAATCGCTCAACCCAGCTCTTAGTGTGTTCCGTTAGAGGGAGGGGAAATGACAGATGGCTAGTCAGGAGCAGAGCCAGGACTTACACATTTCTACTGTGATTTCAGAGCCCAGTATTTTGTACTTTCATTGACTTATTCATTTTTTCATGCTTTTACTGAGTACCTACTGTATTCCATTAGATTTACTAAGCAACCATTGGGGTATGAAGATGAACAAAACATCCAATTTGCTAATGACATAGGATGGGAGAATCATACGATGACTCATTTGCAATTGGTACATGTGTTGTTGTCATAGAGGGCTGTACGAGGGGTAGTCGGGGCAGAAATAAGGACATCATCTGCTTCTGTTGGGAAAATTGGCATCATTGAAGGCACCTTCACAAAGAACAGACTTCTTATGCAGTCAGTGCATGAGGATATTGTGTGGTAGAGGAAGAAGAGAAGGGCATTCCCTTGTTACTTGGAGGGAGGAGAGGAGCGTGTGACGGTCACAACAGAGCAGCATCCCAAAGACTGTGGTTTGCTTCTCTGAAGAGATGCTCCCTAAATCAAGTCTGGAGAATTCTGCATACTGTGTTCCTGATTTTGTGATTATCCAGCATTTTTGTATTTATTTTTTTGTGAACAGTTGTGTGTGTAGTGTGTGTGTGAGAGAGTGTGTGTGCACAGGGGGAGGGAATGAAGAAAGAGAGAAGGACTATCTATCTATGAAACACCCGTAGGAAAAGCCACCTTGAATTTTCCTCCACAATGTCACTCATCCATCTCTTGATTTCTGTCCCCCAGGCACCACTGTCATCCAAGGCCTTTTTTTGATGTCCCTGAACTTTTGCAACGTCACCTAAGTGCTCCTTTCCCTCCAATACTAAATACCACCATTGAATTCATATTTTTTAGACTTTAATAAGGTTTACATTTTACGTATTTGTCTTTCTTGGGTAGCACACTCACCTGATACAAAACTTTAAAAGTGGAAAGGATATACAGTGAAATGTCATTCTCTCATCTTTGTTTTGCACCCAGCCAGCTCCCCTCCACTGGCAACCACTATGACTAGATTCTTGTCTATTCCTCTAGATAGATGTTATGAATGTACAAATGAGAATTTTCTTTTTCTCTTTGATACGTAAATAGGAGCGTATGTTTGAAAACTGTTCTGTACTTTGCTTTTTTTCACTTAGCAGTGTATCTTGGAAATCTTTCCATATTGCTGCATGAGGAACTTCCTTGTTCTTCGTTCAGCTGCGTTGTATTCCACTGAATGGACATACCATGGTTTATTCAACCAGTTTCTAGCTGATAGACATTGATGATGTTCCCAGCCTTTGCTTCTACAGTGTCCCATGTGCTGATTCTTCTTTATGTATAGCTCACCTTAAAAAAACATTTTGGCCGCCAGTTGCTCACAAAACAAAATACTTTATTTTGGCATTCAGGGCCTTCTCCAGTAAGGCCCCAAAGAACTTTCTAATATTATTGGTACATGCCAAAATGAACTTCCTTCTTAGTTTAATGATTCAATTCAAGATCTTTTTCATAGGCCTCTTTTATTTTCTCCTTCTTACTTCCCCAAATGAACTGTCTTCTATAGTCCCTGGTAATTATGTTATTCTCCAAGGGGACCTTTGCTGTTCCTGGTCCTCTAACTTGTATCTCCACCTTCCTGCTTTGTCTTTGGAAGTTGTCCGTCCTCCTTGGCTCATCTTGAGTTCCACCTTCTCTGCTGATCTTCCCGGACTTCCTTACTGCTTAGTAAAATCCTCCTTCTCTCAGAAACACAAGGCCTTACTGGAGTCTTACTCTTTTGATTTAGCATTTGTGTACATACATGCACGTAGACCTAGGCATGTAATGTTTCTTTTTAAATGTGTATGTGTCTTTTTTTTTCTTTTCTGTTTGTGAAGTATTGAAGGGCCTCTTGTACTGTTTTATATATATCATTATGACTTTCAAAATTACCCAGCACCATTCCTTCTTCTACAGCTTTTTATTTACTCATCTGTTACCCTTAAACATCAAAACTCCTACGTACTGCCCTAAGCCAAAGAACTTCTCAGTTCCCCTTTGCCCCCCATGTTGATCTTGAATGAAGTGATGGCCAGTTGGCTGAACCTTGAATTGCTCCTCTGCTCATTCCTTACCTCACCAAATCTGGCTCTTCTTCTTAGCCAGATGGCCCTACCCTTGAGGCACCACAAAAGTCTCACAGTCCCTGTTTCCATGACAACATACATGCCATCATTTCCAAAATTCTGTCCTATTTCTCTTTCTAAATCATGATTCCTCAGCCTCGGTGAAGCCTTTATGCCACAGGGTTTTCCAGATTGTCTCTTCCATGCCTCTACTCACTTAAACATCCAGAAATCATGATGATGACAGCAAGCTTTATCACGATTTGTATGCACCTGACACAGTATAGCTACATTATTTTCACAATCTCTCTCCTCACAACCTAGAAGATAGGGAAACTGCTTTCAGTGTATTTCTCACATTTCACTTTTTATTGAACAATACGTAAATTATATTTGTGACTGTTTATTGTCAGATGATCTTACATAGGTGTGGATTTGCCCACTCTGATGAGTAGCCAATACCCTTTATTTCCCAGGAGACAGTATTTGCATGGTCCCATGGTCCACCTCCACGCAGAGTGTGACTGATGTTGTACATTGGAAAACTGAACTCATTTTAGCCTTTTCCTAAAAAGGTTGTGGCTGATAATTCTGTGCTTACATATTCTACAAGAATGGTTTTTAAATTATTCAGCTTTTGGATTTTATATGTTTGTACAATTTCCTTTAAACCATTGAGAATCCTTTTATTTTCTCTCATTTTCATGAGATTGTAAATTTCTCTGATACAGGAACTTATGGTACACTCCCTGAAATTTCAGATTGCTAAGACTTTTTCCCACATCAAATAGTTAAATTAATTATTGAATTAATTTTATATTAACTTTAACTTAATTTTTTTTCTTTTCTCATTTTTCAGGAAATCATTTGCCAGAAGAATACCGTGAGTATTTTAACTCTTCCAGAAATTTTTTATCTTTTCTGTTTCATCAACTAATCTCTGGCCTTTTTTTTATCTCCACAGATTATTAATTTCTCTGTTTTCCCTCTTTAGAGTTTCTGATATATCAATATAAATTTGGTTATTTTATCAAAACATTTCTTTAAAAGCAAAACTTTACTGGGAGAGGACACTGATGCCTGTTTATACTTATATTTTTGAAAAAAAAAAGTTTCCATAGTGTATCCAATTTTGTGTAATTCTGAGTGGTACTCAGGTATCATATATATACATACTGCATATATGTATATGTGTGTGTATATATGTTTATACACATGTATTTATGTTTATATACACACACATATAGATATCTGTACCTATATATATGCTATGTAGCAAATTATAGGTACAAATGTGCCCATATATGCACATACATATATAGGTACATGTATATCTATTATCTAACTATCTATACAGTTTGATCTAAGTTCCAGAGTCTTGTAGTCTGCCTTTGAGACCACATCACAGAATTATTACCTTACACACAGTATTAAATAAAAGCTAAAAAGTGATAAAAATAAATTTCAAATTTTAAAAATGCATGAAGTAAAATTACACAATTTAATATCTAAGGACATCAGCCTTCTTATGCTAGTGGTTATACTTTTCATTTGGAAAATAAAACCAGTATTTAAAAACCACAGAGTGCATCTTTGCAACTTACAGCGAAAATAATATCCTACCTAAAGATCTGCACCTGATTTGATTTATGATGATAAGATTAAAAATACAATTGTAATTTTTCCTTAGACCAGAAAGATTTAAAACTTATGGTTAAGATTGTACCAAGTCAGAGACTCATGGCAACATAAATAAAGTTGTCATTATTTACTTTTATTCTGCCCATCTCCACAGGAAATGAGCAGTTATTGCTTCAGGCATCTATTTCGTGTAACATTTTTATTAAACATATAGTGACTGAACATGTTACCGTGTGCCAGGCTTTGGGCTTGGTGCCATAGGGATTCACTATGGCAGCTGAAAATCGAGGCAGTCAGATTCTTAACTCCTCCGAGAGATGGCCAGTGACTAGGTCCAGAGTCTAGGTCGGGGAGAAGATTGGTAAACAAATCAGCAAAGACACAGATTAGAAAATTAACGCAAGGCAGTGTGCTGAAGAGTGGGTGGCCATATACCAAATGGTCACGGTTCTTTGAGAGGAGGTGGTCTTTACCAGAAACTTGGAGGAAAGAGTTAATCATATCCACTGGCAGGTCAGACCTGTGGAGAAACGGGGTTATATGGTTTCCAAATACTGCACATGATGAACAGGTCACCTCTTGGCTTGAGTAATTTGCTGGGTTTCAGGGGCTGGGTGTCCTTCTCAAAAGTTGAGGATTTTGAGCCAGTATTTCAATATGTTTGAATGCTGAGAGCATTTCTTCCCAGAAACTTAATTCATTTCCCACACATATATACGTATGTTCATCTTTATGTAGCTTTTAAAAATTGAAAAACAGAGCCAGTGTTATTTTTTTAACTAAAGATCATAGAATAGGACTGGGTTTTGAATTGCATGTTTTTATAGCTGTGAACACAGGCGTGGGCCAGAGAGATCGCTGTTGTTATTTTATGAGCACACCTCGGGTGTTTTGAAATTTAAGGAGATGTGGGCTTTCTTTTTCAAGAAGCAAGCTTAAATATTTTAGAATTAGTACCTTATTAATAAAAGGCAGTTGCTATGCTCAAGGTGTCTATTCTTGATCATACAGTGTTTTATTTTTTAATTTGCTTTGAATGATCAGTTATTTCAAACTAGGGATGCAACAGCCATCTGTAAACAGAAATTGCAATAATAAGATTCCTGAGGTAGAGGTGAGCCTACCCGGGGAAAAAAGATTCCTGTAGTATTAGTCTTTCATTGTTCTGAAAAAATGTGCTTTTCTCGGCAGCAAAAAAAAAAAAAAAAATAGTGTCACAAGCAACCCTTACACTTTCCCCCACCACATGCTCACAGGGGTCTCAGCCCAGGCCTGCGAGCATCCCTGTGGCTCCTGAAGCTTCATCACCACCCCTGTGTTTCCCCAACAATGGTGGATTGGCAAAAAATACATTTATTGCCTTAGAAACATAAGGAAGAGACTCCAGAAAGTATAGTGAGGCCAGGAACTTAGAAAGACCTTAGCATGTTGGTTATTTTCTGTGAGGGCTCTGAAGCCTTATTCCATGGGGTTTGAAGGAGACAGTTGCAAGAATCCGTTTTTCTCTGCCATTTGCATGACTCGTTTTTCTGTCTCTACCCCTCTGCTGCTGCTACGCACCCAGACGTCCGAGAGTCATTCTTTCCCAGAATTAGTTTTACACGGATGCATTATTCCCTGATGCCCAGTATTTGAGTAATGATGTATCTTATTTCATGTCTTAGGCATAACGACATGTGGTATTAAGGCTTCTGAGGATACAGAACTTTATCCGGCAGCAGAATACTATTTTGAAACACTAATAGTGCTTTTCTGGAAGATTCAGAGCATTTTCTTTTTGAATTGTATGTTATAGTGCTTATCTAAGGAGTATTTGGTTCTGTTGCTCTTTTGTAACCTGCTCATAGTTAAAGCTCTAGAAGCTTTGGGAGGCAACCTCTTGATACACGCGCCTTTCTTTTCTGCTCAGGCTATGGATCAGGTCAAAGGATTAAATTGGTGGCTATGCTGAGGGATGTCAGAAACATTTTAGAAGCAGGATATGTTTATTTTTCCTCTTCCTGACTAGCCTTCCAAATTATTTGTCCATGGAGGAGAGCTTAAGAAAGGAAGTTTCTGGGGCACCTTGGTGGCTCAGTGGGTTAAAGCCTCTGCCTTCGGCTCAGGTCATGATCTCGGGGTCCTGGGATTGAGCCCCACATCGGGCTTTCTGCTTGGCGGGGAGCCTACTTCCTCCTCTATCTCTGCCTGCCTCTTTGCCTACTTGTGATCTCTGTCTGCCAAATAAATAAATAAATAATCTTAAAAAAAAAAAAAGAAAGAAAGAAAGAACTGTTTCATGTGTTTGAAAAATCAAATCTCAACCTCTGGAAGTTCCTCTCATACTTTAAATGGAAGTCAGGTCCAGTTTCTGCTTCGCAACCTGACATACAACAAGTGCCTCAGAGACCATGTTCATAAATAATTCGGTCTGGCCATAAAGGCATTTATCAGTTCTTGTCTGTTTGCTGTGAAGCAGTAGCTTGGCTCATATAGGGTTCCACGAAAGTGACCTGAGGTGAAGTGTTGGCGTGTCAGCCTGTAGAGGCCCTTTGGAAGGGTACTGACCCCTCTAATGGATAATGGGATACCCTCTAGAGAAGAGCCCTGGGCTAGAGTCCCAAACACATCACAGACCAGATGCATGACCTTATCTGAGCCTTGTCTGAATTCTTGCCTATAAAACAGAAAGTAGTCCTCCCTGCTTGGTGGAGAATCTCTTAGAGGTCCCTCATATTTCCTTAGATTCAGCCACACCAAATGCTTCCCAGGTCTGTACTTTTGTTGGAAACTCTTTTATGTTCCAATCACATATTTCTGACTTTCTTCTAGACATTCTGACTCTCGGTGTCCTGCCCTCCTTAAATCTCAGCCTTTTTAATCGTGAACATTTTACACTTCCTACCCCAGCTCAGGTTTCAACCTCTTGAAGTTCTTGTCATATATTAACGGGCAGTCAGGTTCTGTTTGTGATTTATTACTTGATATATAACAAGTGCCCTCAACTGTAATATGTTCATAAATAATGAAGTCTGCTTCTGCTGAGTTTTCGTTTTGCTAATGATACCACTCATTTTAGGTAGCCCCATTTAAGACTGTGCTCATGTGTTCTTTACTGCTCTGAATTCTTCCATGATTCCCATGCCCAGGACATGTCCTGAGCTTTGCATCCACATCCCTTCCCCGAGCTCTTAGATTGAGGCAGGCTGACTTACTTAGGGATGTCCAGTCCAGTTTCCTTTTTCTTCCTCCCAGCTCACCCTTTGTTTGCACTAATGTTCCCTCACCTGACATCATTGGGAATCTAGAGAAGCTCGGGAGGAGTGAGTGGAGAGTGGCGTGGGTTGAGGGCAGAGAGAGAAGTAGGATTTGGGTGGTCAGTCCCTCGTAGTCCCCCAGGATGTGTCTTATTTTCATCCCAGGGGCAAGGGAGGGGGCCTTAGGCAGCTAAGGGAAGCAATATGATGTAGGTTGTTAAGAGGTTGAGGTAAGTGATGAATCACTAAATTCTACACCTGAAACCAAGTTTACCATGTATCTTAACTAACTAGAATTTAAATTAAAACTTGAAATCGGGGGCGCCTGGGTGGCTCAGTGGTTTAAGCCTCTGCCTTCGGCTCAGGTCATGGTCTCAGGGTCCTGGGATCGAGCCCCGCATCAGGCTCTCTGCTCGGCGGGGGGCCTGCTTCCCCCTCTCTCTCTGCCTGCCTCTCTGCCTACTTGTGATCTCTCTCTGTCTATCAAATAAATAAATAAATAAATAATCTTTAAAACTTGAAATCAGGGGCGCCTGGGTGGCTCAGTTGGTTAAGCAGCTGCCTTCGGCTCAGGTCATGATCCCAGCGTCCTGGGATCGAGTCCCATATCGGGCTCCTTGCTCTGCAGGGAGCCTGCTTCTCCCTCTGACTCTGCCTTCCACTCTGTCTGCCTGTGCTCGCTCTCGCTGGCTCTCTCTCTGACAAATAAATAAATAAATCTAAAAAAAAAAAAAAAAAAAAAAAAAAAAAAAAAAGTTTAAAAAAAAAAAAAAAAAAAAAAAACTTGAAATCAGTAGGGAAAAAAAGATCACTTTGACTAGTAGGTAGAGAACATGTTGAGGGGGGAGAATGGAAGCAGGAAGGCCAACTGAAGGCCAGTGATGGTAGCTCAGGCTGGGTATGTTGGCCTTGTCTTCCATGTGGGCAGAGAAGATGGAAGGAAATGATCAAATAGGACATGGATTTTGGAGGTAGAATAGACTGGATTTCAATAGGATGTGGGTGGTGAAGGAAATGGGAGCATCAGGGAAAACTCCTGGGTCTCTAGTTTTAGTAGCTAGGAGGCTAATGGAGCCATGACCATGACAGAGCAGCCTGGAGAGAGCAGCTTTGTTTCCGCATCACTCACAGCATAGCCTGTCAGGTGCGGAGCCCTTAAGTGTTAGCTCTTATTCTTATCATGTATTTATGCTGTGTCTCTGTGATTAAATTTTAAATTCCCCAGAAGGCTAAAGGCTTTGTTTAAACTCCTCTGTTTTTCCTGCAGCATGCATATATCATAATACCTTAGCCATCAGAGATGGTGAATAAATATTTAATTGACTGATGTAAACTGTCCTACTGGGGGTTTTTGTTTTGTTGCTTTTTTTGGTTTTTTTGTTTGTTTGTTTGTTTGTTTTTTACATCATCTGTAAGTCCTAATTATTTGCAATTAGCAATTAAAGAAATTGGAGGAAATTTCCACTTTCAGAGGTCATAAATAAGAAATGAGGTTTTTCAATTTTGCTTCACATTCAGGATGACTATTTAAAATGACTCAGTGCAGTAGGACTTGGGATTTTGTTAGTGTGGAGTCTCCAGGCCAGCTCACCCGCTCCTGGCACCTCTTCTTTATACAGATGTGCACTGGGAACTATACATTCGTCCCTTACATGATCACTCCACACAACAAGGTCTACTGCTGTGATAGCAGCTTCATGAAGGGGTTGACGGAGCTCATGCAACCGAACTTCGAGCTGCTTCTTGGACCCATTTGCTTACCTCTTGTGGATCGTTTCATTCAGCTTCTGAAGGTGGCACAAGCAAGTTCTAGGTAAAGTTGAATAATGCCGTTTGATGATGATAACAGAGCTATGTCCTACTTCCTTTATTTGTGCATCTTATCAGATGTTTCTCAGATATAGCACACAGCCAACAACCAGGAAAATGAAAGTATGATATCTTCTAAGTAGATAAAAGAGATGCCTGATAGTTTACTGTATTCAGAAGAGAACCATTAAGATCAGAAAGGGAAAAAAAAAGACTGCTAAGTACATTATGGTAATGGTAGGGATATATATATATATATATATATATATATATATATATATATATTCTCAAAGTACAGAAACACTGTTAGAATTAATGTCCACAGACTTTTACTATAAGAACAGGAACTTTCCCAGAATTGCTGATGACATTATTATATTTTAGTTAAGAAAAACCAGTTAGGGTAATCTGTGATGAGGCTGAGTCAGAAAGTGAGGGCTATATTATGTTCAAATCATAGGCACACCTGATTTATTTGGAACAATTTCTACTCAAAACAGTGCAATGAAAAATAAAGTTTTGGTGTTTCAAGTGGCACATGGCAGGTTCTTGGAAAAGTCATTAAGATGCAGTATATTTACCTAAGTTTTTCTAAAGCAAAGCAAAGTATTAAAAAATACATATAGGACTCCCAAAATTCTTTATAATGCAAAATCCATGAGGTGTTCCATCTATGCATCCTGTGAATTAAAAGTTACAAATGCCGCAGACGTCATTCATTTCCTTATACGATCATTGCTTTTCATTGAAATCCCTTCTAGTATTAACTCTTTGAAATGTGTTCTCCCACCAGCCAGTATTTCCGGGAATCTATTCTCAATGATATCAGGAAAGCTCGAAATTTATACACTGGTAAAGAATTGGCAGCTGAATTGGCAAGAATTCGGCAACGAGTAGATAATATCGAAGTCTTGACAGCAGATATTGTCATAAACCTCTTACTTTCCTACAGAGATATCCAGGTGAGAAGATGCTTACAGGAAATTCTTCGTCATGTAGCATGTTGAAGGAATAAGGGAGAGTTAGCATCACATTTCAGTTAGTTGAGAGGTCATCCAGGTCACTACATGTAATTTTTTATTGCCTTTTCTAAGCTCTCTATCCTGAGAATTTATGATGAATGAAAAAGACTCATATGAGTTAGCCATCCTTGATTATGTAACGAAGTACTTTTATGGTAAAGGTCCGAGTTTTTCCTCCAGAAGAACAAAAAGAAAAATCTGTGTACATTGCTAACCTGTGGACAACCTATACTAATTTGTTAGCCTCAGACATACCTGTCAGGCAATAAGTGAAAGTTTTGTTGTGGCAAATAGCAGAAGTGGGAGGGGGAGCTTTCTGGACATAGCTCTTACTCCTGGGAATTCTGTTGCTTGGAATTGATAGTGCTAGATCTGACTAGCCAGGACCAAGAAATATGCAACTGATTAATTATAAAAATAACTTTAAAAAATTTCTCATGTAAAACACACCAATGTGCCATTTAATTTTATTGACATGTCTTAAAATTTTTTTAAATATGGTAAATAGAAGGCAATCTTCTCTGAGTTGGGAATTTTGTTTTTAGATTTTTATATAGTAAAATCTAAGTGACTTCTAGTTTCTTATTCCCACACAGCCTTTCAGGCCCAAGTAAAGCTTTATGAGAACAACAGAAATTAGCATTCATGTAGAGGTGTGGCATTTCAGATCCCAAAACTAGGGGAACTTGAAATGACATCATCTTGTTACTTATAAGAGAGGTTCAATCATTTGCTCCATGTCCTTGATATTTTGAAAATTCTTTCTTTGAAAATAATTGATAGGACACCATCCCAGGAATCTGGCTCCATGGGAGAGGCAAACCACCCATAGTCAGACAACAGAGTGTTATCATGCTAATGGAGGCGGTTGTGGTAACTCTATATTTTAAGGTTTTTACATATATAATCCAAATTTCTTATTTAAGAAGAATCAATTTCTTTTTGGTTCTAGATTCTTCAAAGTAGTTCATGGATCCTAGTTCTCTTTTTAACACCCTTCTCGGATTTAGATATATGCTTGTCAAAAGTCCTCTCATTGTCAGAACTTTCTCCTAGGGGTTTAATTCTGTCTTATTCTCCTTTTGTTTGAAAGGACTATGATTCTATAGTGAAGCTGGTAGAGACCTTAGAAAAGCTGCCAACCTTTGATTTGGCTTCCCATCACCATGTGAAGTTTCATTATGCATTTGCACTGAATAGGTAAGAAGAAAAGGTTCTGTTCGTACTATGCTAACATACTATTTTATAACCTGCGTTTTCTTCCTAGGATATGTTTTTGCTGTAGCATTGCAGCCACTCCCTATTGGAATGTAATATTAATATTTCTGCTTCAACCATATGAAATGTAAGAAGCATATGCATTCTGTTTTTTTATTTTTTTGACAGTAAAAAAAAAAGTCCCTACAGTTTATATATTTAAATTCTTTATTTTTTTTGTTTTGTTTAATTTATTTTTTTATCATGTTCTGTTAGACACCATACAGTACATCATTAGTTTTTTGATGTGTTCCGTGATTCATTTTTTGTGTATAACATGCAGTGTTCATTAAAACCTGTGACCTCCTTAATTCCCATTTCCCTGCACCTGGGTGCCTCCCCTCTGAAATCCTCAGTTTGTTTCCCAGAGTCTATAGTCTCTCATGGTTTGTCTCCCTGACTGATCCCCCTGCTTCAGTTTTCCCCTCCTTCCCCTAATATCCTCCATGCTATTCCTTAAATTCTTAAAATTCTTTTTTCTCAGGGCACCTGGGTGATTCAGTGGGTTAAAGCCTCTGCCTTCAGCTCAGGTCATGATCCCAGGGTTGTAGGATCAAGCCCCACATCGGGCTCTCTGCTCAGCAGGGAGCCTGCTTCCTCCTCTCTCTCTGCCTGCCTCTCTGCCTACTTGTGATCTCTGTCTGTCAAATAAATATATAAAATCTTTTTAAAAAATTCTTTTTTCTCTGAGTTCGTATTTGCTATTTATACTTGCTTAGAATTTTTTTAATTGCACAAATATAATGTTATTTTTTTTTTTTTAAAGATTTTATTTATTTATTTATTTGACAGACAGAGAGATCACAAGTAGGCAGAGAGGCAGGCAGAGAGAGAGGAGGAAGCAGGCTCCCCGCTGAGCAGAGAGCCCAATGTGGGACTCGATCCCAGGACCCTGAGATCATGACCTGAGCCGAAGGCAGCGGCTTAACCCACTGAGCCACCCAGGCGTCCCTATAATGTTATTTTTAGGCAAATATGCTCAGCCCCAAATGGTTCTTTACCTAAAAATTTACAAAGTAGGGGGGCATCTGGGTCGCTCAGTTCGTTAAGTATTGGACTCTTGGTTTCGGCTGCAGTTATGATCTCAGGGTCATGGGGTCAATTTCAGTATCAGGCTCTGTGCTGAGTGCAGAATCTGCTTAAGACTCCCCCTCTCTCCCTCTGCCCCTTCCCCTCTGCCCCAACTCTTTCTCTCTCTCTCCCATAAATAAATAAATCTTTAAAAAAATTTGCTAAGTAGGGTAATGGTAGTTATGTCTAGGTGAACATATTCCTAACCAGAGAATATTTTCATTTTCACTGCCCTGAACATATCTAATTACAATCAGATCTCCATTGGCCACATTTTAGGGCATGTATCCAGAAATCTGCTAAGACTCTCGCATGAAGGCTGCTACTTCCAGTCCTGCCTGTCGGCCTTCTGTCCACATCATGGCACATACGTCGGTGCCACATCCTACCCGGAGTTACCAAGGAAGCCGGCCTTGCTCAGAGAGGCATGGAGAAGCCCAAAGCACTGAGCTGTCCAAAGCTTGTTAGTTGTGCTGCTGTCTTCCCTGGTGGCGAGTTAAATATGTATATTGTTGCTACAACTAAAGAGAAGGAGCGAAAAAGAAAGGGAGGGGCATCATGTCTACTTGCTGTGTGTCACTTAAGGCTTGATTATTTTACAGATGAGGAAGCTGAAGCTTGGAGACCTTGAATCACTTTTCTTCAGAACCCATAGTTAGCAAGTTATAAAACTGAGGCTCAAACCTGGATCTGTCCCATACTGATGTCTTTGCTCTTCATCACTAGGTCCTCCTGCCTCCGTCTGCAATGAAAGAAGTCAGCACACTATTCAACCAGAGATTCTTTCTTTCCTCCTTTATCCTTGCTAATGTTATCAATAAGTGTAGAATGGACGTATATTTCATTTCCCCATTTATTAAACATCTTTTTCTTCAGATTTGACAGAGTGAGATGAGACCTCCAGAGATTACCAGCTCCAGCTGGCTCTCAAATAAATCTTTCTTGAAAGACAGAATGGAATATGTTCTTTTTTATGAAATGAAAAATCAAAGTCCATAGAGCCTCTTAGATTTTTCTTTGTGTTTTATCCTTACCTTTCCTAAAATACAGTATGATGAATTGATAAGCATATTTGTATGAAGGATTATTATAAGCTCAAGGTATTTAGGACAAAGTGTAAAAGGGTATTTCATAGACCAGATATATTTGAAGTCATAGTAGAGAAGAGAAATAACTCTATGTAGCAGTTTTATTGAAATATAATTCATATATCATACCATTCACCCATTTTAGGTATACAATTTAATGTTTTTTCAATATAGTAACAGAATTGTATGACCATCAACACAATATAACATTTTCATCTCTCTAAAAGGAAACCCATTAGTAGTCACTCTCCCCTTGCCCCACAAATCTCCCAGACCTAGGCAACCACTAATCTATTTTTGGTCTCTAGATTTGCCTATTCTGGACATTTCATATAAATGGAATCATATTATATGTAATCTTTTGTGACTGTCTTCTTTTACTTAGCATAATATTCTTAAGGTCCAAGAAATAATTTTTAAGAGAATTTTTTTAAAGATTTTATTTATGGGGCACCAGGGTGGCTCAGTGGGTTAAGCCTCTACCTTCAGCTCAGGTCATGATCCCAGGATCCTGGGATCAAGCCCCACATCGGGCTCTCTGCTCAGCAGGGAGCCTGCTTCCTCCTCTTGCTCTGCCTGCCTCTCTGCCTACTTGTGATCTCTCTCTGTCAAATAAGCAAAAATTTTAAAAATCTTAAAAAAAAAAGATTTTATTTATTTATTCGTCAGAGACTATGCACATGTGCACATGTGAGCGAGCAGAAATAGGGGAGCAGCAGGCAGAGGGAGAAACATGTTCCCTGCTGAGCAAAGCACCTGAAGCACGACTCAGTCCCAGAACCGTGGCATCATGACCTGAGCTGAAGGCAGACACTTAACCAACTGAGCCACCCAGGCTTCCCTTTAAGAGAATTTTTATCTGGTTTTGAGAATGAACTACACATATTTGCTATTTTAAAATGACCTACCTAAAGCATCTTCCTTAGATCATCATCTGATCACACATGGACATTAGGCAACTCTTGGCTTAAAGTTGGTTTGTTGGTATTGTCTGTGAATAAGTTTGTACAGTGTTTTAGAGCAAAAGCCGTTGAAACCTAAAGTCAGGGTTTGGTCCTTGTTTGGATTGGTCAGCTTCCCCATGTAAGGCCACAGACGGCATTCCTAATTGTACTTCATGCCCTTGAAACTATGAACCATGAACCTATGGATTGTGAAATTAGAAGGACTATATAGATAGATGGGTTAATGCAAACCTATCACTGTCCTCAGGAAAGCAGCTCAAAAGTGATCCTTGTTAAATTCAGTAGACATGCAGTAGGATGAAAAGACAAAAAGGCTTAGGCAGAGCTTTACAGGGAACTCTCAAAATCTATGGTTGTCTTTATCCTGCCAGACTTCACTAGTGTGAATCAAAATATCAAGCAGAGTTCTTAAATGGCCTACATTGCTTCTGTGATCTATATTGAAGCAGTGATATTTTTTCTCCCCCTACCTTAGGAGAAATCTCCCTGGAGATAGAGCCAAAGCTCTTGATGTTATGATCCCGCTGGTGCAAAGTGAAGGGCAGGTTGCCTCCGATATGTATTGCCTAGTTGGTCGAATCTACAAAGATATGTTTTTGGACTCTAATTTCCTGGACACTGAAAGTAGAGACCATGGAGCTTCTTGGTGAGTATATCGGATAAGATACTTGATAAATCCATGACATGAAAAAAATGGTTTACAGATGGGAGTGCTAAATTACTGTTATCCTGTAGATTGTGTATTACAAGTAAATCTTAGAGTTTATAGCTTCAGTAAACAACTTTGATGAAATTCATTTGATATGGTAGAGTGCACTGGGGTAAGTTGGATGAAAAGATACTTTGAGAAAGTAACATTTTAAAAAGATATTCTAAAATATAGAGTATAGCAACAAAAATATCATTTTTGGAGAATTTATAGAAGTTGATAGACATGAAGGAATTCCAGAATGTATGAAAAAATATACCAAATTTGTGGATGAGAAGATTTAATATTTTAAAGATGTTAGTTCTCCCCAACAGGGCTTTCATGTGACATGATAAATTGATTCTAAAATTTATTTGAAAAATACAAAGGGCCAAGAAAAGGCAAAATAATCTTGGAGAACAAAGTGGAAGGACTTGCTCTACCAGATAACAAGACCTACTATAAAGATGTAATAATTAAGATATTGCAATATAAGTGTGGGCATAGACAAACACTGGAACAGAAGAAAGAGCCTGGAACAGACTTACATGTTTATGAGACTAGATTTATGACAGTGCACTTCATGGATCAGAGTGGAAAGGGTGGACTCTTCAGGAATGGGACTGGGAAAATTTGTTCATCTGCTCGCAAAAATAAAATGAAATTGTATTTCTACTTTAAGCCATGTTTAATAAGTGAATTAAAGACCAAAATATTTTTTTAAATACTTCAGAAAAAAAAATCTTTTAGAATAAAATATGCAAGTTGACCTTGGGATAGGAAAGAATTTCTTTTTATTTTATTTTTTTTTAAAGATTTTATTTATTTATTTGACAGAGAGAAATCACAGGTAAGCAGAGAGGCAGGCAGAGAGAGGAGGAAGCAGGCTTCTCGCGGAGCAGAGAGCCTGATGCGGGGCTCGATCCCAGGACCCTGGGATCATGACCTGAGCCGAAAGCAGAGGCTTTAACCCACTGAGCCACCCAGGCGCCCCGGAAAGAATTTCTTAAGGGTTAAAAATACCATGAATCATAGAAAGAACAGATTGGGAAATGAGAGTGCATTGAGATTTGCTTCTGTTCATCAAGGTTCTGCCTTTTGGAAATGGCAGAGTGGGTTCTATTGCCTGCTAATCCTACCAATTTTAACAATTATAAACTTTGAAAAAACACTTAAGAAGGAAAATAGTTTGAAAGCACTGGAGAGTGACTATAAGTGGTCAGAAACTGGAGAAATTTTGGTTCTTGGATGAAGGGTACCACATTGGGTAAGATCCACATTTTTATCTTGGGGGCATTCTCCAATCTGCAAGCCCAAGGACAGATAGAACTCGAGAAGAAATTCAGAGTCTTAATAGTCAGAGGGTTTAGTTTGAGGCAGCCAGAGTGCCTAGAGATTAAGGGAGATACCACCTACATGGAGGAGCCACAAATAGCCCCAAAATCTGTGTATAAACTCTTGTTCAATTCTCAGCTGTCCCTGGCATGTGTGAGTTTTACCCTAGGAGCCCAGGTGGAACACAGGAGCTAGAAGTCTTTGAGAGGTGAACAGAAATTTCAGCAGCTGCCCTGTGTAGAGGAGACAGACTTTGGAATTTGAACCTGACGTTAGAAGGGCTTCATGAGCAATCTGAGCTTTCCACTGAAAGTCTCAAAGGGTCACGGCATAGGAATAAAAAACTACATCCCAGGACTAAAGAAGTGCACTCAAAATTAAGAGCAAAACGATATGGAGCCACTCTAATAAAACTTAAGACCAAGCCCCCACATGATCAGGTAAACTACCAACAATTTATTTTCCTGTTAGAGTAAGACCAGATACTCTTAAGAGGAGTATAACAGAATCCAAACTCTACAACGTAGCATCCAAAATGTCTAGTACACCATTAGAAACTACTAGATTTATAAAGAAATAGTTAAGTGTGACAATATCAATTGTTGGCAAGGATGTTAGAGGAAAGGTAGTCTCTCCTGGCTGTGGCAGAAATTTTTATGACCACTTAAAGACTTTGATAATATCAAGGCAAGTTGACAGCTAGCCTATCCTAGATCCAGCAGATCTACTTATATACTCTAGAGAAATTCTTAAAGTTCTTCTGTATAAAACTTCTAACATGAAAAAAAAAAATCTTTAAAAAAAAAGTTGAGCAAGGGGCACCTGGGTGGCTCAGTGGGTTAAAGCCTCTGCCTTTGGTTCAGGTTGTGCTCTCAGGGTCCTGGAATCGAGCCCAGCAACAGGCTCTTTGCTCAGCGGGGAACCTGCTTCCCTTCCCCCTCTCTCTAGTTCTGCCTCTCTGCCTAGTTGTGATCTCTCTCTCTCTGTCAAATAAATGAATAAATAAAATCTTAAAAAAAAATAGTTGAGCAAAATCAGCAAATGGCAGAAGATCCATGGAGTACACTATCATTTATGGGAACTTTAAAAGCAGTCATACACACCCAGTAAAGGTATATACGCATGAGTGCACATCATAAATTCTCAATTCAGTATACTGGTTACCAGTGGGGATAAAGGAGTAGAAGGGAGGGATTCACATTCAGCTGTAAGAACAGTGGGTATGTGGGAGTGCTGCTTATATTGTTTTTCTGTATTTCTTAATATTCCTAAACTATTCTCTAATTTAAATGTATACATTAAAAGAGGTTGGCTTACCTCAGGAATTCCTCAGTGATAGCCATAAAATCTTTTTAAGTTGTGAAAGGGAAATCTTAATTTTCAAAATCTTGTATCATTTTAGCCACTGAATGAGGGACTGAAATTGGGATAATGGGTTACAACGGGGAGGAGAACTTGGGGACAGTGATTTTCTGGATCCTCATGGAAAATTTTGGTTTAGACTTTTAAATTTGTATTACAAATTTTTAGTATAATCCAGAGAGTTTTATGGTTTCTCTTAACCAAGTTTTGTTTTGTTTTTTTTTTCCTGCCATTACAAAAGAGGAATGGAACTATGTAGCCTTTTTATTACCAGATTTATACTTTAAGAAAATTCTAAGTTGTAGGAGAATTAGAATCTGGTATTTGGAAGCATTGTGTCAGTAGAAATGCTCTGATATCATTGTGATAATGATATGCATGGGTCATCTTCACAAACCTAAGTTTCATGGTCAGTGAAATCAAATGGAAAACACCTCCTATGAAGTTAGCACATGTCATGCACAGGAATAAAATAAAGCATTTCCCTATTTGAAAATCAAACAGTTTAGACTTCTGTGAGCTTTCAAGGTCACATAAAGTTCAGTTAAGGAGCAGAGTTTTTTCCAGTTGTGTATTGTTTTAATTTTCTGTACCTCCAGATTCTGACTCCTTTTTTATGGTTCCCCTTTAGCTGAGGACTATTAACAGTCTCTCAAAAGAGCTTTGTGTCAAGGTCTTTGGGTCAAATTGAAGATGTCAGAATTTTTATGATTTCATTTTAAGCTGTCCATTAATTTTCTAGTAAGAACAAGGAAGGCTGTTAGAGATCAAAGCCTTTTAACGGTAGGGCGCCTAGGAGTTGATCTTGTGTCACTCACAAACTTATTTGGTATTAAAAGAATGTCACTATTACTGTAGATTAGCTACTGTAGGTAGCTAACCTACCATTACTGTCGTGTATATCCATATATATCCGTTTGTCCCAAGGGTTGCTAAGAAGTTACCCCCCCACCTCCCTTTTTAAATACAGTTGTTGTTTTTTTGTGTTTTCCCCCCACACACCCTCACACTTGTAAAGCTTCTTCGGTATATCTTAATGTTTTGATCCAGCTCCCACAGTGCTGCAAACACACTCATTCATATTGGTGTGTTGGCACTGTCCCTAACCTGCCTTCCTGTTCGAGTTGAGCTGTGAAAGCACATTGTCAAGGTGCTGACACAAGAGGGTGTCCCTGAGGTTATGAGACATCCTGCCAGATTTACCCAGGATTATATATGTCCTGAGTCATGGGTCCCACAGGGATGTTTCCACTGACTTTGTCTGAGCCGTCATCTCTCTGAGTTTTCACTTGTCAGATGCCGGTGCGAGGCCAAGGAGAGAGATGTCATGGCAGGTAAGTCAGTCCCTTAAGGCCTCTTCCCATGGACATTTTCCATGGCCTGAATCATTTCTTGCTGGGTTGCAGAGACAGTGATGTATTGACCACGGAAAATTTAAGGACAGGAACTTTCACTCAATAGTATAAGAGCCCCAAGCAATTGTGATTCGAGTGGCTCATCAAGCTCTTTCTTCCGGTTTCCCATTTTAACACCTTTGATGAGTTTAGGGTTCTGCTCCATACCAGAGGGAGAACATGTTGCCCCCCTCTGAGCATGGAACCAGGAGCTGTGGCGAGGCGCTGTTTTATACCTGGGCACATCTATTTTTCTGAGATCCTTTCCTGGGGGTTCAGAGTACAAAAGAAGGAAATGAGAAAAAAGTTTATGGTTTCAATTTTTTTTTTAAGTTTGCAGAATTGTGATACGTTGTTCGAATAATTTTTTCTCTCTCTCTCTTCTGCTAGAACAAACTTTGGTTGTTGAATCTTATCTGGGACAGAGGCCGAGTGGTTTGAATGAACACATCCTGCTGATTTAAGTATAAAAAAAGACTAGTTCTCTGACATTTGATGTTTTTCATTGTCACTTCCTTCGTTATTTTTGTCCACTGAAGCTCTTGAGGCTGGCTAAAATAATGCTGTTTTTTTCTATACTTAAATTTCTATAATCCAACTTAGGGTAGGAAAAACGCCTTTTTGACCTTTCCATAATTAAACTGAGTTTAGCTCTTAGTCATGAAGAGTTGTCACTTTTTATCATCGCTGTGCAACATACAGGTAAATCTAAGTTGGAGAAGGCAGTGATTGTGTGGATCACAGGCTCTGGTTAGAGGATGTTTGGGGCTGCGAGAGGATATCACACAAGTTGAGACAGTGACGCCGGGCGGGGGGGATACTCAGCTTTCAAAGTAGGAAATATTATGACCCCAAAGCCTAGACTCACATCCTAAAAAGATGCCACAGAGTTTCTGAAGCGATAGACTTAACTAGAATGGCCCAAGGAAATACTGTGTACTGTGACTTGGAGAGCCATGGAAAATTCATTGCAAAGATTATCTCCACCATTCCTTCGTTAACCTAATCTAACAAAGAAGTAACCACGAAACAGTCATGCTGAATTCCCGTGGAGAGTGGCTTACTTAGAACATTTTGTTATGTGCAGTATTTGTTCAGTTGGTGGAAATAATTATCAATCCCTTCAACTTTGGAGTTGACACAAGGTTTCTGTATATGCTGTTAGCTATTGCAGAGTTAGAAGCACCTTGTACAGAAAACAATGCTGACATTTTTTCCTCCCACTTTACAACCAACGCCATTGAAACTGGGAGAACTTAAATGAATTTTTTGATGTGCTGTTACTAATAAAATCTCAAATCTAATTTTTCAGATTCAGTGTTGTTTTTACTACATCCCAGGCTCTCTTTCCTAGAATTTTCAGGAACAAATATTTCTGGGAATGTCTATACTGTTTTGAGGAAGAGGACTTTTGGGAGACTGATGTGAGATAAACACTGAGTCAACACTTAGAAACAGTGTGATCTTAGAAAAGATACCCTTTAGAAAATTCCATTTTATTTAAAAGTAAGGATAATATTTACCTGCAGGAATTGGAATGCTCTTAGCATCTTATAAGTAGCAAAAGACCTTACTCCGATGGGCTTCAACAATAAGACAGTGTATTGAATTCCAAAAGTGAGGCTGGGTCTGAGTAGGTTGAGTCAAAAGCTTAAAAGTATCAGCCAAGATCTGTTGCCTCATTATTGCTGTCGGTGGCTCTGCCCTTGGGCTGGCTTTCTTAGGCTTGCAAAGTGGCCATGGTCATTCCAGGCATGAATCCAGTTTAGCTACACCACGGTCTGGAGAGGAAATGGAAGCCATCTTTTTCTTCGAACTGGGAAAGCATGCTCACAAAAACCTACCCCAGACTTTCCTTACTTCTTCTTCATGCTTCTGGTATTCCATCATCAGCCCAATATTGCACAAATCACTGGGAAGGAGGACAGGATTGTTACAACTGCAACTGGCTTAAACTTACTGTTTTGGGAGGAATAAATGCTCTATTGTGAGAACTAAAAGAAGCAGCATATGTTAAAGTCCTAGAATTTAGTAGGCACCTAGTACTATAGTTTTGGTGTAGAATATGTGAAAATATTTTGTATTTCTTTATATATTGTTACATTTATCCACATTCAACATGAACACTAACTAGATGAAGTTTCCCTTTTCCTAAAATATTCCCATGTTTTCTTTCTGTTCTTCCTGCATCTAGCTGAACATGTAGTTGATGAGGGAAAAATTAGAGTTTGTGTACTTTTTACATGGGCCTTATTTAAATTTCACGTACAGAGCTGTCGTGGGGTACCGTGGATAGGCCATGCATGTTTGCAATTGTATTTGGTTTTAGACATGATGGCATTCTCATTCTTAAGGGGAGATACAAAGTCATTTGCAGCAATTTGAAAGGAAATTAGGTGCTTGTACAATATTAATATAATCATGTCTCTCCTGTTGTAATGCCAAAAAAGGTCCATAACCAGGAAATTGAAAGCATTCAGCCTGTTTTTAGCATTAATATGTTCGTTTTTCCATAGTAACTTGTGAGAGGACAGACAGCTTTGCCTTATCAACTAATTTTCTTTGACGTCACTGACAGTGCTATTCAAACAGTAATGTGTGCCTAATAACTACTTAGTTTTTACATTATTAATAGGGTTGGCTTTACTTTGGGAGAGTTATGTAACAGGCCAATTGACCTACAAATAGAGACCAGTGCCTATTTTCCATTTGCCAGATTAGCCTTTTTTTTCTTTTTCTTGGCTTCGAGATATCTTTCTCTGTGTTATCTCCATTTCCACTACCCTCTGTGTCCCTCAGAGTTTTATCTCACCATTCCCCTGACATCATTTTTGATCCGTCCTTTATTGTGTCTGTTAGGTGAGTTTCCAAATTTTAGATGATTTTTTTAAAAATTTTTATTTATTTATTTGAGAGAGAGAGAGAGAGCACAGCAGCGGGAGAAGGAGAAACCAGCTCCCCGCTGAGCAAGGAGCCTGATGTAGGGCTCAATCCCAGGAGTCTGGGACCATGACCTGAGCTGAAGGCAGACGTTTAATTGACTGAGCCACCCAGACACCCCCCCGACTATTTTTTTTTTATTTTTAAGAACTCAAAGCCTGAAAAGTTTGTAGTAACTCAGCATGACCCCTAGCTCATTGATGTTCAGATGTAGAGGGCTCCTAAGGGACCAGCAGCTCCAGGATGACCTGGAGATCCGGGAAGAACATACACTGTACCCACAGTTGCTTTATTTATTTATTTATTTAATTTTTTTTAAAAAAAGATTTTATTTATTTATTTGACAGAGAGAGATCACAAGTAGGCAGAGAGGCAGGCAGAGAGAGAGAGAAGAGGAAGCAGGCTCCCTGCTGAGCAGAGAGCCCGATGCAGGACTCGATCCCAGAGATCATGACCTGAGCCGAAGGCAGCGGCTTAACCCACTGAGCCACCCAGGCGCCCTATTTATTTAATTTTTAAAGAAGATTTTATTTATTTATTTGACACAGAGAGAGAGATCACAAGTAGGCAGAGCAGCAGGCAGAGAGAGAGGGGGGAAGTAGACTTCCTCCTGAGCAGAGAGCCCGATGAGGGGCTCAATCCCAGGACCTTAAGATCAAGACGTGAGCTGAAGGCAGAGACTTTAATCCACTGAGCCACCCAGGTGCCCTCACAGTTGCTTTATAAGCTAGCACCCTGGTAAATTGGTTGCATGTCTTGGCCTTGCTTTAATGACACACCCAGCAAACGAAAGATTGGATGAAGCTCTGTTATGGCCTAACCATTTGAAATCCAGGAATGGTAGTATTCAGGATGTCGCTGTGGAGGTTCCTAATTGCAGCTAACAAGTACTCAGCACCTAAGGAGGGCAACCAAGGCTTGCTTTATGTAACTCAGTTGTCAGAGGGTTGAGTGAGAAAGCTAGATGTTTGCCAAGCATTATGCTGAAAAGGAAGGAGAAAGTGGAAGAATAGGGCTGATTTCACTCAGTGAATTAAAGTGATCATTTCCACAGTCGTTTGTGGAGTTTTTCAGCTATGTGGATGGAGTTCTTTGCCCCTGGAGATCTGGTTTGGGAGATTCTGAGTCCATGTTATTGAATAGATTAACCACAATTGATAATATGCTTCTTCTTTTTTTAGTAAAGTTTAGGTTTTCTCCATATTTCGCTGTCACTCCCTTCCTCCTAAATCTTCACTGTTCTTCATGTCTTTAAAGATTAAGTTTAAAGCCCGGTTCCCACTTTTATCTGCCCTTCAGAGCTTCCCCAGGGTATCTCCTCCCATCTTCCCAGCCTTCTTAGAACATGGGGTTTACATTTTAATTTGAGAGAATTGGCAGTGATTGGAAGGGTAAGTTTAGATTGGTCAGAAACATGTGAAAACAGTTCATTCTCAAGAGCAGTCGACTAAGTACATGTTAAAATTCCAAGCTAGGCTTTCTTGTTATCAATTGGCAAAGATGAAAAGAGATGAGGGTATTCTATTTCGGCATGAATGTGATGGAACGGTCTCTCTCCTACACTGCTCTTAGGAAAGTGAATTGGTGAGATCTTTGTGGAAAGCAATTTGGCATTATGCATCAAAAACCTTGACATACTTCATGTTCTTTAATCCAGTTATGTCGTTTGGAAACTATCCTGAAGAAACAGCAGATACAGAAACAAAGATGTGTTTGCAGCAGTGTTTATGACACTGAATTTTATGGTAACAAAAAATTGGAAGAAACCTAAATGTCCAACCGTTGGCGAAAATGTTAAACAAAGGGTAGCCTCCCCATCTGATGGACTATCACTCATTCAAAATTGTGGTGCTGGGGTTTGGTAATAAAAATATAGGTACCATAAAACTTACCATTTTAACTGTTTGAAGTCTATTTCAATAGCATTAAGTACATTTTTTGCAACCATCACCACTCTCCATCCACAATACTTCTCATCTTACAAAACTCGAACTCTATACCCATTAGACAACTTCCCATTTTCCCCTCTTCCCAGCCCCTGGCGACCAACATTATACTTTCTTTCTCTATGAATTTGACTAGTCTAGGTATTTCATATAGGTAGAATCATATGGCATTTAAGGCTGATTAATACTCTATTTTATGTGTACACTGTATTATATTTATCCATTCATCCATTGATGGACATCTGTCTTGTTGTCACCCTCTGGGCCGTTGTGAATAATGCTGCTATGAACACTGGTGTACAGATATCTGAGTTTCCTCCTTTCAGTTCTTTTGGGTATATACCCAGAAGAAAATGGTGGTTTAAAAAAAAAAAATTGATAGTAACACACATCATGCCATTCCATCAAAATTTTAAAGCAGATTATAAAGATAACATGATTCTCTTTTATTTTTTTGGAAAAAAAAAGTCTGTGAAGGGGAAAAGGACTGGAAGAAGATAGTTAGAATTTGGGGTTGTTTTATTTTCTTCCAACTTTTCTGTATAATAAGGATCATATACAAATAAGTAGTTTGAAATGAAGAGAAGGTCTCCCCGCCCTATTTAAATTGATGGAGTGATTTGGCACTAGTTTTCTTCTTACGCTGTCCTGCTTTGTCTGTGAGTTATTTTATGAGTGATAATTTAAGAAATATCCCTAGAGATGCAAAGCATCATGAAATTCTAATTTAATTACTTTTATGTCTCCCAGAAAGAATCACAGCTGTTATATCACAAAGCAAGAAAAATGACAGCTAAATAGAGAGAACTTGACTTGAGCTCAGTTTCCTCTTTGATGGAAAGTAGATGCTCTCTAGCTAGAAATAATCAACTCAAGAATATTTCCTTTATTCTTGACTTTGTTGAACATCTCAGTGCAGATGCAAAAAATGAGCTGTCTTTGTTCTAAAGACTTCGTCACTCACTTCATAATCAAGTACTTGCCTCTTTTAGAGCTAGTTTGCAATCAGGTGACAAATACAGTTGCTAATAATAAGGCAGCCTTGAACAAAAATCTCTTGCTTTGGAAGCTCAACTAAGAAGTTTGCATCTTTTCAATGTAATAATGAATTGAAGAGTGCAAAGTACTTACTTTTTCCAGTAAATATTTAGGATTAAAATGGGGAAAAAATCAACAGTAGTGGACATATCTTCATTCAGTTACTCAAATGTAGTCACTAGAATCCTCTTAAGATGTGAATATCTAATTTCATCCTCGAGATTTATTTCATGAAGTCATCTTTAGTTTAGCTTACTCACCTCTGGTGATTTTATTTCTCTATAGAGAGGTTTACACTATTAATCATTGTTGATAGATTTCTTTATGTAAGGACTTACATTCACATTCATTTATCTTCTTGCCAGTTAAATGGTGAAGTTTTCAACAACATAAAACTTCTTTGGGGGAATTTTATGGGCACATTCAGCAGTATTGCTATATTATTCTTTTAAAAATATTAGTCTCTAGGGGCGCCTGGGTGGCTCAGTGGGTTAAAGCCTCTGCCTTCAGCTCAGGTCATGATCCCAAGGTCCTGGGATCGAGCCCTGCATTGGGCTCTCTGCTCAGCAGGGAACCTGCTTCCTCCTCTCTCTCTGCCTGCTTCTCTGCCTACTTGTGATCTCTGTCTGTCAAATAAATAAATAAAATCTTTAAAAAAACATTAGTCTCTAATAAGATCAATCAAATATATTTTGTGACAAAATATATATAAAGAATATATCAATAGCTGTTTCTGTTGTATATGGAATATAAACTTTATCCTTGATGTAAAAGCAGTTCTTCCTGCTTTTATTTGTCATAATTTTTCACGTTTCACCCAACTCCCTTTAACTAAAACACAAAAACAAAACAAAGCAAAAAAATCCAGAAAGTAATGAAAAAGGACTAAAATTTTTTTGAATATACACCAAAGGATAAAGCAGGGTGATACCAAGAGCTCAGCTTTGGAATTGAGCAGAATTGGGTCAAGTTCCTACTGTACCATTTGTAATGTGCATGACTTAATATGTCCAGTCTTTAGTGTCCTGATCAGTAATCTTGAGAGAATCCTCTTCCTTAAAGAACTGTCAGAATTAGAAATACTATGCTTGAAGCGTCTAATGCAATCCTTTGTACCTAGTAGGTGCTCAGTAATGAGAGGCAGCTGTTACTAGTGTGTCTGTTTGGTATTGTTACTATTTGGTATTAATCACAGCTTTCTTGGGTGGAGAACATCATCTGTGCTATGTCATACTATTGTTAGAAATATCCTATCCCTGTTCATAGGTAGGCGATCTGTCCCACCCATGACACCAGGTTTGGGTATATGTCTTGCTTGTTGCTCCTTATCAGCAGAAGCTGTGGTTGTGCCGTGTATATTTTTCCTTGGTCATTTTTCCTGGGGAAAATGACTCCTGCAGACTGAGTCCCAGAAGGAAAACAATGTGGAGCAAAGCTGAGCCACCTAATGTAGAAATGTGGCATGAACAGGCATTGCTAGTTCCTAGGATTTGCAGTTGTTTGATACTGTGACACACTTACCCTAAAATGACTGCTACATCACCTTCAGCTAAAATGGATCCTTTTGTTCTTTCAACATCTCTATGTTAACATCTATATTTTAACATTATTTTAGCATCTTCATTTTAACAGTAATTTATCAAGTTTGAGTCTTTAAAAAAAAGCCAATGAAATAATAAAATATGTTTGGAAAATTAGCATCAAGGAAGTGGAGAATACAAATATGCACATCGTAAGGATCAACATGCTTGGTATAACTGACCTCCAAGTCAATAGGCATTTTAGTAGAGCATGAAAAAACAATCATATGCTACTTCTTCAGAAGAAACTGTGCACTCCCTAGGAATAAATTAAAGGAATGTCTTATAAAAGATACTCAGTAGACAACCGTGCAAGCTATATAAACAGTATCCTCAATATTTTATGAAACAGTGAATTTCAGCAACTTTAAAATGTAATCTGGTGAAGGGGGTATGCAATGCATTAATTTAATGTGGTCAAAGGATGTAGCTTTCTGGGTGTATGGTTTTTATCAAAGTCAGATTTTAGACTACTGAAGAAAGTGAATAGATACTTGAGTCTTCTATGAACCACTGTATTTATCACTTGTCTCAGCTTGGTTCTTAGTAAGAAATGGATGCAGACTTTCTTCATTTAGCAAGTATTTCATATTCACCTGCAATGTGTCAGGCATCCTGATGATTTAGGCATTGGAGATTCAGTGGCCAACAGGACTGACAAGGTCCCTGCTCTCATGGAGTTTGCAGTCTGTTGGGGGAGACAGATGATAGAATAAAAAGTAATTTCAGATTGTTATAAATTCTATAACAGATATAGAATTACACAGTTTTCTTTTTTCTCTCTTAAATCATGTTACTATGTGGTTTTCAAGAAAATTTTCCATTTTACCTAAGTTGCCATAGTTATTGGCATTAAGTTATTCTGAATATCACTTTACTTTTAGGGATTTTGTTCTTGGGGCATCTGGGTGGCTCAGTCAGTTAAGAGTCTGCCTTAGGCTCAGATCATGATCCTAGAGTCTTGGGATGGAACCTAGCATCTGGCTTCCTGCTCAGCAGGGAGTCGCCTTCTCCATCTGCCCCTCCCGCCTGCTCATGTTTGCACTCTGTCTCTCTCTCTCTGAAATAAATCTTTAGAAAATAAAATTTAAAAATATTTTAAAACTTTATAAAAATATAATCTATTTTTAAGTAATCTCTGCACCCAGTGTCGGAGCTTGAACTCACAACCCCCAGATCAAGAGTCACATGCTCTCCCAACTAAGCCAGCTGGGCACCCCGCCTTTTCATTTCTTCTTAATACTAACAGGACCTGAACTAATGTCCTCCTTTTTGTTCCCAGTAGTGTAGCATAAGAGTAGCTTATATTCTCTCTCTCTCCTCTCTCTCTTGTTGTCTGATGAGCGGTTTGTCTTGGAGTTTATCATTTTATTAATCTCATACAGAACGAACTTTTGGCACTGCTGATTTTTTTATTACACTTTTTATTTCATTAATTTCTGCTCTTTCCTTTATTATATCTTTCCTTCTACTTTGGGGATAATATGTTGTAATTTTTCTAGATGGGAGCTTATGGCATTGATTTTTCAACCCTGCTCTTTTTCCAACATATGCATTTAAAGGTATAAATTATTCTACATCCCAGAAATTTTGATATATTGAACTCTCAGTATTGTTCAGCTCAAATATCTTTTCATTATCAGCATGACTTGTCTGAAGTCATAACCCCTGGGTTATTCAGAAGGTTGCTCAATGTCCAAACATATCTTTTTTTCTTATTCTTTAGTTTAATTCTATTGCAATGAGAGAACACACTCTGCTTTATTTTCGTTTTTTTGAAATTTGTTGATAAGTGCCTTGTGACCCAGGAGATGGTGCACTGTTGTTGGACGTAGTGTTCCACATAAGTCCGTGAGATTACCTTGGTTAATCTTGTTGTTCTAATCTTCCATATCCTCATTAATATTTTTTGTCTGCTTGTTTGATCATCACTGAGAGAAGTGTTTTAAAATCTCCAGGTATGAATATAATTTTATCTAATTTTTAGTCCTATCAATTTTTGCTTTTATGAATCCATGTTAATTGGTAAGTTTAAGATTATAAATTTTTTCATTTCCTTTTATTTTTATGAAATGTCCCTCCTATGTCTTGTAATAACTTTTGCCTTAAAGTCTTTTATCTGATATTAATATATAATCACAACAAACTTCTTTCAGTTAATATTTGAGCAGTATGTCTTCTTGCATCATTTTACCTTCAAATTAACTGTGTCCTTGTATTTAAGGTGTGTCTCTTAAATGTGTATAATTGAAATTGCCCTTTCCTTCCTTCTTCCCTCCCTCCCTCCCTCCCTCCCTCCCTTCCTTCCTTTGCGGGTGTTGTTCAGTCTAACTTGACAAAACTCTCTTATTTGTTGTGTTTGGGTCATTTATATTTGTTGTGATAACTGGTATTTGCAGTTATGTTTATCATCTTGCTATTTTTTTCTATTTGTTTCATTGTTCTATTTTCTTTTAGTCTTCCCTCCCCCCCCATTTTCTATTAATTTAATATTATGTTTTATCTTCTATTAGCCCTTTACTAATACTTTTTATATTATTAGGTTAGTAGTTCCCTAGAGATTGCCATCTACATCCTTGACTTTTATAGTGTACCTTAAATTTGTACTTTACCACCTCCTGAACAAGGAAAGAAACGTAGAGGAGTTTAAATAATCAAGTTTTTGAAGTGTTAATATCTTTTATGTACAGTCACCTATTTACCCATTCTGATGTTCTTTCTTTCTGCAGTTCAGTGTTTCAACTGGTATTATTTTTCTTTAGTCTGAAGAAGTACTTTTAGGTATTTTGTGTAGTGTGGATCTGTTGGCAATTAATCCTCGCAGGTTTTGCTTGCTTGAAAGCATCTTTCTTATACTTTTTCTTTTTTCCTTTTTTCACTCTAAAAATGTCATTGCATTATCTTTTGGCTTCCCTAATCTGTATTGCTAAATCTGTTTTATTTTTCCTTTATAGGAATGTATCTTTTTCACTCTGGCTCATTTTAGGATTTTTCTGTGTCTTTGGTTTTGGCATTTAGACTGTGATTATTTCATTTTATCCTAACTTGAAGTTTGCTGAGTTTCTTGAATCTGTGGGTTAATGTTTTCAACAGTTTGGTAGTATTTTTGGCCATTATGTCTTCAGATATTTCTTGTGTTCTGTATTCTCCCTTCTTTCTGGAGTAGCAATAATACATATGTTGGATAGCTTAACTGTGTCCCATATGTCTCATGCTTTTTTGTGTTTTCCCCCTCTTTTTTTCTGTCTGCTTCCATTTAGGTATGCTGTATTGACCTATTCATTTCACCAACTCTGTCCTTTGCTCTGTCTAGTCTATTAAACCCATCCCAAGATTCCTTTTGATTCTTTTTTCTTAAGATTCCAACCCTCTATTGAAATTGTTTATCTTTTTATTCCTTTGTCCATCTTTTTCTTGATTTTTATCATATTTGTAATAATTAGTTTAAACTCCTTGTTTATAAACTTCAGCATCTGAATTATCTCTAAGTCAACTACTCTTGTCTGTTTTTGCTCTTTTGTTTATTGGTCACATTTTTCTGGATTTTTGCATGTCTCATAGTTATTATATCCCATATATTTTCTATTTAAGAATTTTTAAGACTGAAGATGGTTTATTTTTTCTCACAGGAAGTTCTTACTTTCCTTTTTAGCCAGATAGGATAAGAAGATGATTACTTCAAAGAATGCAATTGAGTTGGGGCACCTGGGTAACACAGTTAATTAAGCTAAGACTCTTGGTCTTAAGACTTTGGCTCAGGTCATGATCTCAGGGCCCTTAGATTGAGCCCACACAGGGTTCTGCATTCAGTATGGAGTCTGCTTATGATTCTTTCTCCCTTGGAGCGTTTGAGTGGTTCAGATGGTTATACCTCTGCCTTTGGCTCAAGTCATGATCTCAGAGTCCTGGGATGAAGCCTCACATCTGGCTCCCAGCTGCCCCAGTGGGAATTCTGCTTCTCCCTCTCCCTGTGCCTCTCTCCCTGCTTGTGTGCTCTGTCTCTCTCTCAAATGAATAAATAAAATATTTTTTTTAAAAAAAGATTCCTTCTCCCTTGCCCTCTGCCCCTCTCACCCCTCCTCAAATAAATAAAGAAGTCTTTATGGAAAAATGCAATTGAATTGAGTTGGTCTGGGTTTCAGTTTTGGTTGACCCAGTCTATCTTGATTTTGTCTCAGCTTTTGATTGAGAGCCAAACAGATCTCTATCTCCTTATCCCTGAGTGCTGTGAGTGATTTCATGTCTACCCGTTGAAGTTTTGAGTTTAACTCTTTGTTCTTTCACATCATACAGCTCTAAAATTTGGCAATTTTTTTAGGGAGGAGACTGTCATATCTTTGTTGCCAGCTCCTCTTGCTAGTGGCACTTTACTTCTAAGTCCTGCCAGACTTGAGGAAATTTCACTCTGCCATCCCAGCCCTGCCTCATCTCCCAGCTGCCTATACAACCCAGCATTCAACAAATGCCCCATGGAGAGGTTCCTCCAGGTTTCATTCCCTCATGCCAACCCATGCAACTATCAGGAAATCCACTAGTTTCTCTTTTCCCTGGAAGAGTTTCAAATCGGAAGTTCCTCTGCCTATGCCAAGCCCAACCCTCATCTTATGATCAGAATGAGCAAATGCCCCTGTAGAAGACAAAGCAATTCAGCTCATCTTGGCAAGGGCACTTTCCCTCTCTGAAGCTTTATTTGAATGATGTTTTTAATTGTTGTTGCCATAGATCTCCAGTGTCTATAAAAATATATTTTTGAGTATGTATCCTTTTCCACATAGTTGTTACAGCAGAAGTGATGGCTTCTAGCTAGACTACTCCATCTACTTTGAAGCTTAAGTTTTCCCCCAGGCATTAAATAGTCTTCTATAATTTAAATAGTATATATCTTTCAAACATTTAGAATACATTTTATTCCCTATTAAACTTTATAATATTGGAAATTTAGAGTAGTTTTTCAACTCACAACAAATATCCTTATAACTGAATTTTTTATTACATATTTAATGCTTTTCCTTAGGAAAAATTCATTGATGTATAATTATTGTGTCAACAAGTATGCTTAATTTTTTAAAATTTTACAATTTTGGTATATACTGACAAATTTTAGGCAAGAAATACTATACTAATTTACTTTGACAGTGTGTGAGAATTTTTAATTCCTATGGGTGGTATATTAATAATATATGACAGGGTTTTATTTCTCTTGTAACACAGCCTACATGCTATCTTAATCTCCAGAAGAATCCAGAAAATGTTAAAACTTTCTCCTAAGTACTAAAGTCATTCTCATGGAATGCAATGAATCCTAGAAAAACAAATTATTTATTTTATTGGCATTCATATTTTGGTTAAAAACATATAAAAATATATATATATGTATACTATATATTGTAACATTCAAACACATGTAAGCCAAACTTTTCATTTTGGTTGATTTGGGCACATAGGAAGTCCTTAGTCAATTTTTATTGATTGGTTTGGGCATGTCTTGTTTTTTTTTTTTTTTAAGATTTTATTTATTTATCTGACAGACAGATCCAAGTAGGCAGAGAGGCAGACAGAAAGAGGAGGGGAAGCAGGCTCCCTGCTGAGCAGAGAGCCCGATGTGGGACTCGATGTGGGGCTCGATGTGGGGCTTGATGTGGGGCTCGATCCCAGGACCCCGGGATCATGGGCATGTCTTGTTTTTTGCATTTAAACTTTAATATCTTTAAGAGAAATTTCATGTTCTTTGGTTTTAGGAAAAAGGAAAGAATTTATTTGTTGGAAAATATTGCATATCTTGATATGAATTGAGAGAAAATAGAATATACAACTTCCTTCTTCTTCTGTGCTCTTTGTAGTGGGATATTCTACTTGTCTCTGAACAAACACAAAAACTTCTGAGACTTAAATGAGTCTAAGATTTAAAAATCATGTCTTTCCTTTATATGACTAGTTTTAAATATCAGCAGTCTGGGTGCATGTTTTTTCCATCTTAGAACTGGGAAACACCTGTACTTCTAGAGAGGTAAAAATGCCTTTTGATCACCAGCAGTGGTGTACTTGGAAATTTTCTGTTCTTCCTCCCATGTTGTAATTATTTAAGCCAACTAGTTAAGATTAATACTTGCTTGACTTTTGTTTCCATTCAGAGATACTTATTCTATTTAAAAAGACCCGGGATGCCTGGGTGACTCGAGTAGGTTAAGCATCTGACTCTTGGTTTTGACACAGGTCATGAAGTCATGAGTAGTGAGATGAGGCACTGTGTCAGGCTCTGCGCTCCGCATGGAGTCTGCTTGAGGTTCTCTCTCTTGCCCCTCTCCCCACTCACACATATGCACATGGTCTCTCAAATAAATAAATAAATCTTAAAAAAAAAATAAAAACCTATTGTGAATTAAAAGTGACTGTTGTGCATTAAAAAAAGAAAAAGACCCTTAAACAGGTCACATAATCCTTAATATCCAGAAAAATGTACTTTTTCTTTCCTTTTGAAGCTTAACTTGTCATTTTAAGTTATGGAAAATTTCAAGCATGTATAAAAGCCAAGAAGAGTATACTATAATGCGTACAGCTGTGTCTGTCACCACTTTTGCTATTCCTATCTTTTAACAGTTAATAATTTAAGTGGGAATGTCTTTATCTTGGAATTGTAGTGTTTTTTTTTTCTGTATAACCTTTTTTTTTTATATCATCAAATCATCATTCATTCAGTATGTAGCCCTTAAATTTTGCTTAATTTGATTTTTTAAAGTAAAGATTTCATTTTTCATGTTTGTGTCAAGCAATTTCTAGCAGTCACCAGGGTGTTTATTTTCATTTTTTTTTCTTCATGCTCCAAAATGTGATAATATTGAATATTGTTGCCTGTTGAGCAATTCGATGTAAGGAAATCCTTGGACAGAATCTAAAGTATCACCTTGAAAATACAGGGATATGCAAACGCTGAAGTCTTTTCAGATGTCGAAGTGTTTTTCAAAGGTTGATATTTAGTTTCATGCATATTCAGAAAAGTGTTCTTATTCTCTTTGAGCCAGCATTAGCATGCACAGCCACAGTCTCTGTTTTTCTTAATGTCTTAGTACAATTGACATTCTTTACTTCATTTCTGCATCACTCTTGTGAAACTCACTGTTTCAGTGTTTACCTAGATGGTCTCCTCTTTGCTTTGTATATTTTTCAGGCTTTTAAAAACCACTTTGAAAAAATAGGTACAGGGCTTTTATGGGTTTTTTTAAATTTTTTATTTTTTATAAACGTGTATTTTTATCCCCAGGGGTACAGGGCTTTTATGTTTTAATTACCACTGCTTACACATGTGAACGAACACAAGCGCACAAACACACTCTCTCACATTTCTGGTAGATTGTTGAAAAGAGGGCACGGATTGCATGGAGCACTGGGTGTGGTGAAAAAATAATGAATACTGTTTTTCTGAAAATAAATAAATAGAAAAAAAAAAAAAACTAATACCACTAACAAAAATTAGGTAGTTATTAGGTGATTATATTGCTATGATAATTGCAGGAACATGTATCCAGAATTTCAGTACTATTTCTTTGAAAGGACGCAAAATGCGAAATGCACTGTGAAAGATAAAGTCAGAGTTCAGTCAAAAAATGAATAAATAAATAAATAAATAAAGTAAAAAAAAGAAAAGAAAAGAGGATTTTTTAAAAAGACAAAGGCTACTATGGTAAAGGTAAGTTAAGCAAGGGAATGCAGTGGAGGGAGGGCCAAGAAAAGCAGAGTTACTTAAGCATTAAATTCTAATAACACAGCACGCTACATTCTGGGGTGAAGGCCAGTGGAATATTTTTGCTTGCTCAGGCATCAGGGTTATGCAAACAGAAGCTGTTGCACACCCAGAGTTTCATGATTGAGGAAGTAAACTTGTACATTTGTTTGTTTTTTTGTTTTTTTTAAATTAGGTTCAAAAAGGCGTTTGAATCTGAGCCATCGTTACAGTCGGGAATTAATTATGCGGTCCTTCTCCTGGCAGCTGGGCATCAGTTTGAATCTTCCTTTGAGCTCCGGAAAGTTGGTAATTGCTGCTTGATATTTTACATGGAAGTCAAGAAACTGGAGCCAACTTGGTACAAAAAAAGAGAATCATTGACAGATAGACCCTTTGCTTTTTAGTTCTATAGGTTTTCTGTTACGGTATCTCCTTGTTTAGTGTTTCATATTATTGCACAGAATCCTGATATTGGGATGTAATTTGGTTTTTCATTTATTTTGCCTGTTTCTAAAAACACCTTGGTTAATATTTATTGTTCCAGCACAAACTAATATTGAAAATATGGGCTCTGCATTCAGCCTCAACTCCCAAATAAGGTAATATTTGGAACATCAGAAACATTTCCTGTTTTAGATTTAGAGGATGAGGAGGAGGAGGAAAAAAGGAGAAGTAGGAGAACATGAAGAAAAGACCTCTGATATTTTCTATTTCTGATTCTCTTACATACCTTCAAGCACTGTGATTTCAGTGGTATTGGAGGTGAGCCTTCAAAAGCTCCCAAAACAGTAGGTCAAGCAGATGGCAGTCTTGGCAGTGATGAGTCTTCTGAGACACCATCTCTGAATTGTAGCCTTTGATAGAATGTGCTTTTATCCCTTTTATCTGTGGACATTATCTGATCTGCTCACCCCTCTTTGGAATTTGAAGATAGACTGCATCTTAGTGAATAAACTTTGTGGCTTTTTGTTTTCTGTTTTTGTTTTGTGCTTTTAGCTTTAATAACATTTTTTAAAGTTTTGCATATTGGAAAACTGTCTATGGTAGTGAGATTTTGCCATCTTTCAGAGAATCTTTCCAACACTTTTGGAGTCATTACTACAGACCTAGAACTATTATGCCATATTTTTCATAAAGGAAAAAAAGCGATCTTAGTGAATCTATAAATTGTAGAAGAACCTTTTCCTTCTGTTAAGATTTTTAACTGGAGACTGTTTCTGTTTAATTTTTCTTCCAGAAAAATGAGTCCTAGACTTTTTTTTTTTTTTTACATCATTTGGGAAGGGCTTATAAATGTGTAATGTTCTGGGAAATCCTTTACAGCAAAGTTTGAGTATTAAATAATTTTTGAGAGGACCCCAACTAAAAGAATGATAAAATACTGGTTGCTGCTGGATTTCACTGTTATTTAATGCACAGAGCTTTATTTGAAATAATTTTTTCAGTTGATAAATGAAATCAGAGAAAATACGTGGCAACTTGTACTCAGGACCAGTGAAAAAAAAGTTTGTATCTGAGTTTGATTTTCAAACTCTACATAAGCCAAAATTCTTCAAGTACTAGTGAGCTAAAAATAATTTGTACTGCTCTATTCTTGAACTTAAGGTCAAATTTTATTAAGGCCTCCAGATCATTATAGGAATTGACACTGATTTGCATGTGTTGATGGAGCAGTAACAACTTGAAAATGGCTTGAAAATGTACCTCCTCCGAATTGTCATTTTTAAGTTAAGTACAGTTTAAAATGATCAGCACTCAGCTAAGAGAGTAGATCTCATTGCAAAAAAGAAATGATAATTATGTGATGTGATGAAAGTATTAGCTAACACCATGGTGGTAACCATTTTACAGTATGTAAGTGTATCAAAGAAACACATTTTACACCTTAAACTTTCAAGATGTTATAATTAAATGTATATTACAATAAAGCTGAGGGAAAAGAATGGTCAGCACTCTGAGATTTGAGGCACTATGAATAATACAACTTTGTAAGAAAATGTACCTTACTTTTTTTTTTCCAAAAAGAACTCATTCATAATATATGTTAAGCAAGCATTTGGAAACATATAAGTCGAATTTTAAATTTTGGAAAATGCAAAAACATACACAGACTGAAAATGTGACTTTTTAGGTTTCTGAAACACTGTGACATGCACTCCAAATTATATGTCCTTTATAACTAAAATGCAATTAAAACTCACTACTTTAGATTCTACTCTATAATAAATTATGCTCATCATCATAGGCTGACCTTAAGTTCATTTTTTATGGCAAAATAGAATTAAAATGATTTACAAGGAAAAACAGATTAAATAAATTAAATAATGTAATATTAGTTAATAGTATATAATAAAAAGATTAATAAATAACACATTTTCCATGTTTTATTTATTTTTTAAAGATTTATTTTATTTATTTATTTGACAGAGAGAGAGAGAGAGATCACAAGTAGGCAGAGAGGCAGGCAGAGAGAGAGAAGGAAGCAGGCTCTCGGCCAAGCAGTGAGCCCAACACAGGGCTCGATCCCAACAACCTGGGATCATGACCCCTGCAGATGCTTAACCCACTGAGCCACCCAGGCACCCCACATTTTGCATATTTTAAAGATATACTTTTAAAAAGTATTTCAAATTTCAAATTTCCCAGTAATTGTATCTTCTTCTATTCTTTCTCTTGGCCCCCTGCAAATGTACAAATTAGCTTGAACTATGAGTTCCCTTTAGTAATCAGACTTTTTAAAAAATAAGATCCCTTCTTCAGGTGCATTTTGAAATTTTGATTTATTTATAAAAAGTAAGCAATTAAAAATTAAGATACCAAAAGATAACCACTAAATTGAAGCATCTAAACATACCATCTTAATTTTAAGACCTCTATGGTAAGACCTGATTCTTAGTTCTCCTTGCCTACGCCCAAAGACTCTCAATTCTAGTTGTGTGAGTGTCTGAGATTAAGACTCTTTCATGATCTATGTTGCACTTTCCCAGTTTTTGGAAAAGCATTAATGTTTAGACTACTTAAAACACAGAACCACATCTTACATGTTCTTCCTCTTTTCAGCTTCACAAGACTTAAAATTAATATTCAGATGTTAGCCTAATAACAGATGATTTTCCCATCTTCTGGGGACTTTTTCAACTATGAGACATTTTATGGGAGAGAGTCAGAATTATAGGTTTGGGTCTCCAACAATAATGATGGTGTAATGAAAGAACATTTTGCTTGGGATTGAGACAAACCACTATTTGAATCTCATTTTCAGGGAGCAATAAAAATGAAATCTGTATTACTGAATATGAAAGTTCATGATTCTATAAAGATAATTTTAAAAAGGAAATCAAAACAAAAACAAAATCCATCACCAACTACAGAACAAATCATTTGTCCTGTATGGAGGTGACCAATTGCTCAGATACTTGGAAATTATAGGGAAGAAATTCGGTACCTTCCCTTCTTTTTCAAGAGCTATTATAGCTTGTCTAGTTAATGAGGTAGACCCTCTTCTTAAAGTATGCTTCATACTAAATGTATTATTCCAAAAGAGAACATATCTTCAAGAGAATTCTAGTTAATGAAGTAGAACCATAAGGCTCACAATGATAGTGATGTTGAAATAATGATTCTGGCAAGGGTCATCAATCAGAACTAATATCATTAAGTGAAAATGTTAATTTCTTTAAATTTCATTTTACCATATTTACCTGATACCAAAGCTCCCTCACAGGTTGCTTGTTAGTTGCAAAGGACAATTGTACCTGCACAGTCCATTCTATATATGCCCTCCAGAGATCTGGCCCTCAGTGATCCAGTCAACATCCCTAACAGTGAGATGGCCCAGTCGTGCCTCTTCCTGCGATGAACAGGGGGTAAAGCAACATCTCCAGTAAAACAGTCTCGCCAAAAATGTTTAACCCAAATTGTAAGCTCTAATGTCCAGCTGATAGGAATTGCAGTGGATATAAAAATAAGTCAAACAACACAAACATGTGACACATTCACGCCAAGGTGAAAGCTAAATGTCACCCTTTTAATACGAACTTCCGGCATGCAAGAGTAAGTAAACCTGAAATTTTCTTTTAAACTTTTACTGTAATTTTCTGATCATACATTTTCATAGCCCCTATTTAAATGTTTGACGTGATTTGCTACTAGAGCAATCCTTGGTTCATTTCCTGCAAGCATGACACATAAAAATAGCTCATTTTCAGATGAAGTTAGTAGAAATACCCATTTTTACTATCTCATTTTCCCTCTACACTTTCTTCTTTCCCTTGTATTTGTTGGATTTTTTTAAAAATTATTATACTCAGATAGGAGCTCATGGATGTTGTTGCATACCTGGGTATGATTTTTTTCACCTTACGAAATTTTTAGGAACAAAGCCATTCTCTTTCTGACTTATCACAAAATGTGAAGGATTCCCAAATGGACTTTTCTTGAAATACTCAGGGCCTAAATGTATTATATCATAAAAAGTAGCATTAAGTTTTTAAGGCTTATTTTGTTTTGTTAAAGTATAATTTTCCAAAAATTTTTACAGTCTCAGGAAATATAAAATATTACACCTGGAAAGATTTTTGGGGGTGCCTGGGTAGCTCAGCTGACTGAGTATCTGACTCTTAATTTTGGCTCAGGTCATATCTCAGGGTTGTGAGATCGAGCCCCCCATGGGGCTCCACACTTAGATGGGAGTCTGCTTGGTATTCTCTCTCTCCCTCTGCCCCACCCTCTGTGCTCTCTCTCTCTGTGTCTAAAAAATAAATAACATAAATCTTTTAAAAATATTTTTTATGTAATTCTGTTAATATGGAAAACAGTAAGGATATGTGTAGTTCAAAGTACGTTTTAGAAGCTGAGGTATTCATAGACAATTTAACAAACGTTTCTGAGTTTGATTGGAAAAAAAGCAGAACTAGTTCAGGCCCATAGGTCATAAATCTTAGGGATTATCTGTTTTACTAAACAGAAAGTATTTGAATCTCTACTAAACCAAAACATGCAAGTTAACAAGTAAACTTCTCTAAATCTGAGATCTTTAATGAATAGTAAACAGTGAAATTAACTTGTTACACTTTACGTAGACAGTCCTTAAGTGTGGCCTGATGCCCCTGTGAAGTATTGAGATGACATGGCCCATCTATTTTACCTTGGCCTCAAATCTCAGATAATTTTCCTGATTCTTTAATGCTGTAAAAGCTAGAGGCACTCAGCATGATACGCTCTAGTTCCATCCATGTTGTTGCAAATGGCAAGATTTCACAGACCTGTACCCCTGGGGATAAAAATATATGTTTATAAAAAATAAAAAATTTAAAAAAAAAAAAAAAAAAAAAAGCTAGAGGCACTTAACAATTCTACAAGGATATATTCTCTTTAAGCAAACAAAGGATTACAAATGCAAAAATAAGACAGGGCAGAGTAGAGACAAAAATTTATAATGAAATGCAAAACACCAGGAAGAATCAAAACCATCTTGAAGAATGAAATTGGGAGGATTTACATTCCCTAACTTTCAAGTCTCATTATAAAGCAACAGTAATCAAACAGTACTGTCAGTTTCCTTATTTCCTTAACTTTAAAGTGTCTAATTATTCTTGCATATTTGTAGCATTTTACTCTTGCAAAATATATATACTATATACTTTTATACTGCAAATGAGTGATAGATCGTGTTGCATGTTTCCATTTCAAGCAACTAAAGAATTCATGATATTATAAGGGAAGCAAGGTGCTTTCCTAACAAGATATTACCACCTTTTGATTTATGCATATGAAATGCAAGCATACATCAAAATTCAGGAATGATGGACACCAAAGTGGCATTTATCTTTGGATCTTCAAAATAAAGGGAATTTTTTTTCCACAATGAACGTAAGCCACTGTTATAATTCAAACTTAAAGCGATTTGAATCTAAAAGGAGGAATGAAAACTTAATTTTGTTTTTTAATGAAAAGTCTGCTCTGCCTTGGTGCTATGTGTTTGTAACATTATGCTTCCTGATGATCTTCTAGGGGTGAAGCTGAGTAGCCTCCTTGGCAAAAAAGGAAACTTAGAAAAACTTCAGAGCTACTGGGAAGTTGGATTTTTTCTGGGTGCCAGTGTCCTGGCCAATGACCACATGAGAGTCATCCAAGCATCTGAAAAGCTTTTTAAACTGAAGACACCAGCATGGTAATAGTAAACTCTTAGGTGTTTGAGCAAATACTTTTAATAAACAACACTTATCACTTATTTCCAAATTGTTATATTTGTTGAACTGACAATTAGATGATTTTGTTTGCTTACAGAATGAAATGCAGAATTTAGAGGGAAAACTGTGTTTATAAATGTGTTGCGTCTAGGTTCTGATGATTTTGGATGCAGGTGATGTTCTCTGGCCTTCGGCTTAGCCTTGTCATGACACTGACCCACCACGAGCCCAGGTTGGCCAGTGGTCCCCACAGGAAGCCAAATTTGACACCTGTGCATTGATTCGGTATTTTGACAATTTTCCATGTCAGCCTCTCACGTTTCTGCCCCAAACACACACCCTTTGTTCTCTTTATGGCCCTGTCTCAGTTCCGGGGTTCTTATTCTTGATTTTCACTTCTCTTGCTTAAGGCTTATTCGCGCCATTGAATGTTTCATCTATGTGTGTTTTTCTAATTTCATCTTGTTCTTGGAGTGCCCCCAAGTCTCATCCTTCTGTCTGTGGTAATTGAAGAGATGAAAGCACTTAGGAGTGCCGTTAGGACTATTTTGGAAAACAATGCTGATTTTATTATGCATCCCAGGTAATGATTACTAGCTGTAAAGGCTTTAAAAGGTTTACCATGGTATCAAGAAAGGCTCAGGTTGGCTCAGAGCCTGCGCTACTGACTTGTTTTCATCAGACAAACTACTTCAGGACATGCTTCCCCAAGTAGGTTCCCATGGCTCCCCATAGAATTTCCTCACATTCAGGTCTTCTCATTGGCAAACCCTCCCCAGTGTCACACCCATAGGGATCCTTCTAAAATTCATGTCTGACCCTGACCCTTCCCCCTTGCCACAGAAATCCTTACTACATTAAAGGAGTTTAACGGCTCTTCACTGTCTGGAGTATAAAGTCCACCTTCTTGGCTTAGGGAACAATGTTTGTCTTTAGTCACTCCAGACTCAGATCATGTCACATGCCCCCAATTACGTGGCTCTCTAGTCACACAGAACGGGCCAGACTGTGGCTTCGTGCGCACACTGCACGTGCCTCTTCTGGCCTTCTTCCCCACCTGTGGACACTCCTAGATCACCTCCACACGCAAACCAGACCCTGACCTAAAACCCTTTCCTGCCTGCATCCAGATAGAAGCACGCATGCGATTAGTTCATCTTATGAAATCTGCTTTTGTATTTCTCTCATTTTTAAATCATATTTCTCTAGCGAGTGACTAGTCGTATCTCTGCATAGTTGTAGCCCGATTGAGATGTAGGTCGCTTTGCTGTGTACCTTTCACATTTCTATCTCCGTCAGCAGTCTGTGCTACATAGGGACAAAGCTGTGCTCCCCATTGGGTGTCTACAATCGGTGTTTGACAAGGAATGAAATAAATGAATCAGTCAATGCGTGTGTTATATGCAGCCTCTTTTGTCATTGCTTTACAATGATCATCATGATGGTATAGAAGGGGATGGAAAGAGCTCTGGTTTGAGGTGTCCCAGCTTCTGTTGACAACAGAGAGAACATTATTTTATGCAATAGTAATAACAACCGCAAAACCTTGCCTTAAGTTCCCATTCACTTACTGTTAATTTCCATGTTTATAGTTTACAACCCAGTATCTCATATAATTATCATGCTTCCTCATTTTTTCTTAGCTTTTTCCTTTGAGGCACCATCTGTCTTGTTAGGTTGGAGGATATTTGTATAACATATAAGCTAAGTTGCTTCACAGCAAAATAATGATCTCTTATGAACGGTCTATTTAGAAAAGCTTTCTCAAGGAAGCATATTTTAAAACAAGTGTGTTAACCACTCCCTTGAAGAGGATAGGCATTATTTTAAAAGGCATGTTTTCAGTTGATGTACCATCCAGCCCAAGCAATTTGAGCTCTATACCCCTCAACAGACTCATCTTTAAAATGGGGATAAAACAGCTTACTTTATTGGGACACCTGGGTGGCTCAGTCAGTTAAGCAGCCGACTCTGGATTTCAGCTCAAGTTGTGGTCTCAGGGCACTAACTTGGAGCCCGGCATCCAGCTCTGCACTCAGTATAGGGTCTGCTTGCCTTTCTCCCTACCCCTCCCACTCAGGCTCTCTCTCTTTTCTCTCTCAAATAAGCAAATCTTTTTTCTTTTTTTTAAAGCCCACTTTATTGAATTTCTGTAAGATTTAAATGAGAGAATGTGTATGAAAGTGCATGACATGTCACAAATAGTGAATAATGTTTGGTGAAATCTGGATGCGTAAATACTAAAATCATATTTAGATCTGCCTGTTATGTGTCTTATATCTTTTCATTTTTAGGTACCTCAAGTCGATTGTAGAGACAATTTTGATATATAAGCATTTTGTGAAACTAACTACAGAGCAGCCTGTGGCCAAGCAGGAGCTCGTGGACTTCTGGATGGACTTCTTGGTCGAGGCCACAAAGACCAATGTTACTGTCGTTAGGTTTCCAGTGAGTACTCTTCATTTAGCTTAACTTTAGTTGTACTTCTCATTTGCTTCTTTTATTTAAAGAACATTTTTGCACGTGATTCTAACAGTACAAGTGTTACTTTTTTTAAAAATAACTTCTCAAACTCGGGGACGTGAGATACATTTTTATGTTTTTGCCATGGAATTTGGTGATTTCTTTCGATAAGTTGTGAAGCATGCTTTCCAAGAAGAGATTGTCTCTTGCTTAGCCTCAGTCAATCAACACATCGCTTCAGACCAGAGCCAAGGTTGCTGTTAATTCCTACGACAGTTGTGTGAACATTGTCATCAGTGTTGACACCATTACTGTGGTGAGAAGTGTTGTTACTCACCTCGGTCATTATTCCCTCTCTACTGCTCATTACCCACATGGGTCAGAGTTAGATGGAGTGTCCTCAGTTCCCAGTCACATTTTACAATCCCTTAGATCGTGAGAAATGATGACTCAGAGGTTCCGATTTGCTGCGCACGTTGGCTAGATATAGATACAGATATATGTATAGTAGACACACACACACTTTCAAAAATACATTGCTCATCTTCTCAGCTGGTGCCTTTCCCATCCTGATCATTCTCAGAATACCGCCCAAAGCAGTATACACTTTAGCATCCAATTCAAGAGCCACTGACAAGTCACTGTGTGCCCTCAGCTCTTCCCACGTCCAAGTGACGCCATCAGTCTCTCTGTGTGAGCTCTCGGGTCCAATCCTCCATACTCAGGTGGTGACAACCCTCAGTTCTTTTTCTAAGATCTTGTTCCCTAATTCTTGTTTATAGGATCATCTGTTTCATTTAATTAAATCCATTGCTGGCATTAACAGGCTTTCTTTACTCTCCCTTCCCAATGAAGCCTTCAGCTCAGCAGGATCTTCAGCTGAAAAGCCTTTCAAACTAAAAACACTTTGTTTTCCAGCCTAGAGAATGTGTAGCCTAGGAAAATACTTGTCTCTCAGTGAGCTGGCAGTGTGCCCACAGCTGGGGCTCTGATGGGAGCAAATACCGTGAAAGAAGACAGCGCAGAACTGTCTGTATTGAGTTGACTGTTGTCTTGATCGACTAGAAAATTGGCGATGAAAGGAAACCACTCCTCTTAGCTATTCTGAGCTCATTTAAATTAGTTTAGTATGAATTTGTCTGTCATACTATGAATGTCAAAAAATAAAACCAGCAGATATTAAGAAGTTAGGAGAATATAGGAATATACTCCAGATAAGAAAGGCTTTCTTAAGCAAGAAAGGGACTTGTAAGCCCTAAAGGCAAATATTGACCAATTTGAGTCATTAAAAATCCTAATTTTTGATCAATAAAGAGCATCACGGACATGGCAAATTCCAGAGAGGGAGAAGGTATTTAATACGAATTCAGCAAAGTTATCGATTTGCCTCATAGGCAAAAAGAAAAAAAAAAACAACTACTAATTGGTAAGAAAAAAAATGGGCAAATCATATGAAAAGATAATTAACCTCATTAGGTAGTCAAAACATGCAAATTAAAATTAGACATCATTGTAACTGTGCCATTTTGCACACATGAGCATAAATCTGTAGTATCAGTTCCCTGAAGTAGAATTGATTGAGATTGCCATGTTGCCCTCCATAGGGATTGTATCAGTTGGCATCCTCACTGGCAACATACGAGACTTACCACTTTCCTAAAGTCTCTCCCCAAAAAGTATGTTTATCATATTTGTACTTTAGCTAAACTTACAGATGAAAAAATGGTAAATTGGGATCATTTTAATTAGTATTTCTCTGATTATGTGTGGGGTTGTGCATATGATTGTGTTTGTGTTTAAAAAACCACTTGGTGATTAAAAAAATAATAATAATTTGTTGCCTACATTTAAAAAATAAGAGTTAGATCATCAGTGCTGGCTGTAAAGGGTATTGGTATTGGTATAAATAACTATAAAATTTGAATAGATATATATAAAATACTGTTTCTAGACATTAAATAGCGATTATCACAGGGTTGTGATCCGTGGGCAGGGAGGCACTTGAGGTGAGTGCCACCTCACCTACTTTTTTTTCCCTTAAGGCCTTTTTCTGGGTGCCACACCAGGAAGTGGAGCCCCAGCAGGGTGCGGCTCTCTCTCTGGGCAGAGCAGGCTGGAGGAGTGTTTGGGACTCTAAGACAGGTGGAATATGAGAAGCAGGGTGTTGGAGAAGGGGGAGTCTTAAAAAGTGAATCCCAAAATTCTGCCTGGGAATTTCCCTTGAGCCACAGAGCAACTCCTAGACAGTGTGAGCAAGGGGTAAGCACAGCATGAATAAACACAACTAACTACTGGTTCCAGTATTTGACCAAAATTGGGTTTTAGATGAAACCTATGTGGCTTATGTAAACCTTATCAAGGTAAATCCCCTTGCTAGTTAGAAGATCAGGACCAGAAGTGGTAGGTCCTGGAAGGTCAAGAGCTGAGCAGATATCCCATAACTTAAACAATGCAGGAGGAGTAAGATGTTGGACTTTGGGTCTAGCCAGAATGATGAGATCTTGATGAATACCCCAGGGATTTAGAGGAGACAGAGAAAATCCATGCCCTAGGAGTAAAGGCAAAAATAAAAGACCCATCCTAACAAAGCTGTGATACAACTAAGCCTCCATAGAATGAAGTTGATGCATTAAAAGTTTGACTGCTAGCTAGGGGGCAGGGGTAGGGAAACCTCTGGAAAGGTGCAGTTCAGAGCCTCTGCATTGGGTCAGACACAATCAAAGATTACTGGACATTCTAAGAAGCAGAAAAAAAAAAGTGGCCGACAACAAAGAGCTTAAAGAGCCCATAGAGGCGGGCCCAGAAGTGATTCACATATTGAAGTTACCTGATGAGAACTTCAAATAACTGTAATTACCATGTTAAAGAAGACAGAGGAAAAGATAGACAAAATACATGAAAAGATAGAGTATTTCAACTGAAAATAAAGTTTATTTTAAAAGTCAGATGAAAAATAAGGAGAGTTCACATAAAAATCTAGATTTTCATCTATTGGAAAATTAAAGGGACTGGCAGTTGGACTGCCTTTTTTCAGAAGCAGCAACCTACTAAGTCACCTATCTGTATGCTGCCATTCTAGACATTGATTATAGTCCCACCCTTCTTGCTTCACTCATCTGCCTTTCTCACTGGGCCCGCTTCACTGGGCCCGCTTCCTGCATTTGGGGAGCAATTTGCTCCCTGTGTTCTGCATAGAGAAAGGCAGGTGTCTAGTACCTGTGGTGCCATGTCAGTCACTAACCCATTGCATCCTCAGGGTGCATCCTTAGCTCATACTTACAAAGGCCACAGTAGGTCTTGATTAGGGATGATAACATTTTCCTTCTTTTAAAGTAGATCTGGTTAAAACCAAGATTACTTATATTAGAAAATATTTTATTTGATTGCTTCTATTTATTTCACTACCATATCCATTCTCATTCCTCAAAGAAATAACAGTGACACTGGGTAAAAGAAGACAGACCAAAGTTTCTTTGCAAAATGATTTAGATAGTCCCCTCACTTATTATTATTATTTGGGTTTAGTTCCATTGATTCTTTTTTCTCACTTCTCTTCTCTGTGTATTTTCTTTCCTTCCTATGTTGAAAAGTTAGGGGACCATCAACCACTCACCCCAGGTGAGGTGAGAGGAAGTGGAGTGTGATGTTTCTGCGGACTCTTGTAGAAGCTGAGACATGTAACTATTTAATTTCTACCCTGTATAGTTTATAGGTCTTATTGCCCTCCTTCCTACTTCAGATACAAGGTATTAGATGTTCATTTTTTTTTTTAATTTTTAGCCATCGATTTTAATGTTACCAGTAGAAAAGTTTAGGAACTAAAAGCAAGAATGTTCATACTTTCAAGTGAGTTTTATCTAACTGTTTTTGTCAAATTACCTCCTCTTCCACCCCCTTCTCTCGGTCTTTCTGTGACCTCTGTAATGTATGCGATGAATTCCTCCCATTTTTGTGATTTCAAGGGCAGCTCAAAGGGCTGAACAAAGGTTAATGATAATTACAACCAATCTTGACATAAGAAAACATAGGTCAGATTTTATCTGTTAGAAACATGGAAACAATGCTAAAGACATAAATTTTAGAAGAGGAGATAACCTGGTCCTATGCTTTTCTAGTGTTAAATTCTGTGCCCACATGATTAGGGAACAAGGTATATTCTCATTTGTGAGTACAGTGACTTGGATGCTATTTTGGAAGACCTGCCTTTTATTCCCTATTATTCATCTTGTTTCACCAACCCTGGGATACTCAGATTTGAGAGCACCAGTTCTGCCAAGATTTTTTGAAAATTTGTTTCCATTATTAATCAGCACCACTTCACTGTCTGTTGATTGGAATTTGGGCCTTGATTCTCCTGGTATGTTCCTTAATCAGAATGTGTTCCTCAATGGGCTCTTCTTGTGCTTTATTTGTGGTCTCTTCTATCTTATTTTCATAACTGGAGCCTGACTGAGAGTTAAACCCTTATGTTTGTTTGTTTTTTAATAATCAAAAGTGAAGAAAATTTTGTTTTCTTAATCCCCTTTCTGTAGTTATCTGTACCCTAATTTAAATAAATTTTACTCTTGTGGTAAATATAGCATAAAATCAGTACACTGTGTTTGCAGCAGATAGCCGAGAGTCAGGTGGCCAATCCACATACCTTCTCACTCAGATTGTGTGTTAGCTTACTCTGTATTGTGAGTTCATAATCCCTTGCTGATGAAGTCTTCTGAAGAGTTTTCCTCCACTTTTATTTGGTCAACTTGCTTCATGTAAGATTCTTTCTAAAAGCCAATTTTCTTGCATTTTAAGCAGTAGGGTAGAAAGAACTAGTCTAGGTTCTCTGATAATTTAGTATTGACTTTTCTTTCCTTTTTTAAATGTTCCTACTTAAGACTGCGGAGGAAATTTGAGCTAGGTGGGCGCTTTTAAGCATCTGTGTAAAAAGACAATAGTTGCCTCACCTTTAAAATCAGTGCATGTGTGGTATCTTAATGTTATTTGCACCTAGTGTCAGATATTAGTAATACTGCACTACATCCTTTGAGAGAGATTGTCAACTCAATTGTTATGTACACCTCATACATCTCCAAAACAGGAGTAAGTTTTACTTCCCTTTTTTTCTATCATAAGACTAAATATACCATTATTGAAGAGCCCAGTTTTATCTTGAAAGCAACACAAAAACATTTTTATTGTTTCATAGAGCTGCGTCCATTCCTTTAGCTTGTATATAAAACTCTTTCAGTAATAACCAAAATCATTTTTCAATCCATTCACGTAGGGAGGAGAACATCCTGCCACATCTTGTCGATAAGGTGTGGCAGGAGAAAACTGAAAATAGTACATGATGCTCTATATGTGAAATCTTTTCTATGTACAGAATTATTTGCTTTACCACATTTCTTCCCATTTTGGACACATTTAGATTTATAGAAATAGATTTTGCACTTACAGCAAGATAAAATAAAAGACCTTAAAAATATCTTTAGAGTAGATTCCCTGGGGATAGTCAAACCAATATATGGACTTCAAAAATTTATTTCTAATTTCTTTAGCAGAAAAAGTGACGTGTTACTGGAACTTAGGATAATTGTGTAATACCAAAAGTGCTCAAAGGACTCATAGGGAAGGCAACAGTTAGGAGTTAAAATGGTTTTCCTGCAGTTGTGGACCCAGAGCCTTATCCAATAATCTCCCACATCAGTTCAGTATTGCTCTAACAGCTCTAAATGGCTTAAACCTGCAGTCACTAATGTGTGTTTCTTTGCCTTATGTTTTCAAGGTACTAATATTGGAACCAACCAAAATCTATCAACCTTCATATTTGTCTATCAACAATGAAGTTGAGGAAAAGACAATATCTATTTGGCATGTGCTTCCTGATGACAAGGTAAGTTATGTAATTATTAAGACAAGAGCATTTTAGTGAAGGACTCTACTCCCTTCCAGCACTTATGTATTCCAGCAAATATCTGCATTACTTAAGAAGAAATAGCTTCACTGTGTGTTTATCTCGGCATAGATACATCTTGTAGTATAAATTTGTTAAAGTTGGGTTACAAATTTCACTTATTTAGTAAAACATAACTGAACTTATTTGGACTTTTAATAACCATCCAAAGTACGCTTAAAATGAGATGGTTTCTCTGTTTTATAAATTCATGCTATAAATTATGTGTGGGAGACCTGAGACTTAAAAGATGCATATCTTAATTCTAGGAAGCCTATCAGAATAAGACCACTCTAGTCTTATCCGAGTGTGATTATAGTTATCATTTCATGACACTGTTTGGTTATCTAAGCAGCTGTTCGATTTCAGATTAGCCCCTGGCTCTGTGAGCTGGCACGGCCTCAGGGGGGCTGTGCTGCCCTGGTTTGCAGACGGGTCTGAAATGCTCTCATTTCTCCCTACAGCAGTCATTTTAGTAACTCCTTCCACTTCTGGATTTTATCAGTTTTGATGCATGTGTAAATCTTACTATTTTTTTTAAGTTATAAAAATTGCAAGAACTGATTTCAATCCATTGGATCAACCACAGAAATGAGAAAAGTCTTGTGGCAAAGTAGTTTTGTGGGATTTTTGGTAATTGTTTTCCAAAATACCCTTAAATTTTCCTTAATAGTCATCCTTAAGAACTCAACAAATATTTCTGGAGCACTTACTCTGTGATAGGAGATCCCAGGCACTGTGTTAGGAACGAAGGAACCAGATGTATGCAAAATAAGCAAAATTCCTGCTGTCTACTCAGTCAATAAGTAAATACAATATAGAAGTATATTAAAGGGGAAAATATGGCAGAAAAGGGGAGTTAAGGAGTACATTTGGAAGCATGAGGTTGCAATTTTTTAAAATATCCATGTCAGTTTTAAAAATGTCTTTGAGTCAACAGTCTTGTGTTCAAATTCCATCTCTGGCCTTGGCAGCATGGCTTCTCCACATCCCAGTGTCCTCATCTGAAGAATGGGATGATAATAATATCCACCTCAAAAGGTTGTTGTTAAAAGTAAATGAAATATTATTAGTAGGGCATATTGCACAGATCCTAACATGTAATATATGCTTACTGTATTGTAACAACAGTAATCCACATATGAACTGAGCCCTAACATTGAAACCCCAGAACTTAACCTGGCTTGGCTCTTTAGCAATCATTTGGGAGGTCATTGGTATTATATTTGGACACTGTGGTATTGTAATTTATAGTAAGAAATAAGGATTTGGTCTTCATCCGCTTCTGGCACAGATTTCCTAAAGCCCTTAGAATTTCCAAAGCGCTCAAAGCCATAAAAGTGTTTTTCTATTATGTTAATAAGATGACTTTTGGACCCACCTAAGGATGAGGCCTGCCTGCCAAGAGAACCAACTATGGGTCCTACCCCTTACGTCTAGGGAGGGGGGGAGGGGATAAATTGAATGGATCTCCCATGGTTGGTGGAGTTAATCAATCATACCTACGTCATGAAGGCCCCCCTCCCCCGGCCAAAACCCAAAAAGGACGGGTTCAAAGAGCTTCCAGGTGGGTGAACAAGTGGAGCTTTGGAGACGATGGCAGCCCTAGAGAGTTCAGGGAAGTTCTTAGCCTTTCTTATCCATCTTGCCCGATGCATCTTATCCATATGGCTATTTCTTGGGTCATATCCTTTCATAATAAACAAGTAATCTAGTAACTAAAATGTGAGTTCTATGAGCCACTGTAGCAAATTAGTCAAACACAAGAAGGGGGTCCTTGGAGCCCCCCATCTATGGCCAGGATGATGGCATAACTCCAGGTGGAATTGTCTAGAGACAAAACCAAGAATAACTAATGTAACTATATACATGTTGTTCACATTGTTTAAAGTACACAGTGTTTTATTTACCTTATTTTAAAGTATATGCCTGTATGTTCTCACAAGCAGAAGTAATCATCCGTAGAAAGTACAAAATCTAAGAGGTTAGGAAACAGGAACATTATCTGGGAGAGGCGATTTTCAAAGGCTTGATTGGAAAGAGCAAGGTTATCCAAGGACACTTGGAAACAGAATGGAACTAAAGGAATTAGCAATTAGCAGGGCCAGGAGAATGAGTGGACAGCCAGAAGACAGAAAAAGAACAGAAAGTAAGCTAGAGATTTTTGGAAAATGAATACTATTTCCAGCCAGTTGTCTGGAAGTTCTTTGTTGAATAAAGTTAGCCTTGTATTGACTCTCATGTTTTGTGACAACTGTAGGGACAATTTTTATATTATACTGAGAAATAAATAAATGAAGATGTAAAAGAGTTCATTAAGAAAGGTAATGGAATTGGGCCATGAGTTGTCCAGTTTCCACTTTTACCATCTTTGATCAAGAAGAATTACATTTGCATTGTCCCCACTGTGCTAAAAATTCTCCTTGTTCAAAAATTTAAGCTTTCTTAAATCAGTTTCCATTTTCAAAGTTATGTCAGTTTCTTCGCAAACCCTGGTTCTATCCATAGCATGTTCATTACCACTATCTTTGTCTATAGAAGTGATACCATTGGAATGAGGACAAGTAATAAAAATAAGATAACTCTGCTAATATTATATTAGTTTAAAGCAACTGGAATAACTATAACTAATAACAGACAAATAGCAGGGGTATAGATCTGATGTTAAACTAAAAATGGATTCTTTTTGTCATAGGATGGGTTTTTTTTTTTTTTTAAGATTTTATTTTTGAGAGAGAGAGAGAGAGAGAGCGCAAGTGCAAGCTGTGGAATGGAAGTTGGGTGGAGGGGTAGAAGGAGAGGGAGAATCCCAAGCAATCTCCCCACAGAGCTCACAATCCTGACCCTCCCCCAACAGACCATGACCTGGGCCAAAATCAAGAGTCAGAGGCCCAATCAACCGAGCCACCCAGGCACCCCTTGTCATAAAAAGTTTTAAATTTTTATCTAAGAATAGAGCAGAGCGTGTTGCTTTTCATTTATCACTTATTTCTTTACTCCTTCTCTCAGGATTTTCATTCTAAAATGTGGAATGAACAGTTAGTATATACTTTATATTGCAGCAGTCAAAACGTTAATATCATTATACCAATTCCTAAGAGTCTCAGGACTCTTATTAGGGAGTTACTCTAAGTCAAGGACAAAATAAATTGAAATCCTAATCTTTAAACAGTTCTCCCTTTGTTCAATGGTTGGTAGTTGTTTGAAGTCAAGTTAGTACTTGAAAAAATGTCTGCATGTGCACAGGAAAGAAAAACTTAGACTGAGGCAGAGAAACATTTCTAAGATATTTTAAATGGTTGTTATTTAGAATCCCTTCCTTTTGTGGAGTCTGAGTACTCCTGTCCTGTCTGGTGGTCTCTCAGGGAAAGGTAGCAGACAGCAGGGTCCCAGTGGAATATGAGGTGCTACCTCACACCGGCTCCAGCCATGGCCCCTCTGCGAAGACCTAGGAAATTTATGAGTGGAATATGATTACCTCAGATTCTAGATTTTGATGATATGATCATCGCATCCATCAAGGATGCTTTTAGATACAAAACTCCCACCTAAAAGTGGCTTCACAGATAAGGAAATGTTACATCACAGGAACTTCTCAGGGGCAGAGGATCATGCTGGCAGTACGTCAGTGGTTGAACAGTATCAGAATTCTCGGGTGGCTTCTCTAAATGCTCTTGATTTTTCTTTCCTTGTCTTAAATAGCAGCTCAAAGCATCAGTTCACACACAGCTTCCCAAGGAAAGGGTCCGGCCCTCCTTTTGTATCATAAATTGTGCCATGTGTTCATGCCTAAACCAATCACTAGCAAGGAGAATGGACTTACATCGCCAATTTAGACCAATCATTATACCTCATTGCTAAACATGGCCACCTGAATGCCGACAACATTCAGCTCTCCTTAGCAAAGAAGGAAGAGTGTGTTTGTTGTCTAACAGTATCTGCCAATGGAGAACTCCCGCCATTTTAACTCAATGTTAACTCCTAGTCCCAACTCTAGTGACGAGGGCATAGGATCTGACACTAACCAGTTACTACAGTATGGTGCTTGTGCTGAGTCAGTTAGCTTGAATGTGCATCTGCGGCTTGTTGAGGCTAATTACTCTAGCTCTGCCTCTGGCAATCCCTTTCCCCAGATTCCCAGACAGGCCCCAGGAACTTTTTAACCGCACCCGTTGGCCTTGTAGCTCACCAGCGCCTCCATGTGGTGAGTCCCAGTAGCAAAGGCGCTGGGGAGCTGGGCCTCCTTATTCCAGATCTCCATCGCAGGCCCTGGGCTTCACACCAGTAAGATAGAACATTCACTGGCAGCACTTGCAACCTTTCAGTAACCTAACATTCTGGAAATGCGGTTCTCCTTTCCTACAAACCCAGCCCAATCTATCTGGGAAATCTCTCCTTGCCTATTCCCAGAACAGGGCTGATATGAGATAGATTTTACCAGCGTTGTCCTGTGGGTGTTTCCCAGTTTCCCTGTTCAGTTGCATGTTTGCCTAAGCACCCTACTAGCTGTGCCTTCTGCCACCACCTCCTGATCCTGGACGCAGGCTCTGAGGATAAGGCTGAACTGTACGCAAGTAGCATGCGGGTAACAGCTGCAGCTCCGGGGTCCCATCTATTTAGAAGGTCACCTGAGGCCACCAGGATTTAGAACCAACTTTCCATATTACCAGCTGAAGCTGCAGGGTGCTATTTTAATTTAACTCCCTCTGTACTCTGGTGAAAGAGAGCCAGATTCCAAGAGCATCTTTCCATGGTCCCTTCCTTTCCTGAGCACGAGCACATTTGCTCTGTGTTAATTCAGGTCACATACCCGTGACCTGACTGGTGTGCATTGAAACTAGTTTTTTCGTACATCTCCTTTGGGCTTGGGAGGTTCTATTTTTATTTTAAGTTGCATGGCCCTAGCAAAGAACTAGGTGCTATGGATATAAATTGTGGCTTTTTGATTTGCTTCAGCCAAAAGGAGAGTTCTGGTCCACCTCAGAGCCACAGGCTTCCTTACCCATTTCACAAGTCCAGCCAAGACCTCAAGCTCCTGGCAGTATTTTAAGTGGGTGGGTAAGAACTTGTTTTCCTGGTTGTTTCCCATTTACAAAGTTGAATTGGCCATCTGAATGGACTATTGTAGAGCACTTGCTAAACTTGGACATGTGTATCGACTACTTTATTTCTACTAAAATATTTATGTTGTCAATTCTGTGCTGTTACCAGACATATTTTTATAGGGAATGTGATCCAATTCATAATTTATTTAATTTAAAGACATGAATGTAATAATTTAAACTTAGTTTGAGTAATAAACTCAAAAAATAAATTTCCACATTTTTTTCATCTTGGCCCTGCAATCACCCATGTTTATCATATGATAATCAAATTTTTATGTTCAGAATTTATTACTATATTGAATTTTGCATAAATTAGGTCATAATGCATTGTAGCTATGACAGACACTATCTGCATGCATGTACTACAGACATACTTGGTGTATTATTTTCTGGAGAAATAGAACTACCATTTCAGTTGAAAATTTAACTAAAGATAATTCAGAAATAATCATCTCTAAAGCCTTGCAGAGGCTTTATTCAAATTAATGTTTTTCTTTCTCAGAAAAGAAATATTACTCAGCTATAATAATTGAATTACCTTGATCACTGGGTTTTTATTTAAAAAATTAAGACATGACAGTTATTAGGTTAATTTGCTAAAGATCAAGTTTAGGATTTAATGAGAGTAATTCCCCTAGATTCTCTTGGAAGCGGTTTTATTGAAGTACAGAAATTATAAAGCAGTGTAAACATCACCCTTGTGGCTTGGAAATGAATTACAATTTCCATCCAGATTATTAAAGAATTATGCACTCGGAAAAATTATTCTGTGTATATTATTTTAAAATAATAAAACAAAATTATGTTATTTTCATTCGGATGACTCAATGTTTGTTGTTCTTGTCGTTCTTTCCCTGTGTTCTAGAAAGGTATACATGAGTGGAATTTCAGTGCTGCTTCTATCAGGGGAGTGAGGTAAGTTTACTTGGTACATTTTTTTTTTTTTTTTTTTTTTTTACTTAGAAGACAATAGAACTTTTAGTCAGGATTTAAAAATGCAGAGAACTTGAAGAACCCTTCTCTTGATGAAAATGCTCAGCCTCCTTTTCTGTCTTTGTTATGAAAACATCTATAACAAAGCTTTGTTAGTCGAACTGACTCTGTGCCTGTCACCCGCTTCAGATGTGGAGAACGAGGGGTAAATGTGGACTGTGGACCAGAATCACGGTGTCCATAAAAGTGAGCTATCCGGGTCCTCTCCAGCTGGTTGAGCTGTGGGTTTATGTGCTAGGATGGGTTTCTAGTCGTTTGAGATGCCAGGAACTAATCTCTTCTTAGGTGTAACCAAAAAGTCCACATGCCATCGATCACATTGTGTCCTAGAGTTAACATAACCTATTAGTGAGACTATGAGAAATTCATTTTTTAAAAATTTTTCCTCGGCTTGCTGCTAATGACGTGTTCTTGAGATTATAGTGGCTCGCTTCAGTTTAGTTCTGTTCTGACGTTGCCATTATAAAGCCAGTAGGTCAGGAAATGCCATTTCCTTGGATTTAGAAATGAGATTTTTTCCAGAACCAAGAGCCACTGGTTAAACATTTAAATACTTACTTTATAGAAGCTCAGGCTAAACCAACTCTTGGAAATTTCAAACCAAATTACTTGTGTTTACTACTATTTATCTCCACATAATAAAGAGAAATGAGAAAAAACAGATTTCTGGAGGCTGGTTACACAATACGCTGTTGCTTTTGGCATAATAATAATTGGTTTTGTTGGAGCATGAACTGGTAGAGCCGTCTGAGTCACTGATAATTGGAGTTTGCCTGGTAAAACCACCTGTTACCTCTTGAGGGATCTGCAGAGAAACAAGCAAGATAATGGACTGACTCATTTGCTCTCTTTCCAACCAGTGCCTTCTCAAATAAAGTTTTACTCTCTTAATATTTAATTTTTAAAACCAGTCATTAGCAAGGCAATTGTTATTTATTACTGCATTTCTAAACAGTTTAGGAAAGTACAGTAATAGAAATTCCACCTTATCATATCTATTTTCCAATGAAATTTTTTAAATCAAATATGGCAACACTCCATAAACTTCTGTTGTGACTTGCAGCATATATGTAGAATCCTTCCAGATGGCTTCCTGCTGGTTTATATGTTGAGAAACTTAAGCTGCAGTGTGTGTCTTCAGAGGGAGCTAACTTTTCTTGGCTTCCTCCTTTATAAAGAGATAACCACAAAAGTAAAACACACCAAAAACCTGAGTCAGCAGTTTGTCTTGCATCATCTCAGAACTTGCTTGCTCAGCTCAGTCAACAGGCATGTATTGAGCACCAGGTGTATGTCAAATGTTGAGTCCTATTCTGCTAATACAACAATGACTAAGACTCGCACTCTCAAAGAGCTCACAACCCATCAGTGGAACATTTAACAAGGAAGGACTGCACAGTCATTATTGAGCTGACAGTGAGCCAAGAAATGACAGATCTATGTTTAAGGAACAGAGGCACAAGAGAAAGTCTTTCTGTTTAAGGTAGAAGTAGGGAAGGGAGAGGGTAGAATCTAAGCTGGGCCTTGAATGAGGAATAGAATTTCTTTAAAAAGTCAAAAATGATGTGCATTCCAAATTGAAGGAACAGCAGATGCAAAGGCATAAAATAGGAATTGACAGAAGAGGGTCCACAGGCCAAATCTGGCCACTGCCTGTTTTTGTAAATAAAGTTTTATTGGAACTCAGCCATGTTCATTCATTTGTGTATTGCCTAAGACTGCTCCAACACCCAAACTTGAAATATTTACTCTCTGGCCCATTACAGGAAATATTTGCTAACCTTTGGCATAAAACAGCATGGCCTGAATGGTAGACTCAAAATTATTTCAGTTGCTATAAAATTGCATGCTGAGTCAGAACCAAGTGCCGTTTCACATTTCCTCACACCTCTAAAATCTCTACAATCCATGAGGTGCTTTGACTGCCTCCCCGCATTGCCTTCCTGGCTTTGGAAACATTTCGCTGCTCTGTAGATGCCAAAGAACTAGAATCGCGGAGCTCAAGTCAGCCACTCCATACTTCTGCCTTTTCTCCCGTATTGCAGTGTGGTGCTGTAGCAGGCAGGACAATTTCCTGTGCTTGGTTGGAGGGATACATAACGGAGGTGTACTTACAGCCCCCCGGAGCAACCCCACCCACAGATATGAGTAGGAGCACAATTCTCAGACTCTTAAGTAATTTTAGTATTGTGGTATGGGGGGAATGTCACTTTTTCAAGTGCTATTTATTATATCTTTTTGCTATAAACAACATTGATATCATAATGGGGATTGGATATAAAAGTTATTTATTTTGCACTGCACCTTCATAGAAGTATTGCTGTTTCCCTGAATAATTCTTTTTGTTTCTTTCAGTATTTCTAAATTTGAAGAGCGATGCTGTTTTCTCTACGTGCTTCATAATTCTGACGATTTCCAAATCTATTTCTGTACAGAACTGCATTGTAAAAAGTACGTATTCATCATTGTTTAGGTATAAAAAATACTGTTCGTACCTGATCATTACTTTTAATTAATGAGTGAACATGTAGCTCCTATAAGGAATTTGTGGCTGTGTGGTTGTATAAATATTTCATTTGGCCTAATAGTTTATAATTATGGGGTATGTTTAACAATCAGAAGGGGGGGGAGAGCTCTCTTTAATAAACCATGATTTTTCTTAGTCATAATTTATTTTTCCACAGATAAAACATTAACCAAGACCTGCCAGTTAATGACCAACTGTTAATGTCTCATTTTTAAAGTGCTCACTTATTGCAATAGATGATTACCAAAATTTTCATTCTTGAATTCTTTGAACAGGGACTCTTAACTCTGGTTCAGATTAGAATCAGCTGGTACATTTTAACAAGTGCCTGGGCTCTACCCTTGACAAATTATGTTGGATTTCCTGGTGGGGGTACAGCTCGAGTTAAGAGCCAGTGATCTGATCTATACCCATAAAAGACAGTCCAAAAATCCATTCATTGCACTGTATGCTTGTGTTAACCTCCCTGGGTGTATTTCTCTTGAGCTGATAATTAAGTACTTCATGCTCCCTTAGGACATAGTGACTGACTATGGGGACCCAGGCAAGTGAGTAACAATTTAGAAACCAAAGTGCAGGTAAAAGCCAGCTTAGACTTAAAATTTTCCTGAGTATTGTTCTTATTCGAATAATCACCATCTGAGCCCATGGTAAATGACTAATATACTAGTTACAATATATAGTTTTTTTTATCTTGGTACCAAAAAAGAAATTTATAAATCCGTAATTCTATAGTCAGCTATAGAACTATATGGTTATAGTTTTATCTTTATTATTATAAAATATATAGAAAAAGATTTGGAAATAAGAAATAATTCTTAGCACACATATGGTCTGCTTTTCTACTTAAATTCCCAAGGATACTGATTTGTTTTTATGATAATGATAGCCAAGATTTATGGAGTACATAACCCAGATCTAATATCTGCTTTAATCTTCAAATAAAAACTGTTAGGTAGCTAATATTAACATCTTCATTGAAAAGAGTCTTAAACAGTTCAATGAACTTAAAATCATATATAGTAAAAAATGAGCATCTGGGATTTGGACCAAGTACATGTAACTCTAGAATCCAGGCTCCAAAAAATTACGGTGTTCCCATCCCACTGTATTATATTCTGCTTAGAGATGTTCATTAAAACTTTGTGTGAATAGCTGATGGAAGTCTTTACCCCAGATCTTTAAGTCTGTCTTTAAAGTCAGACTTTAAACCTTTTTTTTTAAGGTTTTTCACTTTCTTCTTCCTCTTGGTTGAATTTGCCTTTGTCTCTAATTCATCAGGATATTTAACCTTCCCTAGGGCATACTATTACTCTGATTAGACTTGGGAACTTCTTTTTCTTGTCAGCGACCTCTAAGAAATGTATACAGATAAAGGAAAAGTAGAGAAGTAGATACCACATGCAAACTCCATAGATCGGTTCCAAATTCCCAAATGGGCTTTGTCTATTTTGTTCCTTGTCACAGTTTCAAAGGCCGAATAGTTTTTTTATCCTAGTAGACACTCGATGAGTATTTGTTGGATGGATGAATGGATGGGGGGGGGGGGGAGGCTGGATGGATGGATGGATGGATGAATGGATTAAAAAGAGGTACAGAAAAAAAAGAGGTACAGAAAAAAAAAGAGGTATAGAAATAGAAAAAAAAGTTCTGAGTTATAGAAGGTAGATTTTTCTTATCCCACATAACCTGCTCTTCCCTTGGGCTGGCAATGCAGTGTGTGACTTACATGTGAGATCATCAGCCTCTAGTCATAGTGCCTCCCATGCTTTAAGTTTGTGAACTGTTAGGAACCCCTCTGCATAGACTAGACATAGCTAGTGTTACAGGGAGCAAATCTGTTTCTTGTTGTGACTATTTTTCTTGGCTCTTAAATGATCTACAGAAAAAAAAAAGAAGAAGAACAACAACAACAACAAAATAAAAAACTTCACAAGAAGAGTTCCCGAAGAGAATGTCACCAAAAAAGCCAGCTGTTCCTAATCCATATTGGTGTTTTGCAGATTGTGTTTACAGAACACCATATTTATGATAGTAAAGGCAAAATATTTAATGACTGACGTCAGATGCTGTAGTGGCCCACACTATATCAAATAATCACCTCAGAATTTAGAGACATTATTCCAGATTATGGGTATTTTTGTTAATTTACATTTTAAATAATAATATGACCATCAGCAAAACAATAGTAGCTTATTTTAATAAATGCACTCTGTTAATCACTTTACAAGTATTAGGTCAAGTAGTCTTCCTAACAACCTTTAAGTTAGATACTACTATAAACTCTGTTGTGATGAAGGGGTGAGGCTCAGAGTGGTGGAGGAGCTTGCCCCAAGTCACACAAATACTAACAATCTTGGCCTGACATCCAAGTCCCAGAATCTTCACATCTCTATGAATTTGTCTAGCTTAATTGTTCTAAATCTATATTACATTATTGTTGTTTGAAGTGAGGCATTAGGTTGGACAATTCTACCAGCCTGTCTTTTTCTTTTTGAAAAATCCTATTTTTTGTGTTGATATTGATAGTTTATTGTCTGATTTTTTAGAAAGTCTCTTCGTTCCCATTTTTGGCTCTGAAGTCACGTTGGAACATACTTGCTTGTATTTAATATCAGATGTATTCTGAGTGACCACATACCAACTGTCCTTGTAGGTTTTTTGAAATGGTGAACACCATCACTGAGGAGAAGGGGAGAAGCACGGAGGAAGGTGATTGTGAAGGTGACTCCTTGGAGGTAATGACTCTGGTTGCATGTTCATTTTACAAAGTTTCTCTGTGTTTTTTTGGTTTTTGTTTGTTTGTTTGTTTTAAGATTTTATTTATTGAGGGGCACCTGGGTGGCTCAGTGGGTTAAGCTGCTGCCTTTGGCTCAGGTCATGATCTCGGGGTCCCGGGATCAAGTCCCACATCGGGCTCTCTGCTCAGCAGGGAGCCTGCTTCCTCCTCTCAATCTCTGCCTGCCTCTCTGCCAACTTGTGATCTCTGTCTGTCAAATAAATAAATAAAATCTATTAAAAAAAAAAAGATTTTATTTATTGAACACCTGGGTGGCTTGGTTGGTTGAGCATCTGCTACAGCTCAGATCATGATCCCAGGGTCCTGGGATAGAGTCCCACATTGGGCTCCCTGCTCGGCAAGGAGTCTTATTTTTTTTAAAGATTTTATTTACGTATTTGAGAGAGTGTGAAAGACAGACCACAAGCAGGGGGACAGACAGAGTGAGAAGTAGGTTTCCCGCTGAGCAGGAAGCCTGACACAGGGCTCAATCCCAGCACGCTTGGATCATGACGTGAGCCAGAAGCAGACACTTAACTGACTGAGCCACCAAGGCAAGCCTTCTCTATGGCTTAAAAAAAAGAACATTTAAAGTCTTACTGGAGGACGCATTGGGGGAGGACATGTAAGTGGTGATGATGGGTGAGGAGCTAGAGCCTGTGAGCTTTCCCTTAATGCTGAAAGCAGCTTATGGAATTCCTTGTTTTAAGAAAGAGCTGAAAAGGGCACCTGGAAGACTCAGTAGGTTGAGCGCCCAACTCTTGATTTTGGCTCTGGTCATGGTCTCAGGATCCTAGGATGGAGCCCCATGTCTGGCTCCCCACTCAGCAGGGAATCTGCTTGTCTCCCTCTCTCTCTGCCCCTCCCCCTGCTCATAGAGGCAGGCTTGTCCACGTGCTCTCTCTCTCTCAAATAAATAAATCTTAAAAAAAAAAAAAAAAGCTAAAAAGCAAACATTGGACAACTCTTACTTAGGAATACTGAGTTTTTATGTTTTGTTTACCTGATAGTAACTGTGCTTTATCTCTGAGGATGCTGATTTACCCTCCACACACAGGCCACAGTGCCCTCGCGTTTTTTTATGCTCCTCTGAGATATGTGCAATTCAGACAAGCAAAATAAAGTGAAAATTCTGAATGGCATGACTGGCCATGGCCTTCCTCTGTGTGCTACACAGAGGACCTGGACCAACAGAAGATTAATGGAATACGGAAAGAAAGTAATAACAGTCACCTGAAATGCTGTTCCCCTCTGACTTCTGCCTCAGGGACACAGGACACTGCAGACACCTATTCCTGCTTTTTTTGTCATGACTCCTCAGTGATAAAGAGCCTTTCATCTCTGTAAAGACTGTGTGGAGTGTCCCAAGAGGGCTGACCCCCGTGCTTGACCCTCCTCCAGGAGTGACAGTAGGCCAGCTTCTTCTCTAAGCCCTGCCCAGTGCTGGACTTGAGAAAAAATTCAGAATCCAAACAATGCTGAAAATGTCATTTCTAATGTTAAAGTGAAACTGAGGAAGCTAGAGCACCAGCCTGTCTGGCATTCTTATTTATTAGGTCACTTTGATAATGTCATCCCACATACTAGAATCTTTATAAAAACACTGAAGTCGTAGGGTAGCAGTTGAAGGAGAATTTAAATATAATAACCAAGTGTTAACTCTGTGCAGAGTTAAGTTCTATAATTATCTAGCAGTTCTCTAGCTTTGATGTTCCTAGGTAAGCCTAAGGCTCTTTCATTAAAGTTATAAAAAAAATGATAGGACCTAATTTGGGGGGGAAATTTTTTTCCCCATGCATTAGCTTGTTGCCTATAGGAGGAATAGATAATATTTACTTGTATATGTTTTGTATTTTACAACTTTTATTTTCTTATTCAAGTGATTTTATTAGGAATTAGATCTCTTGGTTCCTACATCAGTGGTCCTTGATTAGACCTCATTATCTTTGTGTTTATTTGGTTTAAATTTAGTCACTTGATACACAGCAATGACCAAGGTAAAAGGTAGCAAAGACAATGAAAATGAAATACTTTTATTAGTAAATATAAAATGTTGAAGTGGGTGGATTGGAAAGTCCATAAAGTTCTCCTGCAATGTCATAAAATGCTGGCTTTTTTAAACCAGTGAGAGCCATCCTGTGTTTTCTGCCCTTTTTTAAGGAACTAAATCCATCTTACCAAAAATACACAGAGCATAGCCAGGTTGTGGTCACCATATAAGACAACGTAGTCTTCTTAATTGATTAAATTCACAGTTTGGACTCTACTCCAGAAACCACTTTAACCATATTCATAGCATAACACAGGCCTAACAGCCTTAGAATTTGTGATAAATTTTGCCAGCTGATTTTTCTAAGACTTGGTTTCCTATAATGTAAAAAAAAAAAAAAAAAAAAAGTAGGTAGATCACTTTTTTTTTTTAAAGATTTTATTTATTTATTTGAGAGAGAGACAGTGAGAGAGAGCATGAGCGAGGAGAAGGTCAGAGGGAGAAGCAGACTCCCCATGGAGCTGGGAGCCTGATGCGGGACTCGATCCCAGGACTCCAGGATCATGACCTGAGCCGAAGGCAGTCATCCAACCAACTGAGCCACCTAGGCATCCCAGTAGATCACTTTTTTAAAGAGCTTCCACAAAGATACAGAACCAAGATCCTTTGATCTGGATACAGTAATAAATAGGGTGGCTGTGTGGGGCTTTTTCTGGTCAGGCAGTCCATCTGCAGGCACTGAGAACAGTCACCAACCAAATAAGGAAGGGGATGTTCCAGATTCTCCATAGGAAGAGCCAGAGGGTTTTATAGTTGCTGGGCGGACCTCACAGAAACCAGCTTACACAGTCTTGCTGATGCATCAAAGTGCTCCTACTCACCCCTCTCAAGGAAGTACAGGGATTCTATTCTTTTTTTTTTTTTAAAGATTTTATTTATTTATTTGACAGAGAGAAATCACAAGTAGATGGAGAGGCAGGCAGAGAGAGAGAGAGAGAGGGAAGCGGCTCCCCGCTGAGCAGAGAGCCCGATGCGGGACTCGATCCCAGGACCCTGAGATCATGACCCGAGCCGAAGGCAGCGGCTTAACCCACTGAGCCACCCAGGTGCCCCGGGATTCTATTCTTTTAATGTTAGAAAAACACTCTTCCACTCTGTCCTTTGTATGCTCTCAGAATAATTTAAAATCTTGGACACAGAATGGCTTCTACAGTATTCCCAGTGTACTGTATAGCATATATAGTGAATTCCAGCATATTTAAAATAAGTATGTTTAAATAAGTTGTGGGTAGTTTTCCATTAAACCCCAAAAAGTGACCTTGCTGGCATTCATGTGTTGGGTGGAGTATGGGGTGGCAATGTTCTATGGGCACAATGGTCATGAACAGAGATTGCGGTGATGATCCGGGCTGTGAACATTGGGACGTCTGTCTTCACTCTCCCTCTCACTGAGTGTCCCTTTGTAGCCAGAGCACCTTGGGGAGATGAGTCACTAAATAGTCTGAACTTACATTTTCGCCTAACTTTTGATAAACACATGATTACATTTCTTACATATCTTCAACATTCTTAATTTAAAACGATCTTATTGGTGTTCTAAATATTTGATGAAAATGAATTCTTTAGGGGTGCCTGGGTGGCTCAGTGGGCTAAGCCTCTGCCTTCAGCTCAGTTCAGGATCTCAGAGTCCTGGAATTGAGCCGCGCATCGGGCTCTCTGCTCAGCAGAGAGCCTGCTTCTCCCACTCTCTCTGCCTGCCACTGTGCCTACTTGTGATCTCTCTCTGTCAAATCAATAAATAAAATCTTAAAAAAAAAAGAAAATTCTTTAATTTCATTACCACAAACTAGACTCAACCATCAGCCCCTAAATGACACACAAAACATAATTCCTCTACTTCCTATTCGTGATAGTGTAAACTTAGAGACCATCTTTACATGGCGATTAAGATTTATATGCAGAATAGTTGCTTTCTTATCATCACCTCAGCTGGGGATAGAACTAAAGTTGTTTCAATGCATGTGTCAATTATTCTGAAGCCTTTGGGAAGCCAGGGCCACAGCAAAATTAAAATGTTGGAAAGGTGAAACATTCTTTAATGTTGACTTCACTTAGGGTGTTGTCAACATTGGCAAACTTCAACTATCAATGTAGTTCTATAAACTACAAATTTGAAGCTAATCCCTAGACTTCTGGATGTTTGACAGACTTCTAATCTGAAGCCCGTATTAAGATCTACTTTTCTTTTTTATTTGACTCATAAGGTTTCTTTGAAGCAGTACAGTTGTGGGAGGAATTCAGCCTCCTTCAGGTCATGGTCTGCCGCCTTCTTCAACTGATCAAGCCTGACTCTACTGAAATTGCTGTGTGGGGGTCAAGAGCCATAGGCTTTTGTTCTAACTTTGCTAATGGCCAGTTTTATAACTTTGGACAAAATTCATAGTCTTGGCTAGGCTAAAATGATTGGATTCCTCAAGTGCAAGTGGACCAAGAACACCTTAAATATGTTTTCGTGTAGTTTTTCAAGCTTAGTACAAACTATGTGAGGTTATTTCAAATACAGATCAGTCCCACTTTCAAAGGACTTTCCTCTGACATGGAAAGGCAAGGAATCTGTATCTTAAATAATTTAATGGTTCGGTAAAGTTATATTGAAATCATTGAACACTGGATTGCCGTTAACTCTAAGAGTTCGAATACGTATCAGCTGTGGTCCCTATTTTGTTCTCAGCCTTCCATAGTTTCGCTAGTACCTTGGGCATCTACCCAGCAGCCTCCTGGGAGAAACTCCTGTTCTGCCTCTCATCTTCCTCACACCACAACGTGTCTCCAGCCCAGTTACCTAATCCGCTCTGTCATTCCCCGTCTCAGGTTTTTACCATCTCTCCCGTGGCCTCATCTCTCTCCTGCCATCAGTATGCATCTCTGTAATCATCAGAAAGATCTCTCACATGATTTTATCCTGCGACTCCCCTCATTAAAAACCTTTGATGCTTCTCTCTGTAGAAGTTTTCCTCAGATACAGTGTTCTCAGCCCTCTGGCTGGAACATCGCCTTGTCTTTCCACCTTGTGGGCTGGGATGGCCAGACTCTTCCATTTTGCAGAGGACTAAGGTTTTCTGCCCCTGGGCTTGATCCGCAGATGCCCAACTCCACATGCCTTTTCTTTGTCCCACCTGGTGACTGCATCCTCATTTTTTGAGATGCAAGTCAAGTGTCATTTCTCAACACCGCGTTTCACTTTCCTCTGCTCTCCTAGCATTTCAGGCCCCTCCTCTGCCTCACTTCTTCTCACTGCATTGTAATTTTGTAGTCCATGCCAGACTATGGACATCCCAGGACAGGGCTGTGGCTCTGTTTCCTTTCTAATCATGTAGTCTCACATGGTATGAGGCATCCAAGCAGAAGTAGTTCAGTTAGATCAGAAGGCTTGGAAGGGCTCGAAGGTGGTGTGTGATAAAGCTCAAACTGGGGGAGAGAGCTATGGATTGGAAGGGACAGAGTAGGTGCTCTGACACTGTCCCGGAAGTTGTTCAGTGTTAAGTAAGTGAAAGAATGAACACCATAATCCAGCTGCATATCATAACCAAGGCATTATTGACTCATTCTCTTTTCATCTCTTTCTGTTTTTATCTCCTTGGAGGAAAAAATGCTAGACACAAACTACCAAGGTCCTTTTGGCCCTCAATACAAAATATGGTGTGTCTCCCGCCTCGCTCCTCTCCCAAATACATACATATACTCCACCTCTCCGAACCTCTGCCTCTCTCTCTCTCTTTCCCTCCCTCCTGCCATCCCTTTTCCTCTTTATCTCTCTTTCTCATATATTCATGTGTACCTCACTGTTTCATCAAAATGGGCACATGGCTGACCTGAACCTGAAGCAATCATAGTGCCGGGCCCTGTGCACCCGTGTGCACCATGTACTTTCTAGTGTGCAGAAAGAGAAAGTTGACCCCTTGAGGCGTGGAGACAAGCAAGATAAAAGGAACATTTTGACGTAAACACCTGCAGAATGATGGAATACCTTACCATTTCCTTTTCTGATGATTTGCTTTACAAACATTAACAGTGAATTATGGTTTAGAATTCATTGAAATCAATTTGGAATCATCAGCACGTTGGTTTGTTTGTCTTTAACATCCCATTTCTATTTTTGCACATATCTGAAGCTCAACGCCCACATTTACTGCACTAAGAAAATATATCCCTTACGGTGCTGTATGATATGAGTACCAGTTTGTCACTCATTCTTTCCTTCTGTTGGGAAGGAAAAAAAAAAAAACAACTTTTTCCTCTATCAACTGTCCAGTGATTGGGGGCCTGCAAGTTAACTGACAAAAGACAGATTAACAAGAGAAAAGGCAAGGTTTATTCAGATACATGCGAGCACTTAAAGTGGCTTCTGATTAGCTTGAGTTACCTTTGCTTATCCTCCTGAGAAAAGTCCTTCATAGGACTTTAAGGAAAAGCATGCAGTGGGAAATTAATGAGGGAAAAGTGGAAGGCACAGAACGTTTTGGCAAGGTTTTGTTTATGTCATTTCTCATCTAGGTACGAATGGTCCTAAACCTCCCAGAGAGGGGATTTTGGCATCTGTATTTTCAGGAGGCTTTCTTTAAGCCAGCCAAAAAGGTTTTAGATAAAGGTTTTTAATGCAGCCACTATTGATTCACATGTTTTCAGCTTAAACTCATCTTTATACCACATTGATAGTTATAAATTCACTTCACTCAATGAATATTTATTCACACCTATTATGTGGTAGTCATTATCCTAGCTGCTGGGGATACAACAGAGAAAAATTTGAGAAAAATCCCTGCCTTCACTGAGCTTACATCCTAGTGAAAGACCAGCAATAAACAACATAAATAAGTAAAATGCATAACATGTTTGATAATGATCAGTGTTAAGGAGAAAAATTTAGTAGGAAAGGGGTCAGAAAGTTACAGTGTAACAGAGCATGCAAGTTTGGACCAATAAGCAGGGGAAGGCTCATTGAGAAGGTGATATTTGAGTAAACTCTTGGAAGAAGAGATCTATCAAACTGGTTATTTGAACCTAAGCATTTTTAGCATTTTATTAATGTTCCTAATCATTATTAATGTTTTTGACATTTACATATTAAGAAGGCAATAGAGACTGAAAATTGACGAAGTTATTCTTTGGGTCTTTGAGGTGACCACTCACCTAATGTAATTAAGCCCCAGAGGGAAGTGTATGGCCTTTGGAAGTTGGCTGTGTTACTGTAGGTCCCTCGACAGCGCGGGAACTAAGTGAATCACCACTTTGTTGTTTGGCCTTGTCAATATTGTCTTCCTACGCTGATTCCCTTTCCAGTACCAGACTTAGATTGTTCTGGGCAGGCAACAATAGAGGGATGATTCTAGAAGTATTCCCATCATTGCTTCAAAATGCAGTTGTTTCCCTTAGCAACAATCTAATTCACTAACTTATTTCTATGGCAATAGAAATAGAATGCAGAGTATATAAGCAGTGTATTCTTACCTTTTATTTTTTTTTAAACACTCTTTCCTCCACCCCTTATGTTTTCCATGTTTCCAATTTAACACACCTTTTCTTTCCAGGGCCAGCTCTGTTCTACTTTTTCTGACTTATAGACCAGGCTAGTCTCCTCAAACCTGCCTTTCCAATTTATATGTCTATATGGTCAGAATAGAAAGAAGAAATTTTTAAAATGAAGTAGAAATTACTCCCTGGAATGGTTGTCAGTCACTTTGGTTTTATGAAAAGCCCTTTCAATTTTTACTGTGACTACTTTGTTCATCAGGAATCATCTGCCATACCTAACAAATAATCTTTTAAAAAGAGAAAAGTCTTTTGATGCTTTGGATTCCAGAGGGGAGCTAAAACTAGGGCAGCCTCATGGAGGTTTATACATTCTTCACCATACTGTATAAATATCCGTGTGGCAAAACTCCTTTCAACTAAGAATAAACTGATGCTGATTTTCAATGTTTTGTTTTGGAACCCGGTTTATTTAAAAAAAAGTGATTCTGTTCAAGTTTTCTATATCCTGATTAATCAGTTAAGTAAATAATTACTGAGCATCTGCAAACCAGATACTGCCAAGACTAGAGGTAGAGCAATTAAAGATAAATCGTAGCTCTCACAAAGCTCAGAGTCCAGACAGGGATGCAGACTAAGCAAGAGAAGGAAGGGTTACCAAAGTATGAGTAAGGACAGAAAGCCTTGGAAGCGCATCAGACCAGAAAGTAACTCAGCTCTTGAGGGTCAGGGGGGTAGTTGGGGAAAGCCTCTTCCAGCTTGGTTTTGAAAGACGAGGCAGAATTACCTAGGTAGAAAACACAGCCTGTGGAAAGGCACAAAGATCTCAGGAACGTCACTGAGAGATTTTGAAGGAGGTTGTTGAGAAAGAAGGTTGGGCACAGAGGCAGCACAAAGAAGCCAAAGGGCATTTATCCTGTGCTGAGGAGTTTGGCTTTGATTCTGAAAGTAATGAGAAACCTTTTAGTAAAGCAGAGGCAGTGGTACAGACATGGACAGCTCACTTTGGAAGTTTGGACTTTGGAAAATTCACTGCCATCTTAAAGATCAGGGAACAGCCAACATGAGAGGAGGGGAAAAGGGAAAGCCAGTTAAGAGTCTGTAGAATTAGTATAGCAGATATGGGGAGTAAGGGAAAGGCAAGAATGGAGTCTCAGGCGGGCACCAGCTGTCTCCCAGATATCTGTTTAAATAAGAGAATGAATGTTCCCGTGAATATTCATGACACACTAGAATGCTTTTATCGTAATGGTGTTTGGAAACAAAGTAAGAATATCCCTACAACAATAGTAGTGATAAGAACACTGAATCAGGAATCATGAGCTGGGTATAAACGACAGCTCTGATTGATTCACTGGAAAAGATATTTCTGATCATCTGTAAGTTAAAGCTAATCATAGTATGACACAGGTTTATTGTGACCATCAAATGAGATAGGTTATGAACAGTTTTTTTTTTCTTTTAAATTATAAAGCATTATAATAATGTAAGGTATACTAGGTTTCAGTGTGCAGGTTTCTCTACCCTTGGTAAGGCACACTAGCAAAGATAAGCACCTTTGGTGATGGTCCCTGCCCTGCCTTCTGCTGACCTGGGTCCTGTCTGGTAGATTTTCAGCATGTGTGGCACAGCACGGTGGAAGTCTGGGCCACAGGAATTGGGTGTGGAGTCTTAGGCTCTTTCTGGTGGAATTTTTTGACAATTTTTGCTGCCACTTTGCTGGAGCCCCATGTTATCTTCTAGTCTGAGGAAATGGCTGAATGATTCCTGCTCCCTATTCCCTCACCCTGAAAACATGCCTGATGTTCTGCTCTGGACTAGGACAGTCTTCAGCCTTACATGAGACATCCAGAACAGGAGTATTCTTTTATGTACGTTGGGTACAGTGTTGCCAGTGGAAAGGTTAGATGTGTCCCTTCCAGAGCATGGTGTCTGTCCTTAGCCAGAGAAGGGTCCATGATAAGGAGGCCATTGCTCATCCAGTCCTGGTTGGCTATTGGGCATAGTTTTCCCCAGGGAAATACAACTAATTGCCTTCTGTCAGTGCTTAGAAACCTGTTGGAAACAAATAAACTGAAGCTGGTAATGACAAAACCACATTTTCCTCATCTTCCTTGGCTATGGTCCCTCAAGTCGAGTGTGTGTACCCTGGAGAGTTTGCAGAGTGATCTGACTACTACCTTTGTAGGTAATTTGTCCTTTTTAATGTCTGCTTCCTTTTTGATCTTCTGTTTTCTGTTCGTTTTGTAATTTCCCTGTACTATGTCTGCTTGTGAATATATTTTTTATTTTTCCTACTTAGGGCTCACTTTCTGGAAGTTAACTTTGGTTCTGTCTCAGACCTGCCTGGCCTTTTTTAGAATGTCTTATCCTTTTTTCCTGCTTTTTGATTTCTTGTTTTATATCTCTATGTTAAATGTACTTATTTTGAAGTTTTTGTGTCATTTACTTTATGAAGTTTAGGAAGACTGATATTTGTCAAATCTGCTAACTCACGGGCAGTGAATTATTTCCTTATATGTTTTAAAATTTGGGGTTGTGAGCTCAATTTCAATGATGTATTATGAGTGCAAATCCTTTATAGTCCATCTTTTTTTTTTTTTTTTTTTTAATGAATTAATTTTTTTTTTTTTTTTTTTTTATTTTTTATAAACATGGGATTGGGAGGGAGACAAACCATAAGTGACTCTTAATCTCACAAAACAAACTGAGGGTTGCCGGGGGGAGGGGGTTGGGGAGAAGGGGGTGGGATTATGGACATTGGGGAGGGTATGTGATTTGGTGAGTGCTGTGAAGTGTGTAAACCTGGTGATTCACAGACCTGGGGATAAAAATATATGTATATAGTCCATCTTAAGGGAATCTCTCTTTAAAATGTTTTTGCTTTGTTTTTGCTAGCACTCCAGGGATGTCCAAAGCTCAAGACCAATTATGGTATCCTAATAAGTGTAAATTTTAACTAAACCAGCATGAGAATCAGCCTGTGGTTCAAAGTATTCAGAAAGTATTGTTTTTTTTTCCACCTAGAGCTTAGTTTAAGACAGATGAGCTGTATTTTTGTTTCCCACTGCAGTGGCCAAGTGAGCAAGTGGGCTGACTTTATTCTAATCTACCCTTTCATCAAGTTACAGTCCTTCAAGAACCCTTGATTTCAAGGGCCCAGCTCTTCACCTGGTATAGGCACAAGGCCCTGTTTCATATCCCTTCATGGGCATTAAGACAAAAGCACTAGAAAAGGGGTTGACAGACTATAGCCCAAAGGTCAAATCCAGCCTGCCACTACCTTTAGTAAATGAAGTTTTACTGGATATAAGCATATCCAGTAAACATATAAACATAAAAACATACTGGATATAAACATAAACATATATAAACATGCCCATCTGTTTATATATTGACTGAGCTCGTGCTACATGGCAGAGTTAGGAAGTTGCCACAGAGATCATATGGCTCACAAATCTTAAAGTATTCAATATCTGACTCTTTGGAGACAACATTTGCCAATCCCTGCCCAAGATTAATGAGACTGAAAGCCCAGCCTTCATCCCCACACCTTGGGCTGCAGGAACATCAGTTATGATTACTCTCAAGTGGTCCACTTTCTCTTTATTTCTAGATCCTGGCAGCCTTTACTTTTTTGTAAGCCCTGCTGGGCATTTAAAAGTGTGTCTATTTGGGGTTGTATGGGTACCTCAGTTGGTCAAGTGTCCAACTCTTGATTTTAACTCAGGTCATGATCTCAGGCTCCTGAGATCAAGCCCTGAATCAGGCTTCACACTAAGCATGGAGCCTGCTTAAGATTCTCTCTCTCCCACTCCCCGTGCCATTCCCTTGCCATTTGAGTGCTTGCTGTCTCTCTCAATCCCTCTAAAAAAAAAAAAAAAAAGAAAGAAAGAAAGAAAGAAAGAAAGAAAAAGTGTGTCTGTTTTATTTTACAGAGGGGTTTTTAGCAGGAAGTCTTCTAAATACCAAGTCTGCCATATTGCCAGTACCAGAACCCACTTTCTGTTTTCGTGGATAATATAGATTGCTATGTGCATAAGATGGTATGTATGAACTTAATGGCAACCACAAATCAAAAACATGCTGTAGATACACAAACAATATAGAGAAAGAAACCCAAGCATATCGCTAAAGAAGGCTATCAAACCACAGGGGAAGAGTACAAAAGAAGAAAGGGACAGAGAACTACAAAAACAACCATAAAACAAGTAACAAAATGGCAGTAATTACATAGCTCAAAAATTACTTTGAATATAAATGAACTAAATGCTCCAAGCAAAAGACATAGGTTGACTGTATAAAAAAGCAAGACCCGTCTACGTGCTGCTTACCAGAGATTCACTTCAGACCTAAAGACACCTGCAGATTGAAAATGAGGGGATAGAAAGACACATCCACTATGCAAATTGAACCAAAGAGAAACCTGGGATAGCAATATTTATATTGAACAAAAGAGACTAAAATAAACACTAAGGAGACAAAAAAAAGGATACTACATAATGATAAAGGTAGCAGTCCAACAAGAGGTTGTAAAATTGCATATATTTATGAACCCAATACTGGAGCACCCAAATACATAAAGCAGCTAATAACAGACATAAAGGAAGAACTTGATACAATAATAGTAGGGAACTTTAATCCCCCACTTACTTAAGTGGATAAATCATCAAGACAGAAAATCAACAAGGACCCAGTGGCTTTGCATGAGACATCGGACCAAATGGACCTAACATATATTATATTTAGAACATCCCATCGCAAAAACGTGGAATTCTTATTTTTTGAAGTGCGTATAGAACATTCTCCAGAATAGATCACATTAAGCCACAAAACAAGTCTCAATCAATTCAAAAAGATTGAAATCATATCATGCATCGTTTCTGACCACAATGTTTTGAAGCTAGAAATCAATCACATGAAAAATTCTGGAAAGAACACAAGTACATGGAAGTTAAATAACATGCCACTGAACAATAAGGGCTCAATCAAGAAATTGAAGAGACTGGTGGGGAGTGGTGGGGGAAGGATAGGGTGGCTGTGTTATGGACATTGGGGAGGGTGTGTGCTATGGTGAGTGCTGTGAAGTGTGTAAACCTAGCGATTCACAGACCTGTACCTCTGGGGCTAATAATACATGACATGTTAATAAAAATTTTTTTTAAAAAATTGGAGAGACAATTTTAAAATGCATGGAGACAAATGAAAATGAAAATAAAACAGTCCAAAATCTTTGGGATGCAGCAAAAGCTGTTCTGGGAGGGAAGATTGTAGCAATCCAGGCCTACCTCAAGAAGCAAAAATATCTCAAATAAACAACCTACCCTTATACTTAAAAGAACTAGAAAAAAAGAAATCAAGCCCAATACCAGTAGAAAGAGGAAATAATAAATATTAGAACAGAAAGAAATTAAATGGAGACTAAAAAAAAAAAAAAATGATAGGAAAAATCAGTGAAACCAGGAGCTGATTCTTTGAAAAGATCAAGAAAATTGATAAATTTTTAGCAAGACTCATTAAAGGAAGAAAGAGAAAAGAAAAGGGGAAAAAAAGAACAAAGAAAAAGGAATAGAATAAATCAGAAATGAAGGAGGAGAAATAACTGATACCACAGAACTACGAAAGATTATAAGAGAATATTATGAACAACTATATGCCAACAAATTGGACAACCTCGGAAAAAATGAGTAAGTTCCTAGAAACAGAAAACCTTTCAAAACTGAATCAGGAAGAAATAGGAAATTTAAACAGACCAATTACTAGCAATGAAATTGAGTCAGTAATCAAAAAGTCTCAAAAAACTTTAAAAAGCCCACCGCCAAACCATTTCACCGGTGGATTCTGCCAAGCATTAAAGAGAAGGTATTACCTATTCTTCTCAAATTATTGTCCAAAAAAGGAGGGGTTGGGGAGGGGAAGGAAAGTTTCCAACTCATTCTATGAGGTAAGCATTACCCTGATACCAAAACCAGATAAAGACACTTGAAAGAAGAGGGAAGAAAGGAAGAAAAGAAGGAAGGGGAGAGGAGAGGTGGAGGGGGAAGGGACGAAGGGAGGGAGGGAGGGACCGGAACTTAAGGCAAATATCTGATGAACATAGATGCAGCAATCCTCAATAAAACATTAGCAAGGAGCACCTGGGTGGCTCAGTTGGTTAAGCAGCAGCCTTCGGCTCAGGTCATGATCCCAGGTTCCTGGGATAGAGCCATGCATCAGGCTTCCTGCTCAGCTGGAAGCCTGCTGCTCTCTCTCCCACTCCCCCTGTCTCCCACTCTCGCTGTCCCTTTCTGTCAAATAAATAAAATCTTTTTTTTAATTTTTTTTTAAAAATTTTTAATGCAACTCAAACCCTCCTGTGAGTTAAATCCAGCAATGGACTGCCTGCTTTGCGCTACAGAAAAATGTAGGCAATAGAAAGAGCTCATCTCCTGTTGTGTGTAGTTTTACACTCGGTTTCTGCAGAGACTTGGGCTTGACCTGGTAGTTCCAGTCTGACATCAAAAATCGGTCTTTTTGGATTACTCCTGCACATCCCAGGAGGTCTCTGCCAAATACTCTCTAAACCCCTTTTATTTTGATCAGTTTTCCATATTTGACTGAGACGCTTGACAGCTTGGGGTTTAGGTCTGTAGATATTTCCTTTTACATCAAAGATTAAAATTTTCCTCCTATTTTCATTTTTTTTAAATTACATTTTAGTTAACATATAGAGCAATATTTGTTTCAGGAGTACAATTTAGTGGTTCATCATTTAAATACAACCCCCAGTGTCCATCACAAGTACCCTCTTTAATACCCATCACCCATATAGCCCATCCCCCACTCAACTCCTTCCATCAACCCTCCATTTGTTCTCCATCATTAAGAGTCTCTTATGGTTTGTTTCCCTCTCTTCCCCTCCCTTTCCCATAAGTTCATATATTTTCTTTCTTAAATTATACATCTGAGTGAGATCATATGTATTTGTCTTTCACTGGCTGGCTTATTTTACTTAGCATAGTATACTCTAGCTTCATCCGCATCATTGCAAATGGCAAGATTTCATTTATGATGGCTGAGTAATATTCCATTCGCACAAACATGTACCACACCTTCTTTACCCATTAAATAGTCGATGGACATTTGGGCTCTCTCCATAGTTTGGCTATTATTGATAATGCTGCTGTAAACATCAGGGTGCATGTACCCCTTTGAATCTTTTTTTGTGTATCCTTTGGGTAAATACCTGTAGTGCAATTGCTGGATCATAGGGAAGTTCTGTTTTTGACTTCTGAGGACCCTCCATACTGTTCTCCGGAGTGGCTACATGAGTTTACATTCCCACCAATAGTGCAAGAGTATTCCCCTTTCTTTGCACCCTTGCCACCTGTTGTTTCTTACGTTGTTAATTTTAGCTGTTCTAAGAAGTGTGAAATGGTGTCTCATTATGGTTTTGATTTGCATTTCCCTGATGATGAGTGATGTTGAGCATCTTTTCACGTGTCTGTTAGCCATCTGGATGTCTTTTTTGGAAAAGTGTCTATTCATGTCCTCTGCCCATTTTTTAACTGAATTATTTGTTTTGGGGGGTTGAGTTGTGTAAATTCTTTATATATTTTAGATACTAATCCTTTATCAGATATGTCATTTGCAAATATCTTCTCTTATTCTGTAGACTGCCATTTAGTTTTGTTGATTGTTTCCTTCACTATACAGAAGGTTTTTCTCTTTTTTATTATTATTATTTGACAGAGAGAGAGAGAGAGAGAGAGATCACAAGTAGGCAGAGAGGCAGGCAGAGAGAGAGAGGGAAGCAGGCTCCCTGCTAAGCAGAGAGCCCAATGTGGGGCTCAATCCCAGGACCCTGAGATCATGACCTGAGCCAAAGGCAGAGGCTTAACCCACTGAGCCACCCAGGCACCCACAGAAGCTTTTTATCATGAGGAAGTCCCAGTAGTTCATTTTTGCTTTTGTTTCCCTTGCCTCCTAGCAATGTGTCTAGAAAGAAATTACTCCGGCCTGTCAAAGAGGTTTCTCATATTCTTCTCTACAATTTTAATAGTTTCCTGTTTCACGTTTAGGTCTTTCATTTATTTTGAATTTATTTTTGTGTTTGGTGTTAGAAAGTGGTCCAGTTTCATTCTTCTGCATGTGGCTATCCATTTTTCTTATCACCATTTGTTGAAGAGACTTTTTCCCACTGGACATTCTTTTCTGCTCTGTTGCAGATCAATTGACCATATAGTTGTGGGTCCATTACTGGGTTCTCTATTCTGTTCCACTGACCTATGTGTCTGTTTTTGTGCCAATACCATACTGTCTTCATGACTACAGCTTTCTTATATAGCTTAAAACCTGGAATTGTAATGCCTCCGGTATTGTTCTAAGAGAGAAGTGTGTTGCAATACAGGCCTACCTCAAGAAGCAAGAAAATCTCAAATATATAACCTAACCTTATACTGAAAGGAGCTTGAAAAGGCACAACAGGGGCAACTGGGTGGCTCAGTGGGTTAAAGCCTCTGCCTTCGGCTCAGGTCATGATCCCAGGGTCCTGGGATCAAGCCCTGCATCGGTTTCTCTGCTCATCAGGGAGTCTGCTTCCTCTTTCTCTCTCTACCTACCTCTCTTACTACTTTTGATCTCTGTCTGTCAAATAAATAAATAAAATCTTTAAAAAAAAAAAAAGAAAGAAAAGGAAAGGCATAGCAAATAAAGCCTAAAGCCACCAGAAAAGGGGAAACAATAAAGATTAGAGAAGAAATAATAATATAGAAACAAAAAACAAATGAGTGGATTAATGAAACTGGTATCATTTTCAAAATGTATTTTGGTCTTGGGAATTGAGGGTGAAGGGAAAATAATCCTTATTTTATCATTGTCAAAGCAGATTTTCTTCTTACCCAAAGCCTTTTCTTTTCAGTGGCTTTATTCTCTTGGCAGAGTATGAAATACTTGGACAGTATCAAAAACTGAGAAATAAAAGAAAGATCAATTAGCTGTTACAGATCTTGATAGACATTATTGCTAAAATCATACTCATCGCCTGGATCTATGAAAAACAGGAGTTCGTGGATAAAAGAATACAAGTGGGCTTTGGAGGAAGCACTTTTCTGGATTTGAATACGTAGTCCCTACTGTGTTCATAGCGACTGTGAGAACGTTGAACACACGCTCTGCTCTGTGTTGAGACGGTCCAGTGTTTGGCTCTTGGAGCTGCAGCTCAGAGCTTCATCATGTTTTGCTTGCTAAAGCCATTTGATAAAATAAGGGAAAATGCTCTTGGAAAAGGTTGATGTTGAAAATGTGGAATGCAGCTCATGTTTTAACTTCTGTTCCCCCCATTTTTTTTCCTTTTTTTTTGAAGTATGACTACGAATATGACGAGAATGGTGACAGAGTCGTTTTAGGGAAAGGCACTTACGGGATCGTCTACGCTGGCCGAGACCTGAGCAACCAAGTCAGAATCGCTATAAAGGAAATTCCAGAGAGAGACAGCAGGTACAGTAACTGTGGCTAATAAATGCAGTTTTCAAAGTACTTTGGATTGTTTATAGAATTTTAGACAATGTTTTGGTGATATTTTAATTAATGAAACTCTGTCTGAAAACTCCAGTGTCTTAATCAGCCCCCTCTGAGGGTTAGCTGCTGCATCAGTCAGTGACTTAAGCACAGCCCTCTGGTATCACCTCTCGGAGGGGACAAGGACAAGACTTCTAAAGAGTAGAAAAGACAATGGCCTGGGCATGTTGGGCTCAGATGTGTCAAAGAATGGTTGATGTATTAGATGGATAGATGGGGAGTGAGCAGGATCAGAAATGGTTTGAACCACAGGTTCCAGTGTCCAATATTGCACCTAAGGAGCTTGGAAGTCATCCCTCCATCTTAACAACTGGGAAACTGACCAAACTAAAACCAAACTAAAAATTTTGGAATCCACTGGAGAAGGGAGGTCACAGGACCCCAAGCTTGGAGAAACAGTCATGGGAGGTGGGGGACACTTTTGTGAGTTTTGCCTCCAGAAGCCCTACCAGACCCTCACAGTGACATTGGAGAAGAATTCCCTTATGCTCCCAGCAGGGGAGAAGGGGGAGAGGAACCATTTTGAAATATGCCACAGCTCTGTTCTTCCTAACAAGGTCTGACCTCAAAGAGGCTATTTTTACCAGGCCCTAACCTATGAGAGTGTTATCAGAGCCTAACCAGCTGGGGAAAAGGAAATACCCAACTCTTGCCCACTGTAGCCGCCCTGTCCTAGCTGAGGGCAGCAGGGGACAGGGGAGAAGGGAGACTGCAAAGCATTTGTGAGGCTCCCAGCCCAGTGGCACAGGCTCCTGAAGAGGCTGAGACCTAAGCATAAGACTATAGAATGCTTCCCCATAAGACTATAGAATGGTTCCTTTTGCCTAATACATCATGCTTGAGTTTCAACAAAAATTACAGAGCATACCAAAAGACAAAAAACACAGTTTGTTTATTTATTTATTTATTTATTTTATAATGTGACAGAGAGGTAGAAGATCACAAGTAGGCAGAAAGGCAGAGAGAAGCGGGGAAGCAGGCTCCCTGCAGAGCAGGGAGCCCAATGTAGGGCTCGATCTCAGGACCCTGAGATCATGACCTGAGCCAAAGGCAGCGGCTTAACCCACTGAGCAACCCAGGTGCCCCCACAGTTTGAAAAGACAGAGCAAGCATCAGAACCAGACTCAGATATGGCAGGGATGTTGGAACAATCAGACCAGGAATTTAAAAACAACTTTAATATGCTGCAGGCTCTAATGGGTAAAGTAGATGGTGTACAGAAACAGAGGGAGTATAAGCTGAGATGGAAATCCTAAGTAACGATCAAAGAAATGCTAGAGATCAAAATCACTAACAAATGAAGAAGGCCTTTGCTGAGCTGGACACAGTTCCCTTTTTGAGCTCAAGGATATGTCCTCAGGAAGTTCCACAACTGGGGTGCCTCAGTGACTCACTTGGTTAAGCATCTCAGTTTTGGCTCAGGTCATGATCTCAGGGTTGTGAGATCAAGTCCCATGTCAGGCTTCACGCTCAGCAAGGAGTCTGCTTAAGATTCTCTCCCTCTTCCTCTCCTTCTGCTCCTCCCCCACTCTCTGTCAAATAAATAAATCTTTTAAAAAGGAAGGGAGAGAAGAAAGGAAGGAAGGAGGGAAGAAAGGAAGGAGGGGAGGAAAAGAAAGAGAGAAAGAGAAAGAAAGAAAAAAGAACTTCTAAAACTGAAAAATAAGAAGACTGTAAAGAACAGAACAGTATATCCAATGCCTAGGGCAATAGCAGAAGGAAAATAAAGAGAAAAGAACAGAACTATTTGAAGAAATGGTGTGAACCACACATAGTTTGGCTGTGTAGAAAATGGCAGGGTTTTTAGAACAAGAAGGTTGTTGAGGGCATGGAACCGCTCTGCTCACAGAATTTTCTGTTGCTCCCTGCTCTGGTCCTCTGTTCTGTGGTTTGTATCTCTAACCAGTAATTCTCTGTTGTCCAGTCTCATGATTCCTGCTGCCCCGTGGCTTCCCTTGTATCTTCTCTCCATAAGATAGAGCTCCTCCAATCAACTACATGCATTCTTTATGGGTTGTGTATTCAAACTCTGAAAAAGAGGGGAGTGGATTGAGTCCATTGTTACTATTGGCCTCTTTGAGCCAGACTTTAATGCTAGGCTACATCCTGGCTTTGAGGATCTTCCAGAACTGGGGCATCTGGGTGACTCAGTTGGTTAAGCATCTGGTTCTCAATTTCAGCCCAGGTCATGATCTCAGGGTCATAAGATCAAGTCCACTCAAGTCCACTTGTCTCTGGCAATGGTGACTGGGTTACATGACCAACTTTCTTCAGAAGCTCTCTGGGTCATCTGTCTACCCAGCCTCACCACTTGTAAGTTTCCAGGGTAACATGGCCAAAACAGAACTGTACATTTTTACCCCCAGATGTACTCACCTGAAGTATTCCCTGCCTCAGTGAAGGTTATCCTGTCTATCAGCTGCTCAGGCCAAAACCTAGGATTCCTTTAGATCCCTCTCCTTCTCTCGATGTCTCCTCCATCAGTAAGTTGTACTGAGGTCTCGGCTTCTGTAACATCCTCGGTCTCCCCACTCCTACCCGCCACTACAGCTACAAGTCCAGTCTTCAGGTCTCTCACACGGGATCCTTACTGCAGCCTTCTCGTAAGGAATCTCTGCCTTCACTCTTCCTTTCCCCTACTCAGGCCTTCCTCGGAGAAGCCACAGACATCTCTCTGAAGTGAAAAATCACATCATGTCACTGCTGCTTGAAACCCTTCAGTGGATCCTTATTGTAACCAGCATGAAACCCCCAACCCTTAGCATAGACCTTGGCTTCCCCTGGTGGCCCCCACTTCCTCTCTGGCAGCCACGCCGACCCCAGGAACACAGAGGCTCATTCCAAAGGACTCAGCAGCAATGCCTCATTTCCTTCAGTTCTCAATTCAGACTTTAAACCAGCAGACAGGCCTTCCTTACCTCCCCCAAGCTGAAAAACACATCCTCCCAAAGCGGCCAGTGTCCCAGGTCCCAGCTCTTTTTGCCTTTCCATCCTTAGTGTGTGACTTTCCTCCATGGCCGCTTTGCCTCCAGCCTCTATATTAGCATTCGAGGTAGGAAAAAGAAAAAAAGACAACTTTCCCAGAAATGTCCAGCATACTTTCACCTCTGTTCCATTCACTGAAAGTGATCACCCTGACCCCCAATAGCATTTTTAGCTGACCCTACAAAAAAAATCCTACAAATGGAAAGACAAATGTGAGGTAGGCAAACAGCTGTTGCTGTGTGCCCCACGTATGGTTTTCATTTTATTTTCTTTGATACTGTTGCAGAGTTTCCTCTTGGTTAATCCATGAGACATATTTATGAATCCCCTCTTATGAGATGATGATAGAAATTGTTAATGAAATACCTAGGGTAATATATACAAACTTGTCATCTTAAAAATGTTAAATATTCCTATAGGTTCTTTTATTATTATTGTTAATATATAATGTATTATTTGCCCTAGGGGTACAGGTCTGTGAATCATCAGTCTTACACAATTCACAGCACTCACCATAGCACACACCCTCCCCAGTGCCATTAACCCAGCCACCCTATCCCTAACCCCTCTCACCCCCCCCAGCAACCCTGAGTTTGTTTCCTGAGATTAAGAGTCTCTTATGGTTTGTCCTCCTCCCGATCCCATCTTGTTTCATTTTTCCCTCCCTATCCACCACGACCCCTGTGCCCTGCCTCTCAAATTCCTCATATCAGAGAGATCATATGATAATTGTCTTTCTCTGATTGACTTACTTCGCTCAGCATAATACCCTCTAGTTCCATCCACATCTTTCAGTAACATATATGCAGATTTTGAAACAATATAAAATTTAACAGGTTTATCACTATCCAATGACGGCAGCAAACCGACCAACCTTTAGCAGCAGCCCTTCCCCTCCCACCAGCAAATGAATTTAAGTAGGTAGTTGGAAGCAAACCACTTTTAGAATCCCCTTTGTAACTTGTTTATTCAGCTGCCATTGAGCATTCACAAAGCACACCAACACCAACAAAGGTCCTGTTTGGTAGCGATGCATTTGGCAGAACATTGGTTGTTTGAAAACCCTCGAATGACGAGTGCTTCTCTTGAACAGCTAGAGCCTGGCATCTCCTTATTACCTGTAGAAGCAAAAGTGACGTCTCTCGTATTATCGTGAGAGACAACACACAAAGCTGTTTCCATCTATATGCCCTGGAGAAGTTTTCACGTTGCATGCAGAAAAAAAAAAAAAATAGCAGTTAGAAAGGATGATTGCTAAGGTAATAGGATGCATGTGAATAATGCATGATCCAGCATCTACCACGTGTGGCCATCTGGAATGAACGATCATAGCAACAAAGACAGTTGCTTTGTTTCCTTCACACTTTAAAAGCACTTTGTTAGAGAATCGGAGGAGTTGTAGGAGAGAAGGGGCGGTGGGTTCCTAATCTGTCCCAACTAGTGGTTAAGCTCAGGTTGGCTTCCTCTTCCAACATTCTACACACAACTGAACTATTTACTTAGATCAGTTATTCTCTACCCTGCTGCATATTAGAGCCAACTGGGGCACTTTAAGAATTACTGATGCTAAGGCCTTATCCCCCGAAATTCTGGAGTGAGTTTTTCAGGCATTGGTTATTTTTACAAAACCCTTTCAGGAGGTGAGATGTCCAGCCAAGGCTGGGAACCACTGGTATGGATCGACGTAGTGGGGATTTGACTCAGAACGTGCTCTGGAAATACATATGGGTTAATAGTTTTTCAAAGCTAAATATATATAAGTAACTCTGATTATCTGTACCATTTCTTCTTTCCACTGTCACGACTAGTAGAAAAGAAATAAGATTTCTTGTAACTCCCATAGATACACATTGCTGATTGACATGAACAAATTAGCATTTCATGCTTATTCGGAGCTTGACACTTACCCTTTCACTTAGTGAGACTTTCTGAGTGTTACTAATCAATTTCATATTGGAGAAGAGTTCTTATTCTTAGCTAGGTTGAATCCAGACTATTATTGTAACTTTTAAGCTATCCTTTGGTTATATAATGGGGGAGGAGGGCAGGAGAGTGACATAATTCCTTTTCCAGGATCTTATATTTAAACATTCATAATTGATTTTCAGTAGAGGCTCAGGAGGTGACAACGCTTTGGCTTATCATAAGCTGAATTAATCACTTGCTTTGGATTTTTAATCATTTTTAATGCCCTAAATCTATAGAACAGACCCAGTATTGCTACTAATTTATCTCATGCATATCGAGAGCAATCTTCTGCTGAGTGTTTTCTTTTTTTTTTTTTTTTAAGATTTTTATTTATTTATTTGACAGACAGAGATCACAAGTAGGCAGAGAGAGAGAGAGAGGGAAGCAGGCTCCCCGCTGAGCAGAGAGCCCAATGAGGGACTCGATCCCAGGACCCTGAGATCATGACCCGAGCCGAAGGCAGCGGCTTAACCCACTGAGCCACCCAGGCACCCCTGCTGAGTGTTTTCTTATTAACTAGTGTTTTAAACTGTTTTAAACACCATGGAAGAAGGAACTTGCAAATGTCCTGAGAATCACAATCTAAGTAACTTATTGGTAACACTACATATCTGTGTTTCTCAAGTTGTCTCAGTTACCGAATGGAGTTGTCTCTAACTGATATCCTGTTGAGGGGTTCAGGTTAATACCTACTTTATCGTTCCTAGAGCAGTTCTACAGAAAAATAAAATGAGCGAAAGATTTAAAATACAAGTTAATTTTTCTGTGGTTGTTGGAAGCATTCTGAGTAATATTTTACAGATTATAAAAGTTTGCTTAAAGGAATTTGGGTTTTTGTAACTTCCTAATTGCTTTAGCTTTATAGCTTATTGGGAAAAACTCCATGACAATAGAATTGTTCCATACTAGCCAATTCTAGTATATGTTATTAAAAAAAAAAAATAAGCCATTCTGTTTATATGGATTTACCATCATAAGATCTAAGCATTTCTTGTATGTAGCAGCAAAGGAAATAATGAGGCATCAGGTTTGTAGTTTATGGGCTGGTGGTTAGTGCCTTTCATACCTGTAACCTTCATTGTACAACAGAAAAAAAATTAGAGAATAGCTTTGGGTCTCTAACATGCTACCATATAATAATCATGTTAGTATAAGTATATAATATTAATCTTCAAGATTGAGAAGAGTCTAGAAGCTTTAGAGTACTTCAGATAATCATCAAAAGGGTTGTTCTGTCTGTTCCAGAAATATAAAACACTTTCACTGTATAATCTGATAAAGCAACGTATATCAAGTAAGTGATTTTTAAAGCAACCAGATGGTTTAATGCTGGTCTTTCAGTATGGAGGCCTGCATAGGATGGGGTAAAAAAAAAAAAAATCATGATATATTAGAACTGATGGACCCAGTAAGATGAGGATTTGCCAGGAGCTCAAAGAGGCTTGGGATGTAAATGGTTTTATGTTTCCTACAGAAGAGTTGCTGGGCCTTTCGGTAAGTTCTGGAATGAAAATGAAAGTGATTTATAATTTTTATCTCCCAGGGCAAGAGTCTCCTGGAGTAGTAGAGTTATGTTATGAGGCCAGTGAAATAAAAAGTCATGTTAATGTAGACAGTGAGCTATGTGGGTGCATTCACTTTTCCTGAACTAATATCTTAACTCTGTCACTTACTAGCTTTAAGATCTTGGACAGGTTAGTTATCATCCTGGTCAATCAATTCCTCATCTATAAAATGGGCACCTTAAAAGTACCTTCTCCTGGGGTTGTCATGCGAAATGAGTTAGTGTATACAAGAGGCTCAGATCAATGCCTGACACATTTCTCTTCAGGCCCTACCTACCACTGCTTCAACTTCACAGAATTTACATTAGAGAAATAAATACTTTAGATAGTCATATTTTATTTTATGTATGGACATATAGCTGACGTTTCAATTTGTATTGTTAGGCTCCAGAGTCGACCACCCCTCAATTAGAGAACACTCTCAATAATGCAAGTCACACAGCGAGATTTATTTCCAGCTAGCTGGGGTCCAAGTATCTGCCCGGCACAGCGGGTTTCAACAAGGATCCTGAGCACTCAAAGCCAAGGGTTTATATTAGCATTTTCAAGGCACTTTTTCATGGCTACATACATATCTTGCACCCCACTTTGACAGTTTAACTTTGTTTAACCTTTTGCCACCCCGGCATCACCCTGGCGCCATCTTGGCGGTTAAGTGAGATTTAGGGTTAGAAGAAATTTAACTTTATTTACATTTCCTTCTGCCTCAGCCTCCCCCAGTTTTATGGTGGGGAGGGCGACCTTAGGCCTTGAGGAACTGAGCCTTTGTCTCTGGAAATTGGGCCATTGAAGAGATAGCCTTTTTGTTGTAAATCACCAGGACATTTGCAAACCAACGGAGACTCCTGTATTGCAGGATTGTGATCTCTGCAAGTTAACTATTTGTTTTCTTTAACATCTGGTCCCTGTGGTGCCATCACCTAACGGCCCTGGTGGTATGTGATTAAGTTGTTTCTTAGGTTTTAGCTACTTTCTCTTATCTCAAGTTACCTGTGCTTGTCTTGTCCGCTGGTTAGGGACGCTCAGTAAAATGGCTTCTGGGCCTTCAGGATGGCCATTCTTATGCTAACCCACTCTCACAGTGAAAGGTGCCGGCTTTTGCTTTGCCAAGATGACTGTGCTTATGTCAGGGCTAGACTCGAGGTGGGTACAGCCTTGTTTTTCTTGGCCTCCACACCTGGAGCTGGTTTCTGGGACTTGTTTTTAAGTCCCCTGGGGGAAGGGGAGCAGGGACAATTTAAGAGTTAAACAACAAACTCATGGTTAACCTCATTGGAAGCCTTTGACTAAAATAAAAATATAAAATAGGTCCTTACAGTATTGCTTTCATCTATACACTAAAATCTGGCTACACGATTAGCTCATCAACACTGGCATGTCTTTTAGATACTCCCAGCCCCTGCATGAAGAAATAGCATTGCATAAGCATCTGAAGCACAAAAATATTGTCCAGTATCTGGGCTCTTTCAGTGAGAATGGCTTTATCAAAATCTTCATGGAGCAGGTCCCAGGAGGTAAGAGAGGTTTTTCTTTCTTTAAAAAGTATAAATTTTTATGGGCTTAAAGAGAAGCACGATTGAATGGGATTTACCAGTTTACAGGTCTTAATTTTTCTAAGTTAAAAGATAAATCAGATTATGTTCATTGCATCATTATTTACAATAGCCAAGATATGGAAACAAGCTAAGTGTCCATCATTGGATGAATGGATAAAGATGATGTGTTTCATATACACAGTGAAATATTATTCATCCATATAAAAGAGTGACATCTTGCCATTTCGACAACACAGATAACTATGAGGGCATTATGCTAAGTGAAATAAATTTTACAGGGAAAGTCAAATACTCTGTGATCTCACTTACATGTAGAATATTAAAAAAAAAAAAAATACCAAGCAGACAAACCAAAAAAAAAACCAAGCTCCTAAATAACAGAGAAACAAATAGGTGGTTGCCAGAGCAGGGGGGTGGAGGGTAGGGGTGGGCAAAATGGGGGAAAAGAGTCAAAAAGTACAAACTTCCAGTTATAAAATAAGTCCCAGGGATGTGATGTTTAGCCTCGTGACTAGAGTTACCACTACTGTATTGTGTATTTGAAAGTTGCTATAGAGTGTAGAACTTAAACTTTCTCATCACAAGAAAATGTTTTTGTAACTGTGCGTGGTGACAGGTGTTAACTAGACTTATTGTGGTGATCACAACCCGGTGTATGTAAATATCCCATCATTGTGTAGTACACCTGAAACTACATAATGTTCGCCAATTATACCTCAATAAAAGTTTTTTTTCAAATTAGACCTGTGACATCAGCTTGCTGTTTATTAGGAGACAATAAAAGTATGCTGAACCATTTTAGTACCAATCATCGTGACTTGGATTAAAGTTAGAGACGGAGTGGCCTTTTATTTTGACTGTAATAATGAGCATCTTCAGGGTATATGAGAGCCCAAGCATCTAATACTCACTCTACTTCCTGGGCCCCCAGGAATAATCAATCAATGTTAGTTTAAGTTACTGTTCCACTTTTAATATACTTTGAAGAACTGATTTGATAAGATTCTATCCACTGTTTCTCCCTACTTTACAGGAAGTCTTTCGGCTCTCCTTCGTTCCAAATGGGGCCCATTGAAGGACAATGAGCAAACAATCGGCTTTTATACAAAGCAGATACTTGAAGGATTAAAATACCTCCATGACAATCAGATAGTCCACCGGGATATAAAGGTAGGATGCACTAGGATTCACGCTTACAAGCTCCTTGGTAGGTCACTGTTTGCTTTGCAAAAGTCATAGCGTGTTACGAGTATTAATTGAGAATCGTGAATAAATCAACCTTAGAAAGAGCAGAAATGTAAGGCACTACCTCCTCTGCTCCAAGTCAGTTATTGATAAACCTTTTCTCTTCTCCTCAAGGAATAAATCTCTCAGCCGTGTTCAGCCAGAAAAGATTGACCTTCCACTGCATGCCTGACACTGTTTCAGGTGCTCTGGGGAGGGAGTAACACAGCAGGACAAAACTGGGCAGCTTAGGGTCCCGATGCCTGAGGCGCTTACAAGCTGCTTAGTCTTTGTATCCTTGCCCGGACTGGCTACTCAGTAGATATTGACTACATCAATGGATGAATGATTAGGAGGGGAAAGGAAAAAAAAAAAAAAAAAAGATTCCCTATTCTCACAAGTATGATATAGTTGTTAGAACTAAAATTAAGTAATTATTTGCTTCTCTTTTAAAAGAGAAAATTCAGAGCTAATAAATTTCGACATAGGGGGACTGTGGAAGGGAAGTTACTGTTACTATCCCCAAAATCAACCCAGATCTCATTTCTTTGCCATATCCCTAAATATTCCAGGAAAAGAAGCAAAACAACAGAAAAAATAAAATGACTAGGGAATCATGAATATCTTGGCTGAACACAGGTAGCCCCAACAGTTTGCAAACTATAGCAGGCCCAAAACGAGGCACCTGTTTGACCCTGTGGCCTGAGTAGAAGGTTGTGAATTGATAATATGTAAACAAAAATGGTGTCAGGAATTCACTCTGAAGGTTAACTATTAATGAAGAGCACAGACTGAATCCTTATTTGCTCTGAGGACACCTTTTCTTGTTGGACTTACAAGCCAACAACAAACAGTAATGGAAGAAAGAACATTTTTGACTCAAGTCTTTTGTTCTCCAGGGCGACAATGTGTTGATTAATACTTATAGTGGTGTTCTCAAGATCTCGGACTTCGGGACATCAAAGAGGCTAGCTGGCATAAATCCATGTACCGAAACTTTTACTGGTATGTTTTTGCAGTGATGATACAGATCTTATGTAATTAAAGAAATAATTGCTACATTAGAGCCTAATGTGAGAGATAAAGTCAGTCTGGGTTCTCACAGACATTCCCGTGTGTATATTTTGGTGCTCACTGAAAAATGTTACGCAGAATTTGATCTGGCTCTTTTCTCATCTTGTATTTCTAGGATTTGCTCAGTCTCCTGTTTAATGCCACGGAAATGTTTGTTTTGTTTTGTTTTGTTTTTAAGTCCATTTGTTATTTGTTTTCCCCTTTATGTCATTACTTCTCTTCTGGTTGGCTAAAGCCACTATAACCCTAACAAGATTTTTTTTTAAACTTTTTTTTAGCCCAACCTCTCTGTGATTCTTACTCATATCTTAATCACTTCCCATTTGAACTATAAGTTCCTAATCTGTTTACTCCCTGTGGCCTATTTCCTACTCACAATATAAATAACCCTTAGCATTTCAATTCAGAAACAGGAAATGACTCACCAACTCGGAATTGGGGTGGGGAGAGAGCTTGCCTGAGAAATTAGGCAATCCAGCCACTAAGCTACCTCTTAACAAAGTCCTGGGAGAATGGAGAGAAAGTGATTGCCAAAAAGGTACCAAGAGGAAACCAAGGCTCAGAGAGATGAATGCCAGCCACTCCCCCACCCCTCCCCGCCTCACCACCAGGTACAGGAGGCCATCTGGAACTTAGACTCTGGTCTCCACTTGAAGTTCTTACTGTCCCACTCTGCTGAGTCTCATGAAGCGCTAAGCCCTTGTTATAATCATCAGAGAAAGACTAATTTAACCAAAAACTGTAATGAATAATCTGTGATCTAAGATAAAGCAAAATGGCCAGGTCCCCCCATTTCTGAATTCTGTGTGGTAGGTGATGGTACCTCAATTTTGCAGGTGAGGAGACTGAGGGAGCAAAGAGAGATCACAGATAGAAGACGCAACAGCTTGTAAATGGTAGAACTTGGGTTTTTCATCTACCCTTTGCTCTTTCCTTTGACCTTCTGGCTCTAGTCCATCTTCCTCTGCACTGTGCTGATGTATCTGTTCTGGTAGCCTGGGAAGGGAAAAGGAGAGAGAGAATTTCTGTATATTTTCTCCTCAGAACATTCCGTCAATAGCACCTTTGACCCAGTTCCTACCCTCACAGCAATGGGTATTTAGGGCACAGCATTAAGCATATTTAAGTTGTATTTTTTTTAACAAAATTAATTCTAGCCTACTAGTAACTTGAAATGTCTTTCCATTTCTTTCTCATACCCTCTCAACTTGGCAAGAGACATTTTAGATGCCGCCAAGACTCAGTAACTTCTGATGGGAGAATCCCTACTTTCAGACTTTTTATTTGAGTAAGATGTTAATGTAATGTCTTCTGCTAATCTTGAAGACATGTTTTTTAATCCCCAAAGGAGTTGTAGTGAAGCAGTCCTTCCAGAATCCTTTGCACTTCTCACACTGGCCTCACATGAGTGACACAGGTCACTAACATGCCTGGTCTGTCTCCAGGGCTGATCGAGAGGACTTGGAGAGGCATACCTTGATCTGCTCACGGCCATAGCCCTCACAAGTGCTCAGTCAATTTCTGATGAACTGACTGCAAAGACATTGACCTATTTGGTGATTTGGTGAGAGGGAAGGCAGCATCAACCGCCATTTATAGAGTGCTTACTATCTATCTGACTGTGTTAAGTGCTTTACGTATTTCACTGAAATTCATACATCAGCTCTAATTATTTGGAATCAGTATCCCAATTTATGATGCAAAATTAAGGTTCAAAGAGGTTGAATAACTTGCCTGAAGCCACAGTGCTAGTAATAGAGCTATGATTCAAACTAGATTTAACATGCCAAGTGGAATTATCTTCTCCCCAAACCCATTCCACCCACACACTTCTCCATCTCAGTTGATGGCCACCCAAAACTTAGAGGGATCCTCTTTTCTCACACCCCAGCCCAATCCGCAAGGAAGCCTACAGGCTCTACCTTCCAGAAGGTGTCCAAAATTGGACCACTCCTCTCTGCCTCCACTGTTGCCACCCTCAGCTCTCAACTGCATTACCTCCAAAGCCTGTTCTCCCTCCTTTGGCTTTTGCCTCCTACTGTCTGCTCTTAACACTGCAACCAGAGTGATCCTTTGAAACATAAATCAAGCCCTGTTACTAAGAGACTTCAGTTGCTTTCTGTTTCTTTCAGAGCAAACAAATGCGGAAGTCCTAATATGGTGGACGAGGCTCTGACCTGATTCGGAGTCCATTACCTTTTAGACTTCATTTTCTACTCTTCCCCTTGCTCCCTCTGTGCCAGAAACCCTGGCCTTCCTGCATTTCCTTCATATACCATGTGGCAGGGCCTTTGCTCCTGCTCTTTGTTCTGCTAGTAACACTTTTCTCCCAGCTATGTATGGCTAAGTCCCTTTCCTTCAAATTTTATCCCAGATACCATCTCAGCGACCTACCATGATTACCCTATTGATGTGGCAGCCCTCCCTGTGCACTCTTGATCCCCCCAAAACATTTTTTTGGTCATTGATATATCACTTTCTAACATACTATATAATTTGCTGATTTATTATGCTATACTTTAATGTCTGTCTCCCACTGCAAAAAATACAAGCTCCATGAGCCAAGGATTTCTGCTAACCCCACTGCTATATGCTAAGTGCCTGGCCCACACTTTAGGCCCTTGACCTAAATCTGCTGAAGGAATGAGTGGATTAAGTGGGATGTCAAAGTTCACACTTTGAACCACTAAGTCGTAGTAGTTTCATGAGTGATTGCAATGTCAAAGAAATACTAAAAGAGATTATTATAAAGTAATTTTTTAAATCTTTGGAATGAAGCTATATAAGGTATGGATTTTAGAGTCCGTACTCTTAACTAGAGTCAATGCATTCCTTAGGCTAATGTACAGATTGGCTTGTGTCTTCACTGTCTTGCTCTGTAAATCTCCTTATATAAAATATTATGTGTCATATGATTATGGAATATAGAGAGAAGATATGAATACATAATTAAACCTGGTTTTTTTTTTTTGGCACTTGCTCTATGGGGGATAATTAAGCATGACTAGCAGATAGAACTTCTCGAAATATCTGATAAATAAAAACATTGCATACTGTGTTAAGATATTACTTGAATTGTCCAATTTTTAAAGTCCACTGTATTTAGTACAACTTAAATTCTCTCATCACTTCTATTTTAGACTCAGATACAGGAAAAACCAACTGGTAGACTTAAACACATAAACTTTTTCTAAAAGACCATTTGATTTTATTTACATCATTAAAAAAAAAAAAAACATTCACCCTTGTTCATCATTTATAAATAGAGAAATCATAGCAGTTTTCTCCTAAGGGTAGGTGATTTGAAGAATGTATTTACCTTTCCCTTGGCCAGATGAAATGCTTCCCTCCAATAATGTTGCTGATTTAGGGGCGCCTGGGTGGCTCAGTGGGTTAAAGCCTCTGCTTTCGGCTCAGGTCATGATCCCAGGGTCCTGGGATCGAGCCCCGCATCGGGCTGTCTGCTCTGCGGAGAGCCTGCTTCCTCCTCTCTCTCTCTCTGCCTGCCTCTCTGCCTACTTGTGATCTCTGTCTGTCAAATAAATAAATAAAATCTTTAAAAAAAAATAATAATGTTGCTGATTTAAGCAGACAGCAGACATGTATAGTCATATGTGAACTTGAACATGAGCTATTGCCACATAATAATGAGAGCTGGAAGATAACCTGGCAAAATGACAATACTTGACAAAAATAATATACTTTTATTTGGTTTTATGAACAACAAACAGCCAGTTTCTAGCATATGTTGCTGGGTTTCCTAGGAACAATTTAGAGGAATGGTGCATAGCAGTTTCACCTATAAATCATGCATGAGGTGTTCATAAAAGGTGTCTGTATTTATCAAAATGTCTGTCAGTTTGGTTATGAATCAGAAAATACTGAAGTAGCTCTTTTAGCAAATGCCTCAGTATTTGAAATAATTGAATATGGCATCTTGGATGAGTTCCTGTTTGCTGATTATATCATTTGTATGAGTCTATCAGTAGCAGGGGATATGGCAATAATCTGTTCCTGTTCACACTTCTGACTCATTGTTGGATTTGGAGGAATCACTCTAGGGGGTAGTAGAAGCCAATTCAGCCCTCTTGTTCCATCCACTGAGACAACTGCAGTTGAGTGTTTATCTGATATACCAGACCAGAGCCAGAACCAAGCATAGTTGGCTCTCCGTTTAGTGTTCTATCATACCAAACTCTTTCACTGTCTGATTCCACATGGCCTTTTAAATCTCCTATGTTTCATTGTATTCTTCTGCACTCTGTGCCTCGTGATTTGTCTGTACTGATGGCTCCTGACCCATCTTTAATCTGTTAAACCTGTTATGCCATGGACCGCAGCACAGCAGAAGCCATATATATTTGACTTACAGAATGAAATACACCAAAAATGATTTACATTACTTTTAACAATGGCTTTCAGAAACTTCATGCTTTTGTGGTTTAGAAATAAGAATCAAAACGAAGAATTAAGCATTCAATTTAGAAATTGAGAAATAGAGATCTAGGAAAAATGGATGATTGACCTAGGCTTTTCTTGGAAAGATTAGACATATACATAATAGGAATCTTCATGTATTTGAAAAACTAATTGCAAAATATGTGTGTTGATATATTCTCTGTTGTTCTCAAATGACTCATTCTTTGAAGTTTCTAAGCGGTCCCAATAAAATGATACCTCACTTATACTCTACCATCTAGGAGATGAGAAAGTATCTCTTCATGACCAGATGATGTTGGTGAGCTATTCTTATATCCCTGATAAAATCCACTATAACAACTGCTATTTCTACTTTTCTTAACGACAGAAAACTGGAACTCAAGAAAGATGAGATATTAAGACCTGAATCATACTTTTAAAATTGTCTTATTTATGTGAACAATTAAAGCTGTTGGTAGATATTCATCTGTTTTCTCTCCTTTAAAGTAGAAGTGTGTTTGAATTATCCCCAGGTACCCTTCAGTATATGGCACCGGAAATCATAGACAAAGGACCACGAGGCTATGGGAAAGCAGCAGACATCTGGTCTTTGGGCTGCACCATCATTGAAATGGCCACAGGGAAACCACCTTTTTATGAGCTGGGAGAACCACAAGCAGCTATGTTCAAGGTCACATTTCATATGTCTTAAATGTCTTAAAAACCATAGGATAAAGCTCTTGGATGGTCCATTTATGTGTATGGTATTTTTTTAGGCAAAAGGAAAAGAGCCTAGGTAGGCACATTAAATGTGCTCTCTGAGCCCAGTAAAGTCAAGAAGATTCACTCCCCTCGAAGTCAGTGCCTGTGCCTCACACTGCGGCTCTTTCCCTGCATTAGATTTCTCAGCTTCAAAGTGAGATTCCGTATAGCTTTGTCTGACCACCTTTCACAATGCAGCATAAATAACACACTACTCCCTGGAAGACGATTTAAGCTCTTTGGGAAATGGTCTGAAATCTTCCATAGAGGGAGATAGTAAGACATTTACTTCATTTAAGTATTAAAGCAATATTTTCCTTCACTATCATAAGAGTTTGGAGGCTCCACTAAGAAAGGGGTGGACAGTAATTGCTATTTTAAGGACGTCAGTTGTATTCTTAGTATAGCTACTCTTCTAGCTCGTTGCCTTGCCCATTCATTTGTAACTCTCCTGGGAGTTACCTCCCAAAACAGGGAGTGCTGAATATGGAAATAGGGCTGACTGAGCCCAGGGGCCACAGCCTGGGAATCCAGGGACTGAGCAAAGCAGTGACCTACTCTGAGCTCCTGCTGTCCCCATCTGTCCTCACTTGCAAAACTGCCAAGCTGGAGGAAGGTTTTTAAACTGAGCACCTGTTTCCCAAGAAGTAAAGTTCACCCGTCTGCTATTCTCTAAGGCAGAGCACTTCTGATGAGAATTTGTGATTTCTTTCCTTGCCATTGACTGTGGTTCTAGCACTTATTCCACTGTGAATAGCCTCTCGTGAGGGGCCATGTGTCATATACCTTCTACTTGTATAGAAGGCTTGGCTTCCTTTCAGCTTGAAGATGATCTGATGGGATACTGCTGATACAGAACCAAGGACTGTACCCAAACCAGAAGGGCAATGAGAGCTGCTAAGAGAGCTGCGATTCTCAACATAAATGATGTCTTTCTTTTCTGGGTCAATGTTTCAACTTTCAACTTTTCACCCATCTCTAGGATTTTGCTCTGAAATGCTGCTCCGTTACCTCCACTACCTCCGTTAGTGCAGGGATTATTATATAGTAGGACTCCCGTACTGATTAACAGTGTTTGAATCTAGGCTCCAACACAGTCAAACTCTTTAATGACTTTGGGAAAATTGCCTAACCCTCTGGTACCACATTTTTCTCATCTATAAAATGAGTATAAAAATAGTACTTATCTAATAAAGGTTTTTTGAGACATATATGAGATAATAAAGTACTTACAAGAGTATCTTACATATAATAAAGTCTATATAATTACCACAAATAACTGTATGTTATTGCTTATATAATAATATGCTTCTGTAAGCTGTGTAATAACAAAAAATATTTCCTTAGAAAAATTTCTCCACTAACTACATGAAAACATTATTAAAAAGAATTTAGAATGGCTAGCAGTGAGAAGAAAATTATAATTGTTACAAAAATTCTATGTTTAATTTTAAGGTATTTTAAAATATCTCTTCATATGGGCAATTTGACAGTGGTAGAGCATTTGACTGCATATGGGCAATTTGAGACAGGAGAAATATTCATGTTTCATGGCATAGGGGAAAGAACACAGGCTTTAAGCCAAACAAATTAAGGTTTGAATCCCAGACCTGCCTTTCTAGAACGTATCACTCACCCCTCTGAAACTCATTTTTTTCATTGTTGTAACAGGGATAATATTTAATCCAGTGGGTTGTTGGGAGTATTCAATACATTTCATAAATCAAAAAGCCAAGCACAGTTCCTGGCACACAGCTATTATGGTCAACACAACAGTCTGAATTAAAAACCTCTTTCTCGCATGCCAGTGTGCTAACGTGCTCTAAAATGTCAAGGGCTGAATTCTTACTTCATAGTGCTGTCTACTCTCTTAACATAATTGCTTGGCCTATGTCACTGACAAAGTTACAAAAACACTCTGGATACTTTCCATAACCTAGAGAAAAAAAAATACCCTCTGTCACTTCGAGGAAAGACATGAGTCTGTAGAATACAGTAAAGGATTTTTTTTTGTGCTAGGGGGCCAAGTTTTCAATCCTGGAGCTCATGTGATGAGATGGTTACTCAGAAGCTACATGTGTTGTGTCTTAGGTGGGAATGTTTAAAGTCCACCCAGAGATCCCAGAGTCCATGTCAGCAGAGGCCAAGGCATTCATACTGAAGTGTTTTGAACCTGACCCTGACAAGAGAGCCTGTGCTAACGACTTGCTTGTTGATGAGTTCTTAAAGGTTTCGAGCAAAAAGAAAAAGACACAACCTAAGCTTTCAGGTATGTGGTTGCATTGAAGAGGATACGGGTCAGAGTCATTATAAACCCTAAGCTTTTAAGGTGAAAGATTTTTCCAGAAGTAATCTGCTTATAGATATCACTGGAAGTTGGTATAAACATTAGCACAGTGTGCTTAGACATTCAGTTTTGGTTTCAGGAAGCCGCCTTACCATCAATTTCATGAATTCTGGGACCTCATACATAGTAGTGTTTCATGGCTAGTTAGTAGGTAGGTCATGTATCAGGATCTATAGCAATGTATCAGGATCTATAGCAATCTTGCATCACTGATACAAGGGATACACAAGGGGTGAAATATAGCCTCTGAGAGCTGAAACTCTAGGTCACCAGTGATGGGCTCCAGAGCTCTTATGAAGCTGTTAAAACTTCCAAGCCATCCAGTACTGTGTTCTTTGAATTTTAGGCAAATACCTATTGCCTCTTAGAGGATATCTTTCTGAATCACCAACCCCCTGCAATGTGAAAGAAAGGAAAAAAAAAAAAAAAGAAAAGAAGATTGTCAGTTACAAGTAAAACAGCAAAACTGTCTTTTGCAATAATGTCCAAAACTTAGTTCAGAAAGAAAAGCACGTAAATGATCCCTTTGTTGTTGACATTTTTGTGTTTATCGGGGATGAGGGTAGACAGATTGAATGTTTGCAAAGGACATTGATCCCATTTCGAGCATCTGCTTTTTTGTTATCTGTGTTTAGCAACAAACCCAACATGTGCTTATGTTGCTGTTTGCTCTTCTTTCCACAGCCCTTTCAGCTGGATCAAATGGTGAGTTCATTTTTATATTGCCCATTGAGCCGAAGTTTGGTACGTGATCATGTGATAAGCTCTAGATTTCCCATTAAAAAGCCTCTGCGTTTTGCCTCCGTGGGAGGCTCCCAGGTACCAAGGCTGTGTGCAGCTGCAGGCCTGGCTGGGCTCATTCCTTCAGAAACCCCTCTCCTCCTTAGAAAAGCGAAAATCGATGTGCTAACCCAGTTAGCAGCTACAGTCCCATTTATGAGTGTTCTTAGGTGTTACAGAGCACTTTATGCCTCCTGTTAATTATGACTACAAACTACGGCCTGGCTTTACCTCTCCTCAAAGAATGCAAGCTGCAGGACTCTTCCCTCCCCAGTTCTTTACGGGTCATTAACACTTTCTGTCCCGTAGCAGAGGAGCAGAGGGCACTGCCCTACCTCGAGGGGTGCCCACTTCAACAGGAAGAGTGGGAGGGTGGTGATGAGGAGGACCTCCTTCCACCCTTTGAGAGACATGGCTTGTCCAATCTCAGACTGCTCTCCCACTGCCACACAGAGACCCAGAGAATGAAGCAGTTCGTTTTAACCTAATAAACACTGTGACTCTGCTGTGTGCGCAAGGAATGTGCTAGGCCCTGAGTACATAAGGATGAGAAAAGCGTAGTTCCTGTCTTTAAGGAGCCGTTTTTCTTGTAGGGGAGACACACAAGGAAAAAATCTGCGGCTCTCTGGTGTAATGTAGTCAGTGCAGAGGGAGTCACGGAGGGTGAGTGGGGAGCCAGGTGAGGTCAGTCCTAGCATGAGCTAATGCTGTAAGTGTAAAACCCCCGCTGTGTGTGAAGGGGGCAGGAGGTGGCTCAGCATTGCTGGGCTTAAAATACATGGTGGGGTAAGCAGGAGCATATCCCAAAGAGCTCCCTATGAGAATTATCAGTCAGGAGGGGAGAGCCAGCGAAAGACTTTAATCTGGAATTAAAATCACGGGGTCTGTAATTCTGTGGTAATAGAAACGTCCTCTATCTATACTGTCCAGTCCCTTAGCCACTAAGCATATGTGCTTTGAACAGTTGAAATGGGGCTACATTGACAGAGGCCCTGAATTTTAAATTTAATTTTAATTTCATTGAAATGTTCCTGTAAATAAGCACAGGGGGCTAGCAGCTACCATATTGAACTGTGAAGCTATTGATGGCTCATTCTGAGAGCTGCCTGAAGAATCATTTATTTAATAACATTTACTAGGTAACCTTTTATTTATTTTTTTTTAATTTTTTATTTTTTATAAACATATATTTTTTATAAACATATATTTTTATCCCCAGGTCTGTGAATCACCAGGTTTACACACTTCACAGCACTCACCAAATCACATACCCTCCCCAATGTCCATAATCCCACCCCCTTCTCCCCAACCCCCTCCCCCCGGCAACCCTCAGTTTGTTTTGTGAGATTAAGAGTCACTTATGGTTTGTCTCCCTCCCAATCCCATCTTGTTTCATTTATTCTTCTACCCACTTAAGCCTCCATGTTGCATCACCACTTCCTCATATCAGGGAGATCATATGATAGTTGTCTTTCTCTGCTTGACTTATTTCGCTAAGCATGATACGCTCTAGTTCCATCCACGTTGTTGCAAATGGCAAGATTTCATTTCTTTTGATGGCTGCATAGTATTCCATTGTGTATATATACCACATCTTCTTGATCCATTCATCTGTTGATGGACATCTAGGTTCTTTCCATAGTTTGGCTATTGTGGACATTGCTGCTATAAACATTCGGGTGCAATTCAGTAAAGTGTCAGGATATAAAATCAATGCACAGAAATCAGTTGCATTTCTCTACACCAACAGCAAGACAGAAGAAAGAGATATTAAGGAGTCAATCCCATTTACAGTTGCATCCAAAACCATAAGATACCTAGGAATAAACCTAACCAAAGAGACACAGAATCTATACTCAGAAAACTATAAAGTACTCATGAAAGAAATTGAGGAAGGCACAAAGAAATGGAAAAATGTTCCATGCTCCTGGATTGGAAGAATAAATATTGTGAAAATGTCTATGCTACCTAAAGCAATCTACACATTTAATGCAATTCCTATCAAAGTACCATCCATCTTTTTCAAAGAAATGGAACAAATAATTCTAAAATTTATATGGAACCAGAAAAGACCTCGAATAGCCAAAGGGATATTGAAAAAGAAAGCCAACGTTGGTGGCATCACAATTCCGGACTTCAAGCTCTATTACAAAGCTGTCATCATCAAGACAGCATGGTACTGGCACAAAAACAGACACATAGATCAATGGAACAGAATAGAGAGCCCAGAAATAGACCCTCAACTCTATGGTCAACTAATCTTCGACAAAGCAGGAAAGAATGTCCAATGGAAAAAAGACAGCCTTTTCAATAAATGGTGCTGGGAAAATTGGACAGCCACATGCAGAAAAATGAAATTGGACCATTTCCTTACACCACACACAAAAATAGACTCAAAATGGATGAAGGACCTCAATGTACGAAAGGAATCCATCAAAATCCTTGAGGAGAACACGGGCAGCAACCTCTTCGACCTCTGCCGCAGCAACATCTTCCTAGGAACAACGCAAAAGGCAAGGGAAGCAAGGGAAAAAATGAACTACTGGGATTTCATCAAGATCAAAAGCTTTTGCACAGCAAAGGAAACAGTTAACAAAATCAAAAGACAACTGACAGAATGGGAGAAGATATTTGCAAACGACATATCAGATAAAGGACTAGTGTCCAGAATCTATAAAGAACTTAGCAAACTCAACACCCAAAGAACAAATAATCCAATCAAGAAATGGGCAGAAGACATGAACAGACATTTCTGCAAAGAAGACATCCAGATGGCGAACAGACACATGAAAAAGTGCTCCATATCACTCGGCATCAGGGAAATACAAATCAAAACCACAATGAGATATCACCTCACACCAGTCAGAATGGCTAAAATCAACAAGTCAGGAAATGACAGATGCTGGCGAGGATGCGGAGAAAGGGGAACCCTCCTACACTGTTGGTGGGAATGCAAGCTGGTGCAGCCACTCTGGAAAACAGCATGGAGGTTCCTCAAAATGTTGAAAATAGAACTGCCCTATGACCCAGCAATTGCACTATTGGGTATTTACCCTAAAGATACAAATGTACTAGGTAACCTTTTAAAACCTCTGCTGTGCCCTTAGCACTCGGGATCTAGGTCCTAGGGCCTAGGCCCTCAAAATACATAGGCATGACTCAGGCCCAGATCTGCCTGCATGGGTCACTTGGAATGTTTGTTAAAAATTAAGATTTCTGGCCCTTCCCAGAATCTGTAGCTATAACCTAGAATGCTACACTTTTTTTTAAGATTTTATTTATTTATTTGACAGAGAGAGATCACAAGTAGGCAGAGAAAGAGAGAGAGGAGGAAGCAGGCTCCCTGCTGAGCAGAGAGCCCGATGTGGGACTCGATCCCAGGACCCTGAGATCATGACCTGAGCCAAAGGCAGCAGCTTAAACCACTGAGCCACCCAGGCGCCCTAGAATGCTACACTTTTAAGTAAACAACCTGATGACTTCTTTGCTCACTAAAGTTTGAGAACCTTTGAGATTTGGGCAGTCAGAGATAGGGCGACAATTAGGAGTTGGCTCTGACTGAGCTCTGTCCCTAAATTGTCCTGAACTCGGAGAACTTAGAGTCCCTGGTGCTTTTGAATAGCTGTAAGGATCTAAGGCAGCTCTCACAGTGGTGGGAGGGAGTTAGAACATTCCCCCTTTTCCAGAATGGGCATAGCCAATTTGCTGAAGTTAGAGCCCTCTCTCTCCCCTAAACAGAAAGCTCCCAGCAGTCTGGGGCCCATAGATTGGCCCCATGTGCTCCCTCCCCACGCCAGTCTACCCATAATAAAGCCATCTTTTTAGGGAATTTTTATTGGGATGAGGATAGACATCCTTACGGTTTAGGGAACCCTTACCCATCAGCTCCCACAAAAGAACAACAAGAAATACTCTTCCAGAGGCATACCCTTGACATTTCCCATCCTCAGAGATGTCATCCAGCCTGTTTAAGACTTCCCATGGCCAGCCCTACAGCAAAGGATTTCTTAAGAGTTGACAAAGACATGGGGCGCCTGGGTGCCTCAGTTGGTTAAGCCTCTGCCTTCAGCTCAGGTCATGATCTCAGAGCCATGGGATGGAGCCCAGGGATCGAGCCCTGTGGTGAGCGCCATGTCCTGCTTCTCCTTCTTTCTCTGCCCTTCTCCCGCTGCTCATTTCTCTCAAATAAGTAAAGAAAATCTTAAAAAAAAAAAAAAAATTGAAGAGAGAGTAGCATACAGGCAAGTGACTTAACTCCTGCCAGACTTCTCTCTGACATCTGGAGGCTCCAGAGCCTCAGTGTATTTGAGCTGATATCAGGGGACTTGTGACCTCCGTGCTCTCCAGAAACTGTCAGCATGCTTCTATGGTAACAGTTATACCTGAGTTTCTCCCCAGAAAGGCACTGTGGTTTCTCATTTACCTGGAAATCTTTTACAACTTGAGAAGCTAGAAATCTCAGGAATGGATTTCATCACGTTTCCACCAAGAATGTACATACTTGCTACCTCGGCATCCCCTTTTCTCCCTCTTCTACCTCATGGAGGAGGGAGTATTCATTTTCCTACAGAAGGTGAACCCCCACTTGGCTTCTGCACCCCACACACCCCTAACTTCTTCAGCTTCCCCACTCTCCACATAAATCCCCATCTACCCATGCTCTAGAGTTTTCTGTCCTAAACTAACCTTTCCCCTGACACTACTTAGTGCTTCATTGGCTAACACCCCACTTTTCCTGCTCCTCATCCCAGCTTCAGGTCTTGAAGAGCAGTGTCCCCTGATCTTCCCCACCTCTTTCCCACTAATCTAGCGTCTGGCCTACATTGTGTCTGATGTCTGGCGTCACTGACCATTGACCCTGCCTTGTTCAGGGTCACTAATGGAATCCATTTGGCCAAATTCTGAATTTGCTCATCCTCTCAGTGACTTTTGGCCCAGATACGCCTCCTCTTTTCTGTTAGCCCTCTCCTCTGGAGGCTTCCGTGACCCCCCCCCATTCTCCTGATTTCCTCTAGCTTCATGGCTTCTCCAGTCATTCCCCTTTGCTACCTCCTTTTCCTCTAAATAGAGGTGTTCTTAAGGTCCAGGACCTCTGCTTTCTCCTCATCCCTCCCTTAATTATGTCATCCTTTGCTTTAAATACCATCTCTAGGCAGGGGACTGCTAGAATTATGTCCCCAGCTCTGTCTTCTGAGCTCCAGATTCATCCCATGGCCTTAATTTCTTAAACTGAATGCTCAGATCACACCTCTTCCCCACCAAAAATAATTTCCCGTTCAGCCTGGATTCCTTTTCATCTTAGTATATAAGTAGTTCTTTCATTCATTCATTTCTTAAGCCAGACACCTCAGGGTCATTTTTGATTCCTCCCTTTCATACCCTCCCTTCAGTCCAGCAATGAGTCCTGTTGGCTACCCAACAAATATTAGATATCTAGTAGATATATGCTGGACGAATGACTGCATGAGCCCAACAGAGAAGAGTAATCAAATTTAGGATTAAACTTAAATCTGGTAGAAGAGGAATTCAGGGCTGTGTACACAGAACATACAAAATATCTACAAGTCCCTTTTTTTCCTAGATGAGCCATAAAGACCCTGGGCACTAGATTCCATCCTTAAACATAGACATGAGACTCATGAGACTTCCTTTAGGCAGTCGGTATCCATAGCAACCCTAATTCACAAGTACGACACAGGCCTTCTCAGTACTGGGCTATTAAATCACATAATGTGACCAAAAAACCAAAGAGCAAGACAAGTCAAATCCTCACTCCCTCTATTCTTTAGAATGTTTGCTTACAGAAACACAGGATAGAAACTCCACGTGGTAGCATTCTAGATAGAATTTAGTCCCAAGGAACAACAATTTTGTCTTTGGCGTGTAAATGATGCCTGCCTCCATTTCTGCGTGGAACACACGCTGAGAGAGGATCTCCACTCTGTGAGCTGGGAAAGATGCCTTCACCAAGTCCAGGGGGTCCACAGTGAACCCCACTGCAGGGCTCTTGTGCCTTCCTCACAAAGCTGTTGGCCATCCCATCGAGCCAAGAGAAGGGTGAGAGCTTGCTTCAGCTATCTTTTTCTACCAGCCACATTTAACTTTAAGGACTTGATAGCTAATAGCAATGCAAGCCCTGCTCCTGTTCCTTGAATCCATATTTGGCCAAGCCAGCAGCTGTTTTGTCCATTCAGCAATCTCTCCCCGGAAATGCAGAGTGAAACAAAGTACACTATAGGTCTTGAAAACTCCCAGAAACGCCCTCGCAGAAGCAGTCCTGTTTGGGCCCTCCGACAGACCTGTCTCCTCTTATCCTCCCCCCACCGCACCCCCAACATCTCTTCAATGTGGCCGTTTGCACTTAACCTTTAACTAAGGGATAGTGGTGTTGACTTGGTAAACCCAGAGCAGCTCTCCTTAGCTTCATCTCAGTTCCTGCCTTCAACTGAGTCAGCAATGCAGCAAATTCAATGACAGAAGGTGGGTCAACCAATTCCTCCTTGGGAGACTTTCTAGTTAACTGATCACTGGGATGATTTCCCCAGAGAGGAACTATCCCAGGAAGCTGTATACATCTCTTCTTCCTCCCCACAGTTGAAACCAAAGCCAAGTATCCCTCTAACACCTGCTTTCTTCATCTGAGCTATAAGTGGGATAGAATAATAGAACGGTAGTACATGACATCTTCGGTACAACCAAGGAGTGTAGGACGTGTCCCACCTGCAAGATTCTGTGATTAAGGAAGCTCCTAGATAGGGCTAGAAAACTTTTTCTAAGACTCAGCAGCTTCAGAAAGCTTCCCTGATGGGTGTGGTCAGGGCAATCCATTTTCAGTGAAATGTCACTTCCTGCTGTGTAATGGGATTCTTTTTTTAATCTTCTGGATCATCACTAAGTGTGTTATGAAGTAAATCAAGTTCTTGGTAATGTGGTGTGACCACCTATTGAGTATATGCATGTGAAAAATATTTATAGTAACATATATTTTTCTGATTACAAAAATAATACTTGTTTATTGTAGAAGGCTTGGAAATTTTGGAAAAATAAAGTCACAATCACCCCAAATCACATCTTCTAGAAATAACTACCATTCATAATATGGTATATTTTCTTCCAAGTATATATATAGCAGATCATAAGGCATATCTGTATGTGGAATCATAGGGATAGAATCCAGAGATAGTTGGAAGAAAAGGGCAAAGAAAAGAAAGGGAAGTTCTGTTTGGCTTTCATATATTGGTAAATCAGATGAGTGCTTCTCAAACATGTCCATCTGTCTGTTCAGTGTGGCTGGCCCGCTGCCTCCGCCCCTCGCTGTTAATCATTACTGATTTGCAGTCACCCCGAACAGAGGCAAGAGTTCACAGCTGAATGACCATCCCACATCTTTGAGCTTGGGACCCTGGTTGAAACAGCCCAGCCCAAGAGGGATTAAGTAAAAAAGGATTCTAGGCAACCTTGGATTTCCTTTTTTATAATTTTACGTCTGCCTTCTTTGGTAAGACCTTTTGTAGTATTGGGACACTTGTTTGGTAAGGGATGACTCTGTCAAAAGTTACTTCCTTTAAAATAAGTATTTGATGAAACATTGGTAACTACTGCTGGGCTAAGAGAATCTCCATCACAATAAGAGCCCATGTCTGACGCAGGATCACAGTCTCTGGGAACTGGGAAAGACCGAAGAGATCATGTGGTCTTTTGATTTCCAAAATTTGTATTTAGCAAAGGACCCTTTTTTTTTATGACCCTTTAAGCAGAACCCTGATATATAAGACTGACAGATCATATTTCTGTTAGACAAAACAGGGTTGAAACCTATGTTCTAGAATCACAGAATCCTCATTCCCCCTGGCTACAGCAGTCCCAAGATGCTAAGGTGGACCCTTGAGCCTGTGAGGAAGATGGTTTAAAAAAATATGAACCTGATCCTTTATTTTATTTTTAAATATATGTATTTATTTATTTATTTATTTATTTATTTGAGAGAGAGAGAGAGCAAGCACAGCAAGGACAGCGGGAGAGGAAGGAAAAAGACTCCCCACTGAACATGGATCCCAATGCGGGGTTCAATCCCAGGACTCTGAGATCATAACCTGAGCTAAAGGCAGATGCTCAACCGACTGAGCCACCCAGATGCCCCACCTGATCCTTTATTTTATAGATGTGAGAACTGAGACCCAGAAGTGACCTTCCTAATGTCTGACAGGTGGCCAATAGCAATGAGGGGATTGGAACCCAGGACTACTGGGCCTGGTTCTTCTTCCACAGTTTCATGGCCCTGAAATATTCCTTCCAGGGCCTGGGGGACCCCTACCCTGCCGACCTCCTGCCCGGGTTGTATGTGGAGCACGGGATCCATGACCAGCCTCTTAGCATAATTTGACTAGTCATTGGAATGAGACACTTAACCACCACTGTCGCTGTCTTTGAGTGCGTGTCTAGTATGTGTATCTTTTTAAAAGCATCCATGACCATTTCCTCCCCTCTCGTGACAAACAGAGTATCTTCGAAGCATATCCTTGCCTGTGCCTGTCCTGGTCGAGGACACGAGCAGCAGCAGCGAGTACGGCTCAGTTTCTCCTGACACAGAGTTAAAGGTGGACCCCTTCTCTTTCAAAACGAGAGCCAAATCCTGCGGAGAAAGAGATGTAAAAGGAATACGGACGCTCTTTTTGGGGTAAAGACCTGACCAACTTTGGGTGAAAGAACTGTGTTGTGTGTCCTTTTATAAAGGACATGGTGATTTATGCTGTCTAAATTCTTCCAGCATTCCGGATGAAAATTTTGAAGATCACAGTGCTCCCCCTTCCCCTGAAGAAAAAGATTCTGGTTTCTTCATGTTGAGGAAGGACAGTGAGAGACGCGCCACCCTTCATAGGATCCTGACGGAAGACCAAGACAAAGTTGTGAGAAACTTAATGGAATCATTGGCTCAGGTAAAACCTCTCATGGATTCTTCGTTTCCCAGAGTTAATGTATCTTAGTATCTATGTATCTAATGTATCTTAGCTGTGTCCTCACTGCTTGGAACTGTCCCAGGCGACATGGAGCCTTGAGAAAGGTGTAGAGCTCTTGATGATGAATCAGACCTACCCAGGAGAGGTAAAAGGGAAATCCTTGATGTAGAAACTGCATTTTTGAACATAGCTACTTGTAAGTCACTAGCAACTTGTTCATTGCGGTGAAGTTCCAACCAGCCCACAAGCCCCTGTTACACTCCGTTCATTTGTTTATTGATGGATCCACACGTACGCGTTGAGCCACGTGACTTCCTAATTCCGATGGTAGCACAAGGCTCCCTGCCGGTCTCCTTTGAGCATTTAGGAAATACTGCAGACTCAACAAGGTCCCCTGTGTTCGTGGGGCTACATCCAGATGGATGGAGGGTAATGGGCCATAATAAGTAAATTATATAGTGTGTTGAAGGCTGTGTGTGCTGTGAAAAAAAAAAAAAACTAAGCTGGTCGAACTCTTACTCCCTGGTATATTTGTTTGCTGGGGCTGCCGTAACAGAATCCCACTGGCTGAATAGCTGAAACAACAGAAATTTATTTCTCACGGTTCTGGAGGCAGAAGCTCTGAGAGCGAGGTGTCGGCAGGTTTGGTTTCTCATGAGGCCTCTCTCCTTGGCTTGTCTGTGGCACCTTCTTGCCACATCCTTACCCAGCCTTTTATCCCTGTGCACACCGGTGGGTGTCTCTTCCTGTTGGATTAGAGCCCCATTGTTGTGATCTCACTTGACCTTAATTACCTACTAAGACCCTTTCTCCAACCACAATCACACTGGAGGTTAGGGCTTCTAATTGGGGTTGGGGGGACACAGTTCAGTCCGTAATACCTGGGAAAATATGTTCCCTAGGATTCTGCTTACAGATAACAAGGAAGAATCCCCTCCCCAGTTTTGTCCCAGTAGAAATGGGGTTTCCTGCAGCCCCAGGCCTCAGGTGCTGCCTCCTGAGTTTGGAGCAGAAGCTCACATCTCTTCAGGATGTCAGCCTCCACAGCCATGCTTGGCTTCAGGCTTGATACTTGGTACTTTCTTTCAGTGGCATGGGCATTGGGGACTTGTCTGCCTGCTCGGGCTCCTATGACCACCAGCTGGCTATGCCTTCTTTCCTACCTTCTGTCTTGGGAAAACCGCTGTGGAAAGTGTGGAGCTAGAGGAGTCGGGTCAAGTTTGTCTCTCAGTCCAACTGTCTCCCTGTTCTCAGCTGTACTGGGATGTAAACAGGGCAAGACTTTCTTCTGGGCTCCTGTCTTTATCTTGAGAACCCCACAAAGTTTCTCTGCTGATTTTTTTCTCCTTAGCAGTTCTCTAATGCCTTTTGATCCCATAGGAAGAGTCAAGGCCACATGTATGCCAGCAGGGTCTCTAGTATGAGGAGAACTGAGATGAGCACCACCTACACTTTATGGGAAGACCCTGCGTGGTTCCTAGAGGAAATCCACCTCGAGCAGTTCCTTGGAGGCCCAGGAAGTGGGGGCTCTGGGCTGAGGGACAGTCGGGACCCTGAGCTGGAGTAGGGTGAGGGCTGAGGAGGCTGCACAGGAATGTGGGAGATGTGGACGAGACAGGAGCCATCTTGAACCTTCGGCTTTCTCTCTTCTCTTGACTTCTGCTTTCTCTGGTCATTCAAGGATCAGGGATCAGATGGTGTGAAATAAGAAGGGGAATCAAATTTAGATGGAAGGAACAGCTGGGCAGCAGTTGGAGGTCATACACTCATTCAACAAATACTTATTAAACCTCTGCTGAATGCCAGGCACCCGTCTACTTGTTGTGGACATCACAGTGAACAAAACTGGGAAAAAGAAATATCCCATTGAAGCTGGCATTCTAGCAGAGGAAGAAAAACAATAAATATTAGTAAATATTTCATAGTAGTAGTGGCACATCCGGTGACATAGTAATAATAGCAAACCTATATCAATAATAGTGGTAACAGGAAACATACTCAACATACACTAATAACAGCAGACGCTTCATAAGGGCCAGTATTATTCTTAGTAGTTCAGGTGTATTTACTAACTCCAGCCTCGTGGCAATAGCACTATAGTAATAGTTCTGTTGTCCTCATCTTGCATACGACTCAGAGACACAGAGGAGCTGAGTAATGGCCATGACCACACAGCCCTAAGCAGCGGAGTCCAGATTTAGACCCACACAGTCTGGCTCCAGGGTCTGTGCTCCTAAGCAACGCCCCCCGCCCCGGACCTCTCCTCCCTAGGAGACAGCTCCCAGATGCTGACAGGGGCTAGTGAAAATGGGAAGGACTGGTGCTTGGAGTGGGGGAAGGAAAGGAAATCGCCCTTCGCTGCTGTAGAGCGAAACCCTTTCTGAACTGTAGCTGCTCATGTCAGATGCCTGTTTCAGCTCCAAAACATGCAGAACTCAGGGATTGTCTAAATCTCATAATCATCCCTAGGGACGAGCTCTTCCAGTAGAGAAAGCATCTGCTTGTTTGGGGTTTTTGAAGGTCCATCAGGCAGGACTGCCTCGGTCGTTGTCATGGTCCCAGCTCTTAGCACAGAGCCTGGCAAGAGACTTCCCTTCATGAGTGTGCTGAAATTCTTAACATTTTGCAGTTTGTTAATCCTATTCAGTCGTCTGTGGCCTCCTGGTTTTTTCAGCATGCCTGAGTGTTCTCTGTAAAAGGAGAAAGAAGAAAGAACTCAGAGGGCATGCCTTGGTGCACCGGCACAAAGGAACCAGTGAGGACCAGAAACTATGGGTCAGAGTCACGTGCTGCATCTCAAATCATCCAGGGATAGCAAGGGTCCTTCTGATTGTATCTCTAAGGGTGCTCTGAATCCCTTGGTGGTGTGGCAGTAGACAGGTTCTGATTCAGGCTCTCTGCCCGCTCTTCCAGCTAACCGAGGCAAGAGAAGGCAATGATGAGGAGTCTGGGCTCAGCCTCAGCTTTCCTCTGCCAGAGGCCTGGCTTTACTGTTTATTAGCAGGCTGTGCAGTTAGGGCAAGTTATTTAACTTCTCTGAAGCTGATTTTCTAACCTACAAAACAGAGGAAATGCCAGTATCTACCTCATGGAGTTTCTATAAGGAATAGCCAAGATCATGAGCAACTGAGAGACTAATAGAGTGTTTCACAAATGTTAACTATCATTATTGTTTTTGTGACCATTATCAAAAAGGCTAATCATAGTTGTCTAATCTCTTTACGTATTTTCTACAACCAGATATAAATAATTCTTTTCGTAGTGTTAAATATCTCTGGATACATTTTTACCTTTAAGCCCACCTCCATTTTTTAAAATTTTTTTGAACTTTTTAAAAAATTTTTTAAAATTTATATATTTTCAGCATAACAGTATCATTATTTTTTCACCACACCCAGTGCTCCATGCAATCCGTGCCCTCTATAATACCCACCACCTGGTACCCCGACCTCCCACCCCCCCCACCACTTCAAACCCCTCAGATTGTTTTTCAGATCTGGTCCATAGTCTCTCATGGTTCACCTCCCCTTCCAATTTCCCTCAACTCTCTTCTCCTCTCCATCTCCCCTTGTCCTTCATGCTATTTGTTATGCTCCACAAATAAGTGAAACCATATGATAATTGACTCTCTCTGCTTGACTTATTTCACTCAGCATAATCTCTTCCAGTCCCATCCATGTTGCTACAAAAGTTGGGTATTCGTCCTTTCTGATGGAGGCATAATACTCCATAGTGTATATGGACCACATTCCATGCTCTTGGATCGGAAGAATAAACATTGTTAAAATGTCTATACTGCCTAGAGCAATCTATACTTTTAATGCTATTCTGATCAAAATTCCACCGGTATTCTTCAAAGAGCTGGAACAAATAATCCTAAAATTGAACTTTTTTTTTTAAGATTTTATTTATTTATTTGACAGAGAGAGATCACAAGTAGGCAGAGAGGTAGGCAGAGAGAGAGGGGGGAGCAGGCTCCCTGTTGAGCAGAGTGCCTGATGCACAACTCGATTCCAGGACCCTGAGATCATGACCTGAGCCGAAGGCAGAGGCTTTAACCCACTGAGCCACCCAGGCACCCAAGCCCACCCCTTTTTTAAGAGGGGAGGGGCAAAGAGAGAGGGAGAGAGAGAATCTCGACCAGGCTCTACACCCCTTTTGAGGGACTCGATCTCATGACCCTGAGATCATGCCTGAGCTGAAATCAAGAGTCAGGCACTTAACCGACTGAGCCACCCAGGTGCCCAAGCCTAACCTTTTTTAATAAGACCAAAAGTACTGCTGTCCCAAAGCAGCCCACAAAAGCCCTTTGGACTCATAACATTCTTCTGAAATTCACTCATCATTTTTGAGGAGATTTAAAGGATAAAGAATAGAGAATAGAGCGCGCCTTCACAGCAGAACCTGGACAGTGCTGTGCTCAGGAAAGGCACACTGTCAAGGGCAACCTTAGGATGCCGAATCTGCATCCTTGATACAGGAGATGCTCGTCTGCATAAGCACGTTCAGGAGTGCGCGTGAAACACAGGAGTTAGAACAGAAGCCACAATCATGTAAGTGGATGAACCACTCCAGACAGAAAACATTTCCCAGAGCAGACAGTGTTCCTTTGTAGGACAGTGGCACACACATCAGAAAACCAGAAGCAACATGTTCGTCTGTTGTGAAAACAAAGCTAATGTCAAAAAAATGTTTGCTATTTCAACTGCTGGCAAACAGGGAGCTGATTCTTCACTAAGATAAGCTTCCAATTTCTGAATAACTCACATTTTTCTTCTTGAACATATTTTCATGTTATTATGATATTGCCTGTGAATCTTTACTTTGGGTGTAATTTAGTTGGTGGTAAGAAAAGAAAGTTGATAATTGTTCCCAGTCTCGTTCTAATTCCCTTAATGACAGCTTTCAAGCTTTTCAATATAATCTTGTCTCATGAAAACATAAACATGAGAGGGAGCTCCCAAATGAAACCATACTGAGGGAGAGAACTTGATGGTACATTGATTTTAATAGAATCCTAGAAATTGTAATTATCACAGCCTGATTGAGGAATTTAATTTTAATGATGTGGTAACAAGATTGTATAATAAGAGATAGAAATGAGCATAATAAAAATCTTGTTTCTTAAAGTTAAATGAGGATAAATAATACCCTACCATGTTTCCTTTGAGAAAAGGAACCTGTTTAAATATCGTATTATATTTTTAATGTATAAACGTGTCCACTGGTTCAGTCTTACAACCAATTACCTCATCGGTGGGTAAGGAATTGTTTTAAGTGAAAGGCATCAACACATTTTAAGGGCAGTTAAAGTTCTGGGGGGCACATTGTAAGTGGCCTCTCATACCTGAAGGAGGTGGGGTCTTAAGGAATTCCAACCCTAGTGCCTAGCCGAGCCCCACAGAGACTGAAACTTGTGTGTGATTCTGATTACTTCGTGTTCTGAGAGTTTGTACATCTCTTCTCAGCTTTGGCTGCTGTTGGCCTCCTTAGCATGCCATTTCTATTTCTGTCCCTTCCCTTCTCCTCTCCATGTAGATAGTCACTCTCAATCCCATTGATTGTACTCTCCCTTCCTTACAACTAGAGGTACTCTTGCTGCTATCTTTTGACTTGTCTCTCTGGGCCAACTTTGAGCTTAAGATCCTATGGCTCATTGCCTGTTCTCTCTTCAGTTCCCCATTAAAATTTCTGAGAGGTCTTACCTCAGCCTGTTCCTATTTGGGGAAAGGTCTGTATATCTAACTAAATCATAGCTGGTGGCTGAGCTGTTGCAGTAGGTACTCTTCCTCACAAAGTCTGATTATTTCTTGGGTGGTTGGTGGGGCTGGTGGGGCATAGAGTTCCAATATGGCCTCTTCCCTTTAGTGGGGGCGTTTTGAAGCCCAGGTCCCAACAGGGGCTGTGGGAATGGCCGGCTTATGATGACTGTGTCTAGCACAGATCAACTGACAGGTTTTATTCACAGGGGGCTGAAGAACCTAAACTAAAATGGGAACATATCACAACCCTCATCGCAAGCCTCAGAGAATTTGTGAGATCCACGGACCGAAAAATCATCGCCACCACACTGTCCAAGCTGAAGCTGGAACTTGACTTCGACAGCCACGGCATTAGCCAGGTTCAGGTGGTGCTCTTCGGTTTTCAGGATGCTGTAAGTATGATATTTTGCCTATGTCCTTCCACAGACTCCCAACGAAATTTAGAAAAATAGGTTAAAACGTTAAGTTCTGTTACCTTTTCTTTCTTTACTAACTCTGATGACCTCTTCTTTTTCGATGGTGAGTAAGTGTGAGCTGGTTCCTCTCTGTGTGCTTCTAAGGAGCGGATCTGTTGTTATGTGTTTGTATCCCACAAAGTTGGATAACCATGAAATCGAACTCCGTGGGAAAGAGCAAAAACTAACAAACATTTCCCGTGGCTGAACTCTGTTCTTATGAGATCTTGTAGTGGCGGGTCACTGTTTTGGTGACTTGCCACGGAACTCATTTTCCTCATGGACTTTTAAATTCTGTACGAGAACTGCCACCTAGTGGTCACCGAAGAAAATGCAACCATGCGGATTGGAATAATCGCCCCTGAGTAAATCCAGTGCTTCTCCCCGCCCCCGACCCCCGCCCCGATTTTTTCTCTGGTTTCCATACCCAACACTTTAAACACGTTTGTTTAGTACACATTAATTCCTCACTGAATGAAAATTAATCCACGAGAGATTGCTGAAGGCTCCAGCCTCTCAAGTAGAGTTGCTACGCAACATCAACTAGACGCCAGTCTTTCTAAAGCCTGATTCAGCACGGGAGGTGCTCTTTGTGAGTGAGACTGCTCTGTGGAACTCTGTACCAGAGAAGCCTGAAGCCACTCCTAGGCCTTCGAGGCCTTCGCAGAGTGCAGGAGACTGAAATAAGAGAGTTCCTGGCAGCGTCTGCTGTAAATACAAAAGCACTTTGCACGAAGGGATTTAAATTCCGCAAATTAACTCACTGCTAATGTATGTATTTCTCCTGCATAGATGTCTTGGCAGTTGTATTTGGTGCATCAAATGATCCCTCATTTAAAACCAAAGTAAATCCTTCAACAGCCACTCACGTTCTCTGAAACTCTATGTAAGCTCCTTGGTCTTTGTGCCGTGCTGTGGTCAGGGACAACACTACTGACTTGACTGAGGTCATGGGTGATGAAAACAACGGGCGGCGCCTATCACTAATAGTTAAATGCTAAAGGCACACTTCACTGCAACTAGGGAAACCTAACCATCTGCAAATAGAAGGAATTAATTTATTGATTTTGCACTTGCCCGCACATTTGGCTTCCATCCTAGAGGCTGGAAAACAAATTGACCAGTAGAATTCAGATTGAGTGGTGTAGTTTTAATTGTGGGCCTTGAGCCCAGGTCACTCTCTCTGTCTCTGTCTGTGTCTTGCTCTCTCTCTCTCTCTCTCTCTAACACACACACACACACACACACACACCTGCTATTGCTCACTCACTATCCAGGATGGGAGTGAACCCAAAGAATGTACCCCGTTTAATGAAGAACTATGGGGAGTGGGTCATAGTGATGGAGGATCCCCTTCCATCTAGAGAAATTTCTAGTTTACTAAATGCTATACCTTACATTATTCAAATAAGCAGGCAGATCCTTTAAAAAATGAAGGTCTGAGAACAAACTCATTCTGAAAGGATGTCCTAGAACAAGTGTGAGCCTACCAGTGGTTCACTTCCTTTTGAGAGCAACTACTATGGGGATTTGATGAAGACAGACCAACGGCAGGAGTAAGCAACTGGAACTCCAGCTTTTGGCATGGGATCGCAGCTGGAGCATCTTCTCCATCGATTCTTCTCAATTCTCTGATCAGAGCCCAGACTTTTTCATAGAGGGTCGTGTCAACCAGCAGTTAGTGCAGTTAACCCCAGTTTTAAATAAGCTTCTCTTATGTTTTTATATTAATGGTTATTTTTTTAAAAGATAACACATATGGCTTACACATGGAAAGGAATATTATTCACTCTTGAAAAAGAAGAAAATTCTAGCACATTATACTGCGTGAAATAAGCCCATCTCAAAATTACCATATGATTCCACTTACGTGACAGACCTAGAGGAGTCAAATTCATGGAGGTGGGAAGTAGAATGGTGTTCACCAGGGGCTGGGGGGGGAAGGCAGTGGGGAGTTATTGTTTAACAGGTGTAGAGTTTCAGTTTTGGGAGGTGCATGCAAGGAATTGTAGAGATGGATGGTGTGATGGTTGCACAACAGTGTGAATGTACTTAACGCCACTGAACTATATGCTTAAAAGTGGTTAAGGTGGCAAATTATATGGCATGTGTATTTGATGACAGTTTAAAAAAAGGTAATGCATGTATCTATTTCAGTGTCTATTTAAATATGTGAACTAGTACTCGTCACTAAAAAAAGATACCCTTACACCACAGACTTTCAATGTGAACAGCCTTTCTGGAATATTCTAGCAGGTTCCTCCCCTGTTTGCTGAGATATAGACAACTGTGGGAAGGAAGATAAGGCAAGCACTGCGGCAAATCTGTAGGTAGCAACACACATGCTCATTTCCTCCCTTACCTGCTCTTCCAAGTCACCAGACTAGGCTGAAGCATGTGGTTATATTAAGCCTCAGAGTCACAACACTAGAGACCAGTGTTTGTTTTTATTTCAAACCCATTAGATTCTTTTTTCCTCCTTTACCACCACCACCATCCATTTTGCAGACGCCATGAAAAGCTGAAGTAGCTTGTTCTGAGTTCCAAAGAAGCCACATTTTATTTAACCAGACTGCCTTTGATTTGCTCCCATGGGGATCACCAGACTCTGATTCAAAGTGGCCATTTTTCATTGTTTCCCAGTGACATAAAGAAATTATGCACGATTCAAGGTGAAGAAACCTTTTAGTTGTTGTTGCTAGAATGTCATCCTGATGCTTGTGTCATCTAGGTTATTTGCAGTTAAAAATTAAAGCAGACTAAATGTCACCCTCTTTCTCCAGGTCAATAAAGTTCTTCGGAATCATAATATCAAGCCACACTGGATGTTTGCCTTAGACAGTATCATCCGAAAGGCGGTGCAGACGGCCATCACCATTCTGGTGCCAGGTCAGGAATATTCAGTTACTTGGCAAATATTTAGTGTGTGACATTTTAAATTACTATTGATCTGTCATTTATGGTGTCTTCCTTACTGCCTTTCAGGCCAAGTTAGCCTTTTTGTTTAATCTTTTTAAAACTACCGAATAATGTTTATCTAGTGCCTCCAGTCTAAGCCATGAACACCAAGCCGAATGTATACAGTGAGTGAAGAAGATAGCTTCCTTGTCTTTAAAGAATGTGTCTGGGTATGGCGAGAAAGAGAAGGTTATGTGGGATACCCAAACACATATGCACTTCAATATGCCGATACTTGTGCCCACAAAGCACACCCTTGTGTCATCCTTTACTGGTGGTTCCCAAACCAGCTGGTGCACTGAGGGATGTCAGGAGCTCTTTAAAATTATAGCTCTCCAAGCCCCATCCCAGACTGAATGAGTAAGAATCGGCTGGGAAAAAAGCCCAGGAATCTGATTTTAATCCAGTTCCCAGGTCATTTTGATACACAGCCACGTTTGGAAATCACTGGTCTAGACAGATCCCAGCTATGCTTGCAATGAGGTACAAAAGGGGTAGTGTTGATGAAACAGAGTTTTATGGAGTGAGAGGCACATTCATACTCCAAGGCAAACTTCCAAGTACTTTTGATAGTGTATGCACTAGTAAAACATTTTAAGCAGAGCTCTTCCATCCTATATGGGTGTGTGGGAGGGTGTGTGTGTGTGTGTGTGTGTGTACAGATGATAAGTAGAAAGATAAACAGATTTAGATACATAAATTAGAAATATGTTGCACTAATTATGCATGTATTATAAAGCAGTCTAAAATAGAAGTTTAAAAGGATTAATTAAAATTTAGGTTATTTATTTACATGGCACCACCAACTTAAGTCATCGCCAATCCTTCTGTGTTGTGGAATTCCCTCTCTTCTCTCAAAATACCTTGTTTGAGAGTGAGGGCACATGTGTCAAAGTTTATATGAAACCTCAGTAAAGATAAATTTATTTCCTTCTTCTGTAAGTAAGAAATATGGGAAGCTCCAATATCCCCAAACACGCTGATCCTCTACTCAGGCCACACCTCCACCCCTCATTGCTCTTGCCGTGTTCCTTCTCATTCTTCAGGTCTCCGTTTAAAAGGTGCCTCCTCAGACAGTCCTGACCCACCACGCAGTCTAAAGTAGGCTCCACTGCTATTCTGTCTCCTTAAAAGTGCTTTTCCCCATTTGCGATGCCTTGCCAGTTTGAAACCGCCGTTATTTTCCTGTCTCCTGGCTGTTACCCTCACCGAGGGTAACCGTGTCCGCTTTATTCTGTGCAGAGCATATTGTCCAGCACGGTGCCTGTAAATCAGTGGACCCCTGATAAATACGAGTTGAAATAATACATAAGTGAATTTCACCTGATTATAACAAATGAAGGTAGAAAATTTGCATAACTTAAAAAAAATTCTAGAGGCATGGAAACACGTAATTAACAATTGGATGTGAACCTAGGAAAGGTAATGCTAGTGTAGACCTAAAGTAATGCTCTAACCAAGTTAATAGATTCTTGTATTTCGGGAATATGTTGTTGGGATAAACCTAGATGTGAGGAATATACCCTAGAGGGGTCATATATTCAGAAGATAGGAGGGGTGAAAGGAACTAGGTGCATATTAGTGAAAGGGATAGGTGTAGGCATAAGTTAAACACAGTAGCGATCTAAATGAGCAAAGGAGAGAGGAAGTATACCTTGAAATACTTAAATAGCATATAAATGATCTGTTGATCTAATTTTTTTAAACTTCCCTCTAAAAATGGATTACCTAAATGCAAGGATTTAGATTATATCCTGGCATAGAAAAAAAAAAAAAAACTTGTATGATCTGAATAAAGTCTGTAGTTGGTAATAGTATTGTACCAGTGTTAATTTCTTGGTTTTGATGAGTATACCAGTTATATAAGATGTATTAGGGGAACTGGAAGGTGTATGGGAATTCTCTGTATGACCTTTGCAATGTTTCTGTAAATGTAATACTCTTCCCCAAATCGGAAGTTTAAAAGGCACACTGATCATCATACAGTAGTTGAAATACTGGTAAGTTTAGGGAGAGTGAAGAGAGGCACATCTTCTGCTCACATGGGTGTCTTGGGGGTACGAGGGTGGGGCACATTGGTGAGCACTGCGTCTACCCAACATGTGTATGGAACAAGCCATGTTCTTTAAGAAGAGGGTTTGCTAAGGAAAGCTATTTGTCCTTCCACTGTGAAATTGTTTGAGGACGTTAGGAGTCTCAGATGAAAACCCAAATTACTGTTCACAAGCATTTTTAAGTAGAAATTTTTGAGAATTACTGGAGAGAGTATTTTTTATATTCTTCCTAGGAAAGGGGAAGACCGTATACATTTGTATACCAATATATAAATAATGAAATGTGTGACCAAGAGGAATTGATTTCAAGCACTTGAGAGTTCCATCTAATTTCTGAATGTCCCTAAAGATTTTGTTATGCAATTGAGATTCAAAGACACTTAAACATTCAAACAAATGTTAAAAATGCTTGTCTTCATCTTCCCCTGATAAAAATTCCTTCTAGGTGACAAAACAGTACAATTGGCCTACAAAATTTTGAAACACATATTAAATAAAACCAAGGATTTAAAAGTGTGTCATCATCAGTGCATGCATATCCTAGGTCTCTCCTCAGAGAGGACCCAGATCTTAGTATCTAAACACCATTCTCCAATAAGAGCAATCAGTGCTCCCTGGAGTGACAGTTGATTCCAGACCTGGGGCAGGGAAAATATACAGGAGCCTAGAACATCCTGTGATGCCAGGAAGGATGGAGCCTTTTTGAAAGGACACTGGAGACCACACCCATTTGGAGGAGTTCCTGAAAATCTAAGCCAGAACAATTTGAACAATAAAATAAGATAATAATAGTCTTGGGTTATAGTATATAGAATAAACTAAGTATCTGTAAGTCTATACTGAAATAATTGAATAAATAAGTATATGAAGGAGAAGAGTCAGGTCTTTGTTGTAGTATTCCAGTTAATAAATGGAGAAAGTATGAGGAAAATAGACAATCACCATTAGGCAAACAGTACATTAACAATTATTGCAGGCAAGAAGTATCAATGGGTGTTAAAATTAGTAGGCAAAAGAGTAATGAGAAACAGGGATTTGAATGGCCACACAGTGTCTGCCAACAAGATATTTACTAACTTCAAAGGGAAAACAGTGATTTTACAGTGGAGGAAACTGACAGACATGTCGTGTACTAAATGATCAAGGTCAGCATCACTAGAAATAAGACATCAGGATCCTGTACGCCCTGACATGACTCATTTAGTAGTGCACAACATCACCTTTGTGCTATTCTTGCCAAAAATGCATAGTATCAACTTCATCATGACAAGACATTGGTGAACCCCAAACAAGGGTCATCGTACCAAAATAACTGACCAGTACTCCTCAAAAGTGTGGAGGAGGTCATAGGAAACAAAGAAATACCTGGGTACTGTCTCAGACTGGAAGAGACTGAGGAGACATGATGACCAGATGCAGTATGGGATTCTGCTTCAGAAGAAGTGGGCAGTCAGTTAAGCATCTGCCTTCAGCTCAGGTCACGATCCCAGGGTCCTAAATCCAGCCCAACGTCTGGCTCCCTGCTCATCAGGGAGCCAGCTTCTCTCTGTGCATCCCTCTGCCGCACCCCCTGCTTACATGCTCTCTCTGTCTGTCAAAATAAATAAATAAAATCTTAAAAAAAAAAAAAAGCACGAGGGCATCATCGGGAAACCTGGTGAAATTCAACAAGGTCTGTAGATGATGTAGTGTATGGTAGCAATGTCAGTTTCCTGGGTTTCGTCCTAGTGCCACAGTTGCATAAGATGTCAAGTTTAGGGCAAGCTGAAGGGTATACAGGAACTCTCTGCATCATTTTTGCAACTTTTTTGTTATTCTGCCATTCTTTCAAAATTGAAAAGTAAAAAAAAAATTATAAGTATTCCATCTTTCTCCCAAAAGAGCACACAGAACAGAGAGTACAGTGCAAGCCCCTTAAGAGTTGGGGTTTTTTTTTACTCAGGCTCTTTTCTCACTTGTCATCAGGAATCAGCCCTGCTGTGGGTGACCAGATGGAGAAATGCTGAGCATAGAGACCATGTTGGCAATGCCAAGAGAGAATTGATAATGGAGGCATACTAACTACATTAATAATAATTCTTAATGCTAAAGTACTTGATACTATTACCAGTTCAGCTAAACTACTCATGTGCCCTGTGTCCACATGAAAGTAAAATGACCAGCATTCTGTACCATCTGAACTTATGGTGGGAGTCATACTCTGCACTGACAAGGACTGTAATCTCTTTGGTGTCAGAAATACCCTGTGTTAAAGAAGCTGGGTCTGGCTATGTTCCTCTGGGAAAAGAACCGATTGGAGTGGTGTCTGGGGGCAGGGAAGTGGGAAGAGTACTGCGATTTGAGTCCATCTTGCTGTATTGGAAACAGCCACCAGCTCTAGATTCCCACACATGAGCTTACATACCACCTCCTCATTAAAGGCCCCCGTTCCAAACCCCAGGTCCCTGCTTTTCTCCTCACACTTCTCTCTCTCTCTCTCTCTCTCTCTCTCTCTCTCTCTCTTTTTTAAAGATTTTATTTATTTATTTGACAGAGAGAGATCAGAAGCAGGCAGAGAGGCAGGCAGAGAGAGAGAGAAGGAAGCAGGCTCCCGGCTGAGCAGAGAGCCTGATGCGGGGCTCGATCCCAGGACCCTGCGATCATGACCCGAACCGAAGGCAGTGGCTTAACCCACTGAGCCACCCAGGCGCCCCCTTCTCTCTCTCTTGACAGCCCATTCTGCCTTCCATTCTTCTCAGGGGGCTCTGGACCACCATTTGAACCTCCTTCTCTCAAATGCCACTGCCCCTTTCCCCTCCAAGGAAGGCTTTCCCCTCCTCCAGAATCCTGCTTAAGCTTTTCTGCTTCCATGATTCAATCCATGAGCAAACCACCACTGAATTTGGTTATTACAAATGTTTTTTATTTACCTCTTATAATTCTTAATACATGCACATGTGAATTATATGTGTAGCTAGGTCTATAACTGAGATCATCTAAGAAGTTTTTAGCTGCTTTAATTTGAGCTTATAATCATGACATCTTTGTGCCTGCTCTTACGGCTCTTCTGTATATTCCTTCTGGCTCTCCTTTAGGTTGTTATTTCTTTGAGGACAAAGACCAGTTGCTCCATCCACTTGCATATTTTACAGTGTGGAATTTGGTGATGTATAATCAGGGAGCTGCTACAAAAGACCAAAATAACAAAGTATTGCATTTGCTTACAATTTTCTACTTTCTTCAAATTATTTGAGAGAATTTTTCAATCATTTGTACATACATAAAATAACAAAATGTAGAGTTAGGGCTATATGAGGGGGTATTTAAATATAATAATAAATATCAGAACATTTCTCTCCCCAAACGTGAGATAATAGTCAACAGCACAACAAAACTTTTTAATTGTTTTTAAAATTTCAGTTTGGATACCATAAAAGAAATTTAAGAATAATTTTAGAAAATTTTAAAAGGCCTAATCTTATGTTCTAACTTAAGTTAGAATTGCACTTTCTTATTTTTTCTTTTTTTTTTAAGATTTTAAAATTTATTTTATAGAGAGAGAGTTGGCGTGGGAAGAGGGAGGGCAGAGGAGAATCTCAAGCAGACTCCTGGCTGAGCACAGAGCTAGATGCAGGCGGTGCCATCTCAGGACCCTGAGATCATGACCTGAGCCAAAATTAAGAGTTGGGTGCGTAACTGACTAAGCCATTCAGGTTCCCTAAGTTATTTGTAAAGTGAAATTTTTAAAAATCATTTGGTTCCCTTATAAATACAAATAATCCTAGTATTATAACTCTTCCATTTTGTCAACATTTCTTAGACCAATATGTCCTAATCCCTGTACTGGATTCTGGGTTTGCAGCACTAAAACCCCTGATTTTGAGCCCTTTCCCCTTCTGTAGATGAGTTACGAAATGGAATTTTGGAAAGAGATAATGTAGAAAGCAGAGTAGAGGTGGGACTTTGTTAAGCTTAAGAGGTAAAGGACAAGGATGTAGGGAGATTAGAACCCTTGTACTCTCTTGGTGAAATTATCAAACAGTGCAGCTACCATGGAAAATAGCAGAATGGCTCCTCAAAAAATTTAAAACTACAATTGTCATACGAGGGTGCCTGGGTGGCTCAATTGGTTAGGCATCTGCCTTCAGCTCAGGCAGATTTGAGGGTGCTTGGATCAAGCCCCTCATCGGGCTTCCTGCTCAACGGTGAGTCTGCTTCTCCCTCTCTCTCCCCTTCTGTGTTCTTTCTTTCTCAAATAAATAAATAAAATCTTAAAAAAAAAAAAAACAATAATTGTCATATGATCCAGCAGTTCCTCTTCTGGGTATATATCCAAAGAAAGAATTAAAAGCAGGATCTCAAAGAGATATTTGCATACTCATATTCATAACAGCATTAGTTACAATAAACCAAGAGGTGGAACCAACACAAGTATCCACTGATAAATGAAAGGATAAACAAAATGTGGTCTATACATGCAATGGAATATTATGTAGCCTTAAAAAGGAAGGAAATTCATGTTGTATGACTGTGCCTTTCTTTGACAGAGACTCTCCATGGTTTTCATCGTGTGTCATAGCATATGGAGTCAAGATCCAGTATTTCTGCTACCCTGACTTCACTTAGTTTATGAGTGTAATTCCTTTTCCTAGTTCATTTTGATACTATAATCACAATTTATAGTATTGTTTTCTCTGGGAAGATATCATCCAAGTTGTTAAGTGACATGCAGATGAACTCATGCTACAACATGGATGAATCCTAAGGACACTTTGCTGAGTGAAGTAATAAGCTTGTCTCAAAAAAGACAAACACTGAATGATTCTCCTTTTATGAGGTATTGTAGTAGGCAGACTCACAGAAACATTAAGTAGAATGGGGGTTGCCAAGGACAGGGGGTAGGGGGAAATCGGAGTTGGTATTTCATGGGTATAGAGTTTCAGTTTTGCAAGATGAAACTTACAAAAAGTTCGCAACTTTAAAACTAGCTCTAGAGAGTAAGTTACACTACTGAACTGGATACTTTAAAACAGTGACAGTGGTAAATTTTATGTCATGCATTTTTGCTACAATAAGAAGTGAGAAAACTAATAAAGAGAGATGAAGGAAGTCAGAGCTGCATAAACCTGGCCCCTGAAGGACACCCTGACTTTTGTCATGAGCAAGAGATGAGGGTTTTTTTTTTAGATGGTTGAATCTAAAATGCCTGCCCAGGAAGAATATCTAGGAGGTATTGGATGTAACCAGATCAAGTCTTAAAATATAGTTGGTCGTTCACAGGTTATAAGTACTTAACCTTGATAGATTTCAATGAGCTTAGCTATAGTAAATAGAAATATAAAAAAGTGAAGGATAGAATTCCAGGTTCCAGCTTTTAAGGGGCAGATGGTAGATTTAAAAAAAAAGAAAAAAACGATCTGTAGAGAAGTATTAGCCAGAGATTTAGAGGAAAATACCATACACAGATCTAGTAAGGTGAGGAAAGAAAGAGAAAGGTGAGGAAAGAAAAGAGAATTTGTTAATTAGTCAGCCTTTCGTTGCCATGCCCTGGCTAGATTGGGGGTGTGATTGGGTCTTCTATCACTATCCCTGGAGCCATCTCCCCACTCAGGGGCTCTTAACCTGTGGGTTCATGGACTCTCTGAACAAGCTTCAGGGAGTCTGTGAGCCCTCAGGATATCAAGGCAAAATGTTGTGTGACTGTGCCTTTCTTTGACAGAGACTCTCCATGGTTTTCATCGTGTGTCATAGCATATGGAGTCAAGATCCAGTATTTCTGCTACCCTGACTTCACTTAGTTTATGAGTGTAATTCCTTTTCCTAGTTCATTTTGATACCATAATCACAATTTATAGTATTGTTTTCTCTGGGAAGATATCATCCAAGTTGTTAAGTGACATGCAGATGAACTCATGCGACATATTTAAGTTGGAGACTTATAACATTTGCACTGTTAATTTCAGTGATTAGTCAACAGGGTAGAGAAGGACTCACACTAAGAATCCAGTAGTCAAAAACAGTCTTATTAGAGTAAATATAAGCACATGTGGCATTTTCAGGACCTCCTCCATCCCCTTACACTTTGACCATTACAGGCAAAAAGTATTCTGTGAATTTTCTTTTAATTAGGTAATCTCACTATATCTCATTTTCCTCATTCTAAGTGAGTTAATGGTTGCCTGATATTATATAATATTAAAAAATGAATTTTACTTGTATAAACAAATGTTTATATTAAGAGGTTTTTACATAATTGCCTTTCTGATTTTAGCATTTTCCCACATATCTCTTTTTCCCCCCTTAATTTTTCAGAGAGAGAGAGAGAGTGCACAAGCAGCAGGAGCAGCAGGCAAAGGGAAAAGCAGGCTTCCTGCTGATCAAGGAGCCTGATGCAGGGCTTGATCCCAAGCCCCTGAGATCATGACCTAAGCCCAAGGCCATTGCTTAACCCACTGAGCCCCCAGGCATCCCCCCCACATATCTTTTTTATTTTATTTTGACTTGAGAGAGAAAGAGAGAGCGTGCACAAGCAAAGGGAGAGGCAGAGAGAGAGAAGCAGACTCCCCAGTGAGCAGGGAGACTGACATGGGGCCCAGTCCCAGGACTCTGGGATCACAACCTGAGCCAAGTAGACGTTTAATCAACTGAGCACCCGGGCACTCTTTCCCACGTCTTCTGTGTGGTGTGGCCATTTTCCTCTTGTTTGAGTCAAGAGAGCCTGTGAATTTTTAGATTCACTGGAAGAAAAACTGTAAACTAGTGCCCAGAAATCTATGCCTACATTTGGAAAACCAGTTTGGAATACATATCTTACTAATAGCAGGGATGTCAGAAGAAATTAAAGCAGTCAGTCATATTTTATTAACACTGTTGTTAATGTTATGCCTCACAGAACTGAGGCCACACTTTAGCCTCGCATCTGAGAGCGATACCGCTGATCAAGAAGACTTGGAGGCAGAAGATGACCATGAGGAACGGCCTTCGAACCAAACTATCCGAAGACCTCATGCTGTCATTGAAGATGCTGTAGCTACCTCAGGGGTGAGCACGCTCAGTTCTACTGTATCCCATGACTCCCAAAATGCCCACCGGTCCCTCAATGTGCAACTTGGAAGGATGAAAATAGAAACTAATAGGTAAGTCCTATTCTGACATGGGTGGGCTTTCTTTCCTTTACTTTTACATAAGTGCATGTGTTTGGGGTCTCTTTTAAAGTTTGGTCCACAGATGGGGCACCTGGGTGGCTCAGTCAGTTAAGCATCCAACTCTTGATTTTGGCTCAGGTCATGATCCCAGGGTGGTGAGGTCCAGCACACTGAGCATGGAACCTGCTTAAGATTTTCTCTCTTCCTCTGCCTCTCGCTCTCCCCCGACCTTCAATAATAATAATAAAGTTTGATCCAGAGAATACAAAATGTTTCATCACTTTATCCTATTCACATAAACTTGGTTTGATATCTTTCTTTATCAAACAAGAGAGATTTGTCTTAGTCTCTTTAGTCAAAATCATTTTCTGTTTCTACAAATTCAAGCCTTGTTTGGCAGCATTCTTTGATCCCTGCTTTTTCTCCAAGTACAGTGAGATTTTCGAAGTAGCTGTAACTTCAGAGACTGTCTTGGACACAGACTCAGAGCAGTGTGTACCATCCCAGAAAACAGCTGGGATGAAAGAAAGACAGAAAATCCATGTTCTTAAAAGCCCGTGATTTGGAATATCAAGTTCTCTTAGAAGAGGAAGATCTCTGCTCTTGAGAGTAAACTTAGTGATGCTAAAGCTTTACTTTTCTTAAATAAACAAACAAACAAAAACCTTGAAAGGATGATAAGTTGACTGCATTTATGATCCTATTTTATTTTGAATATGTTCTGTCATATCTGGACTTTAATTTTCCTTTGAGAATTTGGTGACATAAAATCCACATGATCAGGTTATTAAGTGAAGAGTAAATATTTCCTGTTCTTTACAGATGTTGGCACAATTCAGGTTCTGAGTCTATGATTTATAGCTTCCTGTGCTGGCTGCAGTTGACATGTGATCAACTGACTTTACAACTCTGGCCTTATAGTGAAAACCTTTTTTTTTTTTTTTTTTTTGGAGTGAATCAATACCAGTTGTGCAAATATTTACTTAAAAATCTTGCTCATCAGGAAGATAGAACATATTTTACTTCTTGTCATAAGTTTAAGTTTTTAAAGTTAAGCTTGAATACCAAGCTTAGTACAAGTAGTACAAAGTTCATCTTATATTCAGAAACATGAATTTTGTTTGCATGATTGAGTAAATCTATTCATATCATCTTCCTTTTGCATAGAGAAATCTTCCTGAGTAAGGGGAAAATGGCTTTTGGACTTCCAGATCCTAATCTTGTCCTGGTAAAACCAGCTCTTAGTTGGCATCTCTACTACTTAGTGGAAGACTTTGTGTCTTTCCTCCTCTGAGACTTCCATGGAAATCCTCATTGCCTCCTCTTCTCAAGCAATACACCAACCTTGGTAGTAGATGTTAACTTTAGTTGTTTTTTAGTTCACTGTCACCCAGCTCTAGATGGAGTTGTTTTTTATACCCCTCTCTGATCTCTGGAGGATGAATGTTCACTCGATTTGGTTTTGTCGCCAACTCCTCCTCCTCCGTGGTCAGATTTATAAAGGCAATAAAGCTACTTTATTTACCAATGAGCTGGTATATTTGTTTCTCTGGCCTTCAAACCTTCTGTCTATAGACCCTGGCTTGTGTCAATAGAACCTGCTTTGCTGCCTGCAGCCTCTCCCTTTTCCCCTTAGACCATTGGGGTTAGCCCATTTCCATGCTGTCCCGCCCTCTGCCACGCTTGCGCCCTCTGCAGGCCGGGAGGGCTGCTCTTCTGCGCAGCCGCGGGCGGAGGGCCTGCTTCCCACATCACTGTTGGAAGGGCTTCGACTGGCCGTGTTTCTTTATTGTGTTCCTGTATGTTTCACAACAGCCCACATTCGTGTGTTTTTGCTCTACATATTTACCCTTATATCTGTGACATCTACGGGATTATGAGCCTCCTTTTTCTGCTTCTAGTAATATCTTCCACAGCTCCTCCCTGTCGCCCCCAGAGAAGGGAGGCGAGGCACAGCACTCACCTCATGGCGAGATGTTAGAAAAGGGCAGCTGCCTTAGTACTGGTACTAAGCAACGGAAATGAGAGGCGAATCATGTCCGTATCACTTTCAGTTATTACTTGATATACAGAAATTCATACATTGCAGGGACCGCCTGGGTAGTTCAGTCAGTTGAGTGTCCCACTCTGGGTTTCAGCTCAGGTCATGATCTCAGGGTCCCGAGATCCAGCTCCCCGTCAGACCCCCTGCTCAGCGGGGAGTCGGCTTGAAGGTTCTCTCCCTGTGCCCCTCTCCCCACTCATATTCTCTCTCTCCCCCTCTTGCTCTCTAAAATAAATAAATAAATCTTTTTTTTAAAAAGTTCATACATTGCAAAATAAACTTAAAGGAAATGTTAGTATGTTTTTCAGAAGGCTGTAGCTCTCCTGTTAGAAATCTTAAGCTTGTGTTTAGGTAATCACTGATGAAGGTCAATCAGGTTTATCCAGCTCTTGATTATTAGATCACCAATAAGAATACCAGATAGAGAAAATAACATGGTGGCCTTAGAATGTATGTTTTACTTTTATTTCGGGGTATGTTTACATAACATGTTCTGGAAATAATTCACCTCACACCAGTGGTTGAGACAGTACTGGAGGATAGTAATAGAGTTAGCTAAAAATCTAACTCTCGCAGAGCTGACTGCTTATCTTTCAAACGATTCCGGAATTACCTACCTCCACTCACCTAAGTTAAAAAAATTGACGTCAGAGCAGATGCTTGCCAAATTTTTCTGGAAAAGAGAGGCAGGCAATTACCTTAATTTTGAAGAACTTCCCTCTTAACTGCAAGACAACGTAAAAATAAAGCTGAACTTTATTTTTCATTTTGGACTGGGTACATAAATAATTTTTGAGAGCTTGATTTGGGACAAATGAAGTGGCCTGTCAGAGCTCTGCTTCTAAGGATAAGTCTGGCTTTTAAAGATAAAAAGAAAATATGTCGTCTAGATACACATAGGTTAAGTTCTAGAAAAAGTCACTGTGTTCTTTGAAAAAAATAATAAATATTCCATACATGTAAATCATCAAGGAAGACAAAAGTACATACTAGACCGAGAAATTACCAACTTAAAAATTCATGCTGAGCTTGCTGTCCATTTCCTGGAATATCATTCTTGCTAGAGTGATAAACATCTCCTTTGATCTTCTAGTTTCCTCTGGCCCTCAGTTCCTGCAGCTCAATCCACCAGATTGTGTGCTGCTTAACTCTGCTTATCTTTAAATAATCTTTCTCAAATCACCTTCTCTGGCTGCCTCTCAAGAGTCTTCCTTTTTGTCCTGCTTCTACTACCCACTCTACACAGCCCTTTCTCCTAAGGGCTCCCCATCTCTGCCCTGTGGGAAAGGAGCAGCCTCCTGAGCCCTGGGCCCAAATCTGTGGCTGGGGACAGGATGGCCTTCCCTGATGGTCTGGCACTGTCCTTGGCATGTTAGCTATAGCTGTCTCATTGAACATTCACAGTCATTCTTTTGGGAAGTTTTACTTTTCCTTTCCATAGATGAGAAAATTGAAGGCTAAAAGTGTTAAGTGATTTGTCGAAGTTAACACAGGAAGTGTGGGGCTGAACTAAGGTTCAAGCCCAGGGCTATCTTTCAGTTGGGCCTGTGCTGCCTTCAAACATGCCAACTGAAACAGAAACAAACTTTTGGAATGAAATCTGGTCCCAAGTTAAATCTCTCCACACTGAAAAAATGAAACAAATACAGTTGGCTAAGAACTGCAGGGCATGCAACAATTTTTCCTGATGATCTTATGAATAATTCTGTACCTTAACTTTAAATTCTGAATCCAAGTTACCCAATGATCATTTTCTATAAAAATCAGAGCATCTCCCTTTCTATTTGGAAATATTTTTTCAGAGAGTAGTGTTAGAAATGGTGAGTAGGACACCACTTGGCTCTTAGTTGCATAGTGAATCTTTCATGAATGAGAATTCTGATATAAATGATATGTTAGTTTCTTTTTGTTTCTTTGAAGAATACAGAACATGCCAACAAAGAACTGAATGTACCAGGAATGAAGCTATCCTTTTACTCACTTCACCAGTCCTCTTAGAAGGGAGAGGAATAATAGTAACATCCTCAACAATCCTAGCAAAAACCATTACCGTTTACTGAGTACTATAGGGGACCTCACCTATCAAATTTTCAGTTAAAAAAAAAATGATTGCCTTTCTGCTTTGCATTGATTATTATATCATATCATCAACTTTTTCGATGAAGAGTCACACATGTAAAATATAGCTTTGTTAATATCATATATTTTATTTTACTTTATTTATTTGCCATTTACAGTGATAAAAAGAAACAAAATATCTCTGAAGATTTGGGCAGATAATTGAGGTGGTAGTTTTGAATTCTTGTCTGGAAGTACAAGTCTTCAAGTGTTTTGCTACTCAACATTGGGTGGAGGGGGGGTGTCTGTGGACCAGCAACATGAGTATCACCTGGGGGAGCTCATTAGAAATTCAGAATCGTGGGGCCCCTGACTGGCTCAGTTGGAAGAGTGTGTGACTCTGGGTTGTGAGTCCGAACACCACATTGGGTATAGAGATAACTAAAAAAATAAATAAATAATATACTTTAAAAAAAAAAAAAAGGAATGTAGAATCTCAAACTTATCAACAAAATTACTGGATGAGAGTCTGCATTTCAATAAAATCCCAGGGATGTCTGTGTTCCCTGTAACTTGAGAAGTTCAGATCTAGAAGGTCACTCCAGCTGCTCCAGCTTTATTATCCTGTCAACCAATATAATTTTCTTCTACAGATTACTGGAAGAATTGGTTCGGAAAGAAAAAGAATTACAAGCACTCCTTCATCAAGCTATTGAAGAAAAAGACCAAGAAATTAAACACCTGAAGCTTAAGTCCCAACCAATAGGTGAATAGCAGAAACTTTTTAAGTGATACTATTAAATGAGGCTGCCACAGAAAGGGGAGAAAGCTAATGGAAAGTTTTATTTCATGGCTTAATTGACACCCATCACTTGTACCATGACTACAAGCATAAATTGCTTTTAAGAAATATCCAATTCTTGGGTGCCTAGGTGGCTCAGTTTGTTGGGCGACTGCCTTTGGCTTAGGTCATGATCCTGGAGTCCTGGGATTGAGTCCCTCATGGGCCTCCCTGCTCAGCAGGGAGTCTGCTTCTCAGTCTGATCTCTTCCCTCTCATGTGCTCTCTCTCAAATAAATAAGTAAAAATAATATCTTTAAAAAAAGAAATATCCATTTTTTAGTAGCAGCAAAATATAACTTGATTTCATATAAGATGATTCATGGTCATTTTTTCTTGAGATTATTTGAGGCGAATATGGTTCTAACACTTTTTTGGTCTTTATTTTAATTTTCAAATGAAATTACTACAATAAAAGACTATTTCTGGTCATTTTTGCATTTGTATTCTTTATATTCTGGGTTTTTTCTATTTTATTGCAAATAGTGGAAAAAGAGATTATTATATGATTATATGGTTTTCTGCTAATTATGCTCATGTTTGTCACATGAAAAACCCGCAGTATGATTTTGGTGAAACTATAGAATTGTTTGAAAGAAACTATATTTCTTTGAATTCAGAGCAACTATAGATTTGATATAAAAGTATGAGGTGGGGATATCATTACATTATTACTTCTGCCCCTCCATTTATTAGTAGTCTTTAAGCATTTTGTTTATATTTATACTGCCAATCTCAATTGTTTGTTATTTTCTGATAGAGCAAAATCTTTTAAAATATTAATAAATGTCTGTGGCCTCGGAGGGTCCCAGATGGTCTCTGTGAAGAGAAGCTAAGAATGTCCCTCCCTCCCCAATTCTGTCCCAGATATTCCTGGATTGTCCGTATGCCCCCGGGATTCTCCTGGCACAAATACTGAAGAGTCTGAGCTTACTGAGTGGCTGAGAGATAAGGGAGCTGATGAAGACACTATAAGTCGGGTAAAGAAAACTATCCGTGGGACTAGCTTTTCTTTCACTCCATAATGTTGAGTGCCTACAGTGTGTGAGGCATGGGGCTTATACACTGGTGAGCCCTCCTGCAGCCTGCAGACTAGGGCCTGCAGGTGGTCGTCAAATAATTCCACAGATAAAGTATAATGATACCCTGATAAGCTCTATGAAGGAGAGGTTATCAGGTGTTTGGGGACAGAGAGAGGAAGAGGTCGGTGAATGAGCTGGAGTCTAAAGGCATATGTAGGAATAAACCATGCCATCTGTATGTATATGGGGGAGGGGCAGGTGAGGAGGGAAAAATCATTCGCGGGCTGGGATGCTGTATGTGCAAAAAAGTGAAGCAGGCAAAAGTTCTGTGGTCCAGGACTCCTCTAAGGAGTTTTTATATTTTTGAACTGAAAATAAGGAAGAGTGGAAAAACCAAGACAAAACCAAAAATTGTAAAGTTTCTAATTCTCTCTTTTATTTAACTCTTTAGTTCTCTCACAACATTATTAGACTCTACTGGGCAGTGGCTATTTATTAATATTTAATAAAATAGACCTAGTTAGTCAACTTGTGTCAGGAACACTTTCTAGATCTATAATGACCTGATTCCTCTCTGCTCCTTACAAACTTTGGGAAATTGGCGGGAGGAGTAGCACTTATGTTTGAAGATTACATACATGTATACACACATACACACAAGAAGAGGTTATATTTTTTATTATTTTATAGAAAGGGCCCCAATACAATATTACATTAATTTTAGATTTATGTTTAAATTTTTTAAATAACAAAGAATAAAGGTTTTTTCCTCTTCACTTGATAATTCATTGGGCTACTAAATAGAATTTAGGGTTTCCTTAGAAATCTGCTTTGAACAAGTTACTGCTACCTAAACCACTCTCTTGCTTATGGAGAATGATGTGTCCATTCAAGTTCTCTGAAATATTTATTTCTCAAACTAAGACTCAAGTCACAATTAAAGAGTAGTAATTGATGATCCAATAAAAAATTGATTTTTTTATTTAAAATTAAAGCTTCAGTTTAAATTCAGGACTCTGATTTTATAGTTATTATTTTAAAAATACCTTTTATCAGCTGTGAAAAACAAATTCAGAAATTAAGTGTAAACAATACCTTTTCAGGAACACTTTTTATCCACTTGAGAAAAATAAAGCTACACAGCAAAAAACCTCTCAAATATAAACATTATGGGGGAGCGGATGAGGTAATTGGGTGATGGGCACGTTTTGTGATGAGCACTAGGTGTTAAATGCAACTGATGAATTACAGAGCTCTACATCTGACACTAATGATACGTTCTATGTTAACTAATTGAATTTCAATAAGTTAAAAAAATATACAAACGTTATCTTACAAACAGCAGATGTAATTACAAATGAGTTTTATCTGTTCATTAGAAGGCCATTCAGAAATTACGTTGCTTGTGATCTCTACGCATTTGGAAGTCATATGGATGTATTCTTTGTTTTGTAATGGGGGGACTTTTTCCTAATCACTCCAGAAGATTGTTTTTAGTAGATTTCCTTTTAGATTCATTTTTAAATTATTGCCATTTATATTGTGAATAGAGTTTACTATTTATTAAAGGTATATATAAAATGTCTTACTTTTGTGTATGTTTTACTTTCTCCACAGTTTTTGGCTGAGGATTATTCACTAGAGGATGTTCTCTACTATGTTACACGTGATGATTTAAAATGCCTCAGACTAAGGTACCACTCTTTTCTTTATGTCCCTTTTTCTTGGTGGAAAGAGCGCTGGGCTGAGAAGTCTGGGCTCCTGCCCTGGCTGGGCCCCTCCCCAGCCCTTACCATCTCAGCAGTCCTGGGGCCCATTCTGTGGTTCACATTTGCTCTGCGTAAACGGAGTTTGTTTCCCCAGGCTATTACTGGGTACTCTTATAACCAAAATTTCTATATTAGTAAATGCAAATCAACTCAAAGAATCTCTTGATAATAAAGTAGACTGAGGCTATGCAGTTATTTTTAAGCTGCCTTAAGCAACTGCTCTCATTTAGTTCATGATTATACCATAATTATTAGAAATAATAGGACAGGTTCCCATTTGCCATCCTGTAACATGTATAATGTGATACAGTTTCTTATCATAGTTTTCTCTATCAGGCCAAGCACATCCATGAGTGACTCACACAGAATTCTGTAAAGACCCATTTCAAATGTGCTGAAAACCTGAAATGATGCTTTGGGAACTGGTAGTCTGGGGGAATGGAAAGGAAAGGCAGGGAGGGATAATGACAAAACACAGAAAGAATTACATGAGGACCGATAAGACTTTGGGATCTCCGTGTTCTGATCAGAGCGGCGCCAGGCGAAGGTCACTTGTATATGTCAAGAGCAGTGTTTCAAATGAGGTATTCTCTTCCCCGTGTTCTTGTGTCTTAAACAGGGGAGGGATGCTCTGCGCGCTGTGGAAGGCCATCACCGACTTTCGAGATACACAGACTTGACTGTGGCTCTATTTGTGTCCAGCCTCCCGTGGAGAGTCTAACAGAACTGGTCTTCGCAGGGGAGGGAGAATCTAAGGGAGAGGAGAAAGAAGCTGCACTTTAAATCCAGTATTTGTTTACTTGTGTTAAAAGAAAAAAAAAAAAAAGACAAAATACACTGAAATTTCCTAACTGCTTCTATTTCTACTGTTCATAAGGACTCTTTGTAAGGACTCTCAAAAATAATCCTAAACATCAGGATGCTTGGGATTATTTTCGTCTAAACATTTTTATGGAAATATTTTTAACTTAGCAGCTGTTGCACTTCGGCCATATGTCTCTTTTACACAAAACGGATAGAACATTTCATGTGATTGTGCATCACTGGAACAAAACCAAAATGTGACCATAACTTTTTAGACTTCTGTGTGTATGTAGGATACTCAGAGTAGAAATGCATAATTTGGGTTATTGTGTAAAGGTTATGTTTGTTTGGCTTTTTTTTTTTAAAGTGTGCAGAATCTGAGAAGCAGCGGTTTTTACTTACTGATCTGTATTAATTGTAATATTGACTCTATTTTGTAACTTAAGTTTCTGGCCCATAGTACGTTCATTTGAGTCGTGTATGCACTACTGAACTGTACCAGTTGCACATGTCTGAATCCTAGTAATGTTAGCTTGTTCTAAAGCTATCCATTGTGTCATATTTACTCTAAAAAGTAAAGACTCTTAACATACTGTTCGATAAATTCTGAAGAGTTCTTATTTTGTTTTGGCAAATGAGATGAACCACTGTGTCAAATTTCTAGTTGTTTCTTTTGTTCTTCAATAGAATCTATTCAAGTAATCAAAGAACAATTGATCTGCAGGCTGTCCCTCAGGGTACCTGAGTGGTAAGAGAGAGGGTGAAGGAAAAAAAAAAGAAGAATTTATGTAAAAGAAAGTCCCTGTGTTTTTTCTCAAGGCCACAAGTTATCTTGAGTGGCTACTGTATATCTCAAAGGGTCTGCAAATAGCATCCCAGTGGAGAACACTGCATTTTCTGTCTCCTTAATTGCTTAGTTCTCATATTTGAGGGAAACGTTTTTATTTGAAGCTGAATATTATAGTTTATAAACCTGCCCGTGTTAATAGGGTGAAGTCTGCAGCTCCTAGATAGATGGATAAGATAAACACAAAATTCTAACACACAGAGGAACTTGCTTGTTATGCAAGACAGATATAACGTATGTATCATAACTTGACCCATATGTAACAGTCTTTGAAAGAATAAGAGTCATCTTTATTTCTATGTGAAAATCAAGGTCTGATATTTCTTGTATTGCATTAGACTGCACCTTATTTTCTCATTTGATACTTGGAACAACATGGCTGCATCTTTTTTTACATCCCCATCTCAAGGACAGATGATTGCTTCTTGTAGCCTGTGGGTATATTTCGAACGAGGGGAGGTATAAATTAAATGAGGTGTCATTTCACTCATACTGACACAGCGTAATTCTCTTTTTTTAAGGATTTATTTACTTATTTTAGAGAGAGAGAGCGTGTGCAGGAGGAGACCACAACTTGAGCCAAAACCAAGAGTCAGTTGCTTAACTGACTGTACCACCCAGGCACCCCAACACAGGATAGTTCTTAATTAAGCCACAGATCATCTTCCCAGTTCTAATGGTAGCTGCTTCTTATAGATTGTGCATAAGGATCAAGCTACCCATTTTCAGCCAATTCTTTAATGATGGGGTTTTCCTTGGGATCTTCCTCCTACCTTATCTTTGTGGGCTTTGTAGGTTCCTCTGTCCCTGCATGGTTCATAATATATTCCCAGGCCAGCATCATTACGTTTTTTTGTCAGAACATTGGGCCTCAGTCACAAAAAGTAGCCATTCCATTATCATCCAAGTTCCGTTAAAAGTTTCACTTTGAAGGCGTTTGGCGTTAGTCTAGACCAGTGACTCTCAACCCAGCTTCACATTAAAATTACTGGGATACTTTTAAAAATGTACTAATGAGGTCACTTGGGTGGCTCAGTTGGTTAAGTATCTGACTTCAGCTCAGGTCATGATCCCAGTGTCCTGGGATCAAGACTCGCATGGGGCTCCCTGCTTAACAGGGGGTCCGTTTGTCCCCCTGCCCTTCCCCCTGCTCATACTGTCTCTCAAATAAATAAGTAAAATCTTTAAAAAAATAATAAAAATAAAATATACAGATGCCAACACCTTAGAGAAACTGTGTTTATTTGTCTGGGGTAATGCCCATAGGTCCGATTTAAAAAATGCTCTGCAGATGATTTAACAGTATCAGGTCCCATCTTCTTATTTCAAGAGACACCTGGACAGAGAAATAAAGAGTCCCTTTCCATAGAGCTGGTGGTAAGATGGTTAGTGTTCATTTTCCATTTGGTGTAGCATGAATCTAGACACCTAGGCCTGGAGCAAAACCATCACTTCCCTTTTGACCTTGGGCAGATTAATTAACCTCTCCAGGTCTCAGGTTCCTCATCCTCAATGGGGGAAATCATGTACCTTCCTCAAGGGGTTGTTGTCAGATTTAAATAAAACCATGCAGATAAGAAGCTTAGTGCAATGCTCGGCAGATGGTAAGCAATCAGACGCTGCCTGCCACTGTTACCTCTTTCCATTCAGAAGTGTTTATGAAATACTTACTGGGTACTACCTACTGTGGTGCAGGAACAAGACACAGTTCTTGCCCCCTGAAGTTCACTGTCAGAGGAGGAATCGAGGCAAAGCAGAAACAACAGAACAAGCAGTAAGTGCTACAGTTCCATCTGACTGCTAAGGGGTGGGAGGGTCAAGAAAAGCTTTCCAGAGGGGTGAGGTTCTGGAGGAGTGAGGTTCAGAGCTGTGCCTGGAAAGATGATTTGTAACAGAACAGTTACGCATGGGTGGTGGAAGTAGCCTCATAAGAAACAAAACCGGAATTTGCTGGAAAAAGGAGAATTCATGTTTCTTTTTAGCCCTATTTTTATTTTTCTCCAAATTCGGTCATTGCATATTTTGTTTCATTCATTCCTAAGGCATCACATAGAACAGTTTGGCGATGAGGAATTATTGTGAAGCCCCTGGAATGCCTACATGTGAAGCAATGTGGCAGCAGAAGAGATAAGCATGATGCCTATCGAGTTCAGAAGGCTCACACATTAGGTCATCAAGAACATCTGCAATTTGTAAACAAGGAAGATAATCAATGGTCAGACTTTATAGATACCCTATAGAGAAGGAGAAAACAAGTAATTCATATCAGATTGAAGAGACAAATTTGCAAAAACAAATAACACCCACTCTATGTTAAAGGCCAGATGAATGCAAACCCAGAAGCCCTGGAGAGCTTCAGAGGACAAGCTGGCTGGGAGCCAGGGCCATGGAACCGGCTGTACTGAGGAGGCAGACCTCAACTGGGGCATCAGAAAGAAGGAATTCAACAACTCAGGACCGGGGAAGTCAATCAGCATATAGAGTTCCAAGAACAAAGGCAGAAAGTGGGGATCTGCAAGATGTTCTGGAGAAAGTGAACAACTTTTATATTAGAGCATACACAAATTTTAGCTTGACTCATATTTGGCTGGAAATAGGAGTTCTAGAAATAAAAAGTGGAAAGTGGGATAGGAGAGAGAGCTCAGGGTGTGATGGGGATGGTGGTTAGGGAAGGAAGTGGTATTGGCATTTAATGTAGAAATGGGGAATCTGTTAAAGGTTTTTGAGCAAGGGAGGGGTGGGTGTGAAGCAGTGTAAGGGAAGATTAATCCAGTGAAGTGGAGAAATTAGAACAGAACTAGGACAGAGTGGTTCAGAGACTGATTCAGATGTGAATGAGAGTCCGGTAGCAGAGCAGTAGGAATTGAGAGGGTGGAATTAAAACCATGAGTTGACAAGACTGAGGAACTATGATTTGGGCAGTGATGACAGGGACAGGAAAGAATAGATGTTGAAGCTATGCAAGTAGGAGAAGAATTTGAGAACAGGCAACTTTGAAAGGAAGCTTGTTTGACATGATGATCTAATACAGAGCATTCCGAAAGAAATGTGCATTGGACTGGTGGAAGTTAGGCAGAGGTCAAGGGCATATATTCCTGATCACCTTGTTGGATATGACAATAAATGAGGGCTATGAGAGCTGGAAAGGTCGTGGCCTAAAATTTTGGGAAAAGTTTGAGGATGGTTTGGGAGGAAGGAAGAATTTAAATCAGCCAAAGACAAAAGAACTGGTCACAGGAGAATGAGAAAAACCAGGTCAGTGGGTAAGCCAAGAGGAAAATTATCAGATGTGCAGAACAACAGATTAAAAATTAATAACAGGTAAATTTGATTTTGTGACCTGGAAAGTTTATTTACAGACAGGCAACAAAGACTAATAAAGCTGGTTAAACAAAGATTAAAAAAAAAAAAATGGCACATTTATTATCTTTGGTGAACAAAAGGTGTGACAATAGATTTGGGAGGGTGAGATGTCAAGGGAAGACGTTTTCAGAATCAGCCCTGAATGTCCTTGTTGGGGTAGGGGCCCTGAATGGAGATGGTTTTAGAAGAGAGGGTTGAGTTTTCAAAGAAGGCAGGAACAGAGGGGTAATGGCATCAGGAGGCCCCCTGGAAAAGGGAACCGTGATTATTTGGAGAGATTCTGAGATGGGTGTGGGAACTCCAGACAGATGGCTTCTCTGTGCTAAGTACAGCACAAAGTGCAACATGGTGGTGTGTGACATTTAACAGATGTTGTCCCCCACCACATTTTCATGCAATATCTCACCCTGTTCCAGACACCGCATTAAGTTTGAAACACATAGCCAATTCAGGGCTAAGTGCAGGATTTTGATGTGTTTCTTATAGCACTTATTTTTGTGTAACCTGTGACAGACTAAAACATAAGTTAGCCAAACCAAACCAAACCAAACCAAACCAAAACATAAGTTAGCGAAAACCTAAAACATAAGTTAGCGAAACCAAACCAAACCAAACCAAACCAAACCAAACCACAAAAGACACACACAAACAACAGTAAGTCTTGACTTGGGAGGGGGGGTGCTGGTAATGTATTACAGAAAGAATCCACTGGCTTACTGAAGTAGGTAGTAAATCAATGTTCTTCCAGAGTTCAGCTCTTTAAATTCAAGTAAGAGAATCTTTCTGATGTTCACAGGAGTGTCTCAAACTGATGACTTCATGTCGTAGAAGATGTCTTTGGGATGCCCGGGTGGCTCAGTGGATTAAGCCTCTGCCTTCAGCTCAGGTCATGATCTCAGGGTCCTGGGATCAAGCCCTGCATGGAGGCCTGCATGAAGCCCCCCATGGAGCCAGGCTCTCTGCTCAGCAGGGAACCTGCTTCCCCCCACTCTCTCTGCCTGCCTCTCTGCCTGCTTGTGATCTCTCTCTCTCTCTCTCTCTCTCTGTTGAATAAATAAAATCTTAAAAAAAAAAAAAGTCTTTGCTGAGACCCAAGCTCAGGTCTACAACCACCTCCACCCACCTGGTACTTTATTTTTATTGATTAGGCACCTGAGATGAGTGATGTGAATGTGATTTAGGAAGATCAAACAGCTAAATGATCAGTTTGCCTAACTCACTGTAGAAATGGCACTAAGGGAAAAATCCATTACTATACACCATGGCATCATTGCCCCTCAGTCAAAACCCCTACCAGGTCAGCCAGGGAACAAGTAAACCAAATAAAAACAGTCCACTCCTGAGCTGAGTGGTCCGGTTTATATGCAAGGATGGTGAGAATGAATTGTCACTTTAACAAGAACTCCAACATTGTTCCCAGGCACTCGTGGGCCTGCAACAGATTCTGCTGAAGTCCTTGAAAGGGTGTTAAATTGTTGGGAACCTCCTGGTTACGTTCTGCCAACCGAGACTGTGGGAGCGCATTTCTGTGTAACCAGGCGGAACTGGTTGCTGCTCTGTTTTGTTCCTTATGTTTCCATTTATGCAAGCTACTTTTTCCCCCTCTGCGTTTTGTTGCTTTTTGCTTATTTGTGTAAAAGATCAGAAATTGGTTTCTCCTCAGCTAATAATCTGTTATACATGTATTGTTACTATTGCTTTCCCCCCTTGTCTTCCTGAGCAAGCCAAAAATCGCCAAGTAATTACTAATCGGAAAGCAAGAATAAGAAGCCACATCACTGGGCAGAAGTTTCACTGACTTGTGTGCCCCGGGGCTCATCAGATACAAAAGCTGCTGAAAAGATAATGGCGCCCTAAAACGCAGATGGAAACCGGAACCCAGCGTGGAATCCAGGCGGTGTACTTCAGCTTCCCACGTGGCATCATGCACTTGGAGCTGTCACCCTGAACTCCAGCCCTGGCGAAGTCGAAAGTGACCCGGCTGCTTCAGAGTTCAGAGGCGTACAGAGCGTCCCGAAGCCCTCGCGTCCTTCGGGCTGATTCTCAGACCGCCCTCTCGCAGGCGGCACTAAGTGTCGTCGCCCCACCTCCAGACCTCGAGGGGCCCACAGCGGTCTCAGGGGCGGGCAGGAGCTCCCGACCAGGTGCCTGACTCCGCCCGCCGCTCTCGCAGCCCACACCCCGCGGCGTCAGTCGGAGCGGCTGCCACGCCGCACCTGCCCGCGCGGGGGCGCGCCCGCACGCCGGGCTCCAGCGACTCCCCGCGGGCCGGCTCGCGCTCCCTCTTCCCTCCGCCCTCCGCTGTCCCTCCCCACACTGCGCTCACCTGTCTGGGCCGCGGCCCCTGGAGGCGGGGGGCCGGCGGGAACGAGGCCGGGGAAGAGGGCGGAGCGGCTCTCCGGGCGCGTCATCGGAGCACCATGGCGGAGCTAGGAGCTGGCGGCGACGGCCACAGGGGCGGCGACGACGCTGTGCGAAGTGAAACAGGTGACTGCACGGCTGGGGCGGGCGGGGGTCCCGCGGGCGGGGAGGCGGGGGCGGTGAGCCGGAGGGGTGGGCTCGCGCCGGGCACCGGTGGTCCCCTCGTCCGCCGGACCGCGGCCCGGAACGGCCGGCCCCGCGCGCCGCGCACCCGGACTCGGAGCGCGCCTGTCCTCCGCCCTCCGCCGTCCGCTGTGCGTCGGCCGCCCGGGTCGGCCGTGCCCCAGTCCCGCGGGCGGCCGGCCGGCCCCAGTTCCGGTCGCCCCTCTTACGCTCCACCTCGACTTTCCCACAACAGGTGGAAACTCGCCAGCGAGCGCGGGCGGGAGGAGGAACTGGAAAACGCCGGCCGCTCCCCTCTCACCTGCCGACCCGGCTCTAATTCAGTTGAATGGGGAAACCGTATCCCCCAAACCAAACTACCAGCCGGAAAATCCTCGGCCAGGTGCGACCGACAGGATTATCCGTTTCTGGCTCCCTCGCGCCTTCCCCGGTCGAACCCGGTGCCGGGGTCGCAGGCGCCGGTGGCGCAGTGAGTGCCGGCGCGAGGGTTCAGACCCTTTCCCGGGCGGACTGAGATCGCGGAGTGGGGTGGCGGCGGGTGGGGGGGTGGTGGTGGTTGCAGGGCTAGTTGCAGGACAGTGAGCCTGAGCGTGCGGGCTCGTCGGACTCGTAGATTCGTTGACTTGAAAGGGTCCTCTGAGTTCATGTTTTTAGTCCTTGCGCCTACCCGAGGTAGGAGGGAGCGTCGGCTCAGGTGGTAACACCGCCCCCCCGACCCCCGCCTTAACATTCGGGGACCCGGGCTCACATCTCCAAGCGAGCACCAAGTCTCTCTTCCCAGCCCCGTTTTGTAGAAGGACGATGTTTCCCCTCGTGATAGTTTTTTTCTTAAGAAACTGTCTTGCAAATCCCCTCCTCTCTCCTAGTTTCTTCAGTTCTTACCGGTAAACTATTTCTGGTACCTTTCCACACCAGGGATGAGGACCGGGAGGTAGTTTCTTATTTTAAAAAGAATTCAAATTGCAGGTTCCCCAGTTGCGCTGCGTTTTCTGGTTACACACACATAAAATCGGAAACCATTGTTTCCCTAAATGTAAGAACCTCCTGATTCTCCTACCCACCCTCCCCCCACCCAAAGACCTTTTGATTTAGATGGTATGCTTATTTTAATGCGGAAGTTCCAGAAAACCTGTAACCGTTTTTGGAAATATACTGCTCTGCTAGGGAGAGTCTGGACACCTAAGGTCTAATGACTTAATCTCTTCAGCCAAATACCTGAGGTTAAGTCTGACAAGATGCCTTGAACTTGTTTACTTTGAAGTCATGCTACTTCCTGTAGAGTGGTTTATTTTGTCTTAATGTGTTTGGAAGATTAGGCCGTTGTTATTTTGACTAGGGGTGGGGAAGGGGTGGCTTTATCGAACTTGACGGGCTGGGTGTTGGGAGGGGGGTGCGGGGAGGCCCCTCTCCAAGCGGGGGCAGCCGAAGAGCAGCATCCTTACTGTGAATATAAATGGTTTGGTACCTAATCTCCCACTAAGTGACTGGTTCTGAAAAACATTGTTCCAGAAAGTTAATTCACACCAGTTTATGCTCAACAAAAAGGAAAAAAGCGTCTTCTAGAACCTGCACATGGACAATTTGTTCAGATATAAATGAACTACAAACTAGCATTTCAGTGTCTGAGCATGTTAACTAATGAACTGGTCATGTTTCTAACAATTAATACACAAATCATGTGACTATCAGTGAAATCTTTTCTTTTATGAAGGGGGAACTTAATTGGCTGCCATCTCCTTCAAAGAAAAAATTCTTTCACACCTTTGCTTAGAAACTCTGATTTCCAAGAGACACATATTATGTATGGTCTTTTGAATGCTTGTACTTATGATTTAAGTAAAACTTATTTCTGGCCCACATCTTTTTCCTATTTTTTGTAGCTCTAAATTAATGTTTTTGGTGTTCAGAAGTGCATATGTGAGCAGGTACCAAAAATAGAAGAAAGGTAAAAATAGATTTTTAAAATCTAGATCGAAATATTTTGAGTGAACAACTAAGGACTCCTTGAATTTTAATAACTTAAATGTTTTCCATATATTTAGAACATGTTATCTATATCTGAATATAGGACTCCAATGTTAGTGCTTTATTCTTATGGACATATTTCACCTCATACACATCCAAATGCTGCAGTTCATTATTTTTTAACAATCACAGGTTTGTATATAGGTGGGTGTTCAGGGAGGAAGTAGGGACTTACATCTTTTACCATCAAGAGGTGATTTGTTGAGGGATTAATTTTATTTCTCTCTTTCTTTCAATTAGATTATTTTAAGGTAATGGTCATTCTTAGGTGTCTCTTAGTTTTTTGTTTACCTGTGCAAAAACTGGTGTAATTTTAAGACAATTTTTTTTAAATTTGTAATCGCTTCACAGTGTTTCATTAGGTTCAGGTGTAGAACAGTGATTCAGCATCTCTATACATTATGCTGTGCTCACCGCAAGTGTAGCTACCATCTGTCACCATGCAGTGCTAGTACAGTATCATTGCTTATACTCCCTGTGCTGTGTCTTTTATTCCTGTGATTTATTCATTCCATAACTGGAGGCTTTTATCTCCCACTCCCTTTCCCCTCTGGCAACAATCAGTTCCTTCTCCATATTTATAGGTTTGATTCTGCTTTTTGTTTATTCATTTGCTTTTTAGATTCCACATATGAGCAAAATTGTATGGTATTTTTCTTTCTTGGTCTGACATTTCACTTAGCATAATATCCTCTAGGTCCTAGGACAATTTAGGTTAGAATTTCAGGTGATTGTAAAAATAAGACCTGTAATTATTCATAACTATACAGTTGTATAATATGTACATATGTACACATATGTATATGTGTACATATCAAAGATGGGTTGAAAATTGGGGGTATACCATCTATAGAACAAAACACTTAAGGATATTGAAAGGTACTATATTAATCCGACATTTAAAAACCATATTTCTGGGGCGCCTGGGTGGCTCAGTGGGTTAAGCCGCTGCCTTCGGCTCAGGTCATGATCTCGGGGTCCTGGGATCGAGTCCCGCATCGGGCTCTCTGCTCAGCAGGGAGCCTGCTTCCTCCTCTCTCTCTCTCTGCCTTCCTCTCTGCCTACTTGTGATCTCTCTCTGTGTCTAATTAATTAATTAATTAATTTAAAAAATAAAAATAATTTTTAAAAAACCATATTTCTGTCAGCACATATTTATCTTCTGTTTCAAAGGTAGTCAAGCTACATTCCTCATAATATTTTTTTATTTTTCTTGAGGATGAACCGTTCTTTCAACATTATTTTTCAAAAACCAAATTGACTTGGAAGCAAGTTTTTGATGTCACCACTAGAGGACATCAAGCCCTTTTTCAGGCTGTTATTTTGAGTCCTCACATAGATGAATATTCACAAACTGCCTCTGTCCAAGCTTTCGGTGTTTAATTTTTTAGTGCTCATGCTTAAGAGCTGTGCAAAGTGAGCATGCACAGCTTATTTCCCAACTTGATGCCTTCTTTTTAAAAAGTCGACTGAGTTAAGACCACATTTAAAGCTGCATCTGACTAATTCATGAGACAACACTTTTCATGCACAGGAAATAAATTAATACCTATAATCTGAATTCTGTTAATACTCTTTCGGGGGAAATGACTTGGAACCTGGATTTGGGTTTTTCTCTCCTCAGCAGGCTGTCTGGCAGAAGAATATGGGCTTAGTTTGTGATCTTGGTCATAACTTTCACAGCATTTAAGTGATCTTCATGGTTTCACTTGGCTTGAAACTTCTGCAGATACCTGCAAATCAACCCTTAAGATAGGGGCTCAGGCCACAATTTGATATTAAATCTATCCTTTCTGAAATTCAAGTCCTAAAGTTCATAAGCTTCATTCAGGCAGCTACATAACTTTCTTCCCCATTATATTATAACTAGCTCTTATTTTATATCTTGCTAAAGAGGGAAGTATTATTAGACCAGAGCTGTGCGCAGGAACATGGACTTTTTAATATCATTATTTAGGCACATGTATGAAACACTAATTTACATTGGCATATTCTCTAAAAAAATTTCTAACATCTTTGCTTCCTGGTGCAGGAAAATAATCCTTTGTTGAAAGGGGTTATTTTTTTTAAACTCAGGTCTCATTATATTGATGTAAAAACTGAAAATATTGAGGCTTAGGATAATTTGACCAAAAAATATGTACCTTGCATATAGTAAGCAATATGGTAGCTAGAAGGTTGACAAAGACATGCTTCTTGGATTTAGTAAGCGAAACAAAACTCATAAATAATTGTGGGTCATGAAGACTTCATTGAAGAAAGAGCTGCTTCTGGCCATGGTCATTGGGGAGGTTATACACTTTAAAAAGTATGGGTAAATTATACATAAAGTTAGGTGGAGGAAAGAGGGGAAAAGGTGCAAACATGGAAAAGAGCAAAATTTTGGTGCCTCAGAATGAAAGAGTCAAAGAAGATCAATTAGGAATCATAATACATGGAGGCCAAATTGTGGAGTGGTTGCCGGTCAAGCTGAGAGGCTGGTATGTTATTCTGTAAACAGTGGCAAACTGTTGATGATTCTTGAGAATAACGTATCTTGATCAAAACATGCTTATTTAGTAATTCTGCACCCACGAATTTGCAAGCTTGATTGCAAAGTTTGGTAAAAAAGTTCAGCTGTGCCTTCTAACAAATGCATAGTTCCTCCATCTAGGAAAATCATTCTCTTCAGTTGACTTTGGCCAACTTTAAGAATGGTAACAATAATGTATGGGGAACATCGTGGAGCCAGACAGATCAGCCAAACCTCTGAAGATTAGTGAAATCTGGAAATTACCTGTCTGGTTCTCATTTTGAAGTAGGTGTGTAGACTAGAGGATGGATTAAAGAAGGAAGAGTTCAGGAATGTGTAGATCAACTCTGAGGTTCCTGCAGAAATCCAGGCGGGCTGTTGGAAGTGGGGACAGAATGATGAATTCAAGATTCTACAGAGACATGTGTGAAAGGATATAGGTAAAAAGTTGCATTTAAGATTATACTCCTGGTTGGAGTTTGGTTTATTGGTTTAAGGATGGCATGAAAGTAATCAAGGGGAGGACCTAGTTTTAGTGGGAGAAGTAGAAAATTTTCTGTTTTAAACATGGTGTAAGAGAGATGTGCAGGTAGAAATGTCTAATGGGCAGCAAGAAGTATGGGGATAGGGAGAAAAGTGGAAGCTGGAATTCTGGGATTCATTCCATAAGAGAATAATAATTGAAGCCAGGAGAGTAAGGAGAGCCTAGAAGGAAAAACTGAAAAAGGGCCGGGACAATATTCCAAGCATAGGAGGGGGAAGAGCCAGAAAAGAAGACAGATGGAGAAGCCAAAAAGATAGGAAACACATAATCTAGCCGTGCACACCTGCCAAGGGAGAGGGACAAAGAGGTCAAGGATTCAAAGAGTGAAAGAGAAGTCATCACTGTGGTTCCCGGTTGGTCACTGACTGCCCCTAGAAGAGGAATTTCACTTGGCCCAAGAGTAGGGGATGAACCAGATTGTAAGTGATTAATGGATGGGCAGTTGGAAAGATAGCCGACTTTGGAGACTGTAAAATTGACTGGTGAAAGGAAAACACATCCTTAAGTAGGCAGGGGACTTTTTCTCTCTCTTTAAAATTTACTTTTGCCTACGAGAAATTGACTGATATTTTGGGTGTACAATTCGTTGAATTTTGCCAAATATGCAGTCATGTAACCACCACTGTAATCGTGGACTAGAAGAGTTCTCTCGCCCCAGAGAATTCTGTCGTGTTGCCCCTCTAGTCAGGCTCTCCTTGTTCCCTTAATCCCTGCCAGACATGATCTGTTCACCATGTGTCTAGTTTTGCCTTTTCTAGAATGTCAAAAGGGGAAGCATATACCATGTAACCTTTTGAGTCTGAATTTTTTCACCTAGCATAATGCATTTGAGATTCTGATATGTTGTATGTCTCACTAGTCACTTTATCGATGAGTAGTTTGCTGTTATAAGGAAGTACCATAGATTAGTAATCCATCCACCCATTGAGGAGCATTGGGTTATTTCCAGGTCTTGGCGATTATGAATATTGCTGCTGTAAACACTGACACACAGGCTTTTCTCATTTATCTAAGGGAGCTAGATACCTAGGAGTGGGGTTGTTAACTCCTATGAAAGCATATGTTTATAGGAACCTGCTAAACCATTTTCCAGAGACCCTATAATTTTGCATCCCTTCCAGCAATGTCTGAGTTCAAGTTGCTTGGCATCCTTGTCAGCACTTGATATTGTTAGGTTTTGTTTTCAGTTTTTTAGCCAATGCCCAAGTTCTTTGAGTTAAAGAGTCTAATTGCCTTCAAGTAAAATAGTGCCCTTCTGGATGCTAAATGATGCTCACTGAACTTCGAACAGCTGTGGAGATGGTGTTGCCCAGAGCGGAGGTATAATGAGGAGATTTTTTTTGGCTTTAACATCACCATCTTCTTTATTCTTCCATAGTGTTGATTTCCTGTGGAGTCTTCATTCTGGAGTTGATTATGAACAGAAGTGCCATTAGGCAGCACATCCCATACCAGTCCAAGTTCTCTTCCCACCCTAATGTCTGTCTTCCAATTCCTTGAAAGATGGCTTTCCAGAATTTGGAAAGAATGTTGTTTCAGTTATAAAGCTGGACATATTGATCATATAGCTTGTTTTATGGTCCTGGTTATTGCTTGTTTGCAGAATTTATATTGCCAAATCAACTAAAGGGTCAGCTCTCAATTTCTGAAGTGTACCTTTACAGTGTTTTGTAAAGGTCTCGATAGTCACTGGACTTTTAATCACTGAGCATGATCTAAGGTTCTATATGCTAAATATGTATGGTATTTTGGCTTATTTCTTTTATATAAAATCCAGCTTTAAAGGTTGTAGCCATTCAAAAGGTCACTGCCTTTTTCCTTTTTAAGTCCAGTATAGTTAACATAGTGTTACTAGTTTCAAATTTACAATATAGTGATTAAGCATTTCTATACATTACTCAGTGCTCATCATAATAAGTGTACTCTTTAAACCCCATCACCCACCCACCCACCCATCTCCCCCTCTGGTAACCATCAGTTTTCTGTAGTTAAGAGTCTGTTTTTTGGTTTGTCTTGTCTTTTTTTTTTTTTTTTTTTTTTTTTGGTCCATTTGGTTTTTAAATTCCACATATAAGTGAAATCATATGACATTTGTTTTTCTCTGATCAGCTTATTTTGCTTAGCATTATTCTCTCTATATCCATCCATGTTGGGCCTTTTGCCTCTGTAACATCTGTTTTTGCAATGCTCTGAATTATAGTTTACAAATTTAATGGCATCAAGTGGTTTTTCTGTTCATTAAATACTAGTCTCCCTAGTACCTTGGAGAAAGAGCCAGTTAAAGAATCTATAAAATTTTCTTAGGTGCCACTTTGAATTTTGATTTGAGGATTAATATATTTCGACAACAAGAATTCACTGTACTCAACAATTCCTCAACTTTGAAGCTCCTACAGAAACAGTTGTGAAATAATTGTGAGAAATGCCTGGGAGAATGAACACACCTGACCAAACATTGCAGATGAACATAGGAATGCAAAACTGAGCAGAAAGGAAGTTAAGCCATGCATTTGGGATATGTGAACTGGTCTTTGCAAGCATCGTTAGTAAAATGATGTATATTTAAATTTTAGAGAATTGAGATCTGATCACTTCTTGGCCTTTTGGCTAAGATCAAGTGGAGAATTGAGATCTGGAGTTTTAAACTTAGGTGACTTAAAGCTTCCCCTTGGAGTTGGCTTTCCTGTAAAAGGAACCATCATTTACTATGGCATAACCTCTCACATATCCCTGACACTATGTTGAAAGTAGAAAATAGTCATATTCTAGAATAACTTTAAACTCCAGGCTGAAATTCCAGAAGAGACCCCTTCTTTCAGTGTCCACACTCACCGACACAAGGCCTGCTTGAGTAACGTGCACAATAATAGGCTACAGCAAAAATGTGGGGGCTGCTTATCAAGGTCTTAACCCAGGCTTTTGGTTCTCAGAAGTCTTGACCTAACACATGCAACAGGACCTGGTTCCTTGCTACCCACATTCAGCTGGATTGGTTTCAATTCAGGGCTGATGCTCTGTATGTTGACCCCCTTAACCACAGCACTGGTCAGTTCATTTAAATACAGCTCATTCCTTGGGCATAGGGTTATGTTGTTGAAATGATTATTGATTAATGATTAGCATCATCAGTTCTCAAGCTTGACAGTGAGTTAAAATCACATGGGGACCTCTTCAATCTCACTGTGCCCAAGCCCCACCTTAGGCAATTATCGGAGAATCTCTAGGGGTGGAAACCAGGTGGCTGTATGTTCTAAGACTCCCCCAGTGATTCCAGTGTGCATTCAAGACTAGTTTGGATTGATTTCCTACCTACTGCTCTTCAGTGTGACCTTGGTAGGTTTAATTTGGATGTGTCAGGTGTATCCTGCTCATGGAAACCGCCTGGAAAATCCTAACAGCCATTTCCCTCAACCTAGTGAATTTATTGTGTTTGTCTCTTATTTGGCTTCAGCAATTTTGTGAAGGAAATATAGATGTGAATATGAGTACACTTGAGTAGCAAAATATGTGCACACTGGTATGTGTATTTATGCCCTTTTATGTAAAAATATGTGCAGTTAGACGAGAGGTTAGGTAATGAACTTTCTCTCTGGTTCTGCCACCTTCTTCCTCCCTGCCCTCAAAATCAGAAACTTCAATTTCAGGTAAATAAAGTTTTTCATAGCAAATTTATACTCTTCTCAGAGACTTTCATAGTGACCCATGACCTCTCATCATCACACCCCTGGCTCTGGAGACCACTCTTGTTTTTTCTGTCTGCCAGTAAATATTTGACATAAGAATGACCTCGCCATTCTCGCCTTCCACCCTACTGAACAACCTATGCTAATAGCCTGTGGATTAATCGTTCTTGGCTTTATTTACCTCTCTTCATTCTCCTCATTAGATGTTACTTGACATAAGGCTCAGTCTGGTGACCTCTGCTCTTTTTGCTTTTTCTTAAAAGTATTATTCACACTCGTAACTTTGAACATTATGACAAATTAATATCTCTAGCTCTACATGTCAGAACCTCTAGAGGCACGTCTGAGGTCTGTTTGTGTGTGTGCTTGAGGTTTTATGGTGCTCTCAGTTGTGACATGAAGCTTTTTAAGATTTTCTTTTTTGTTTTTTTCAGATTTTCTTTCTTTTCCTTTTCCTTTTTTTTTTTCCTCTTCATTGCTGTTGATGTGTGCATAGCTATACAAACCGGGACCACAGTGAAACGTGGAATAGGGGATACTGGATGGGACTGATCCCTAAGGAAAAGATGGTCTTTGATTTCCTCTCCGCCCCTTCAAGGTTATACTGAAGCCATATGGTTTTGCACTCAATCTATTACCTTGTGCAGGACTCTGAGTCCTGTTCTCACCTCTGTCACTTGCTACTTGAGGGATTCGGGGCAAGTCTTGACCAGGCTTTTCCTTGATTGATTGATTGATTTTAATAAAGATTTTATTTATTTAGTTGATAAACAAAGATCCCAAGTAGGCAGAGAGGCAGGCAGAGAGAGAGAGGAGGAAGCAGGCTCCCCGCCAAGCAGAGAGCCCAACTCGGGGCTTGATTCCAGGACCCAGGGATCATGACATGAGCTGAAGGCAGAGGCCTTAACCCACTGAGCCACCCAGGCATCCCTCTTCCTTGATTTGCTTGCTTTTTGAAACCAGGATACCAGTCATACCTTCATTAGGCTACGGTAAGGATGAAGTAAGTTGATGCATGTCAAGGATATAAAACCATGCCTGACACAGCACAGAGTGTGGTTATAATTAATGTGCTCATAGTAGTTAAGGACTGGTACTGCATCACTGTGAAAATATGGGCTTCCCCTGGCATTCTAAAGTGTTTCCTCAAACAAATTTTTATTTTTACTTGTGAAGTCTCAGAGAATCAGAGTGTCATGCTGATTCAAACCTGATTGCAGCTGTGTGATCATGTCGCCATGGGCTTGGCACACTGGATGGTGTTTCTCACCTGTCAAAATGTTGCGTGGAATGTTCCAGTAGAAGGTTGCTGCACACAAACCTGGGAGATGCTCAGATTGTGTTGTTACTGAGTTAAAGGCCATGCCAGCCTTTCTTGACTTATTTTTCATTTCTATGATATTCAGAAGTATTTTTTGACTGTGTCATAGTTCTCCATTTTACGTTCTTTCCTAAAATACTGGCCACAGAATTATTGCACTTTAAATCATAAAGATGGATTTGTTCCCTTTAAACCACAAAGATGGACTTCCCAGACTTACTTTGACTTGAAACAAGCCACTTCATTGAATATGTTTCTCTAAAAGGAAAATCTGGGAAGTGTGTACAACCTGCCTCCCACAAGGCTTTCAAGAGAAGTCTGTAGTTTGTGTTTCTTGAAACAAGTACTTTCATAGGGGATGGACGAAGTAGGTGAAGAAAATTAAGAGGCCCAAACTTCCAGTTACAGGTTGTGGAGGTAAAAAGTACAGCATAGGGAATGTAGTTAATAATGTTAATAATAACTTGGTATGGCAACTACACTTGTCATGGTGAGTATTTCATGATATATATAAATGTCCTATTACTAAGTCATATACCTGAAACTAATGTAAAATTGTATGTCAACTATAACTAAGAGGTTTTTAATTCTACATACATTAAAATAGAAAAAAATCAGAAAATTGTTTCTCTTATTAAAAATTTTTGTGTGTTAAATTTTAGAAGAGACTTTCTTAAATTGTAGAGGCTTTTTTTTTTTTTTTAAGACTTTATTTAGGGGCACCTGGGTGGCTCAGTGGGTTAAGTCTCTGCCTTCAGCTCAGGTCATGGTCCCAGGGCCCTGGGATCAAGCCCTGCATTGTCTGCTTGGCAGGGAGCCTGTTTCTCTCTCTCTCTCTCTCTCTGCCTGTCTGCCTCTCTGCCTACATGTGATCTCTCTGTGTCAAATAAAATCTTTGAAGAGAAAAAACAAAATAAAGACTTTATTATTTGACAGAGAGACATACAGCGAGAGAGGGAACACAAGCAGAGGGAGAGGGAGAAGCAGGCTTCCTACCAAGCAAGGAGCCCAGTGCAGGGCTTGGTCCCAGGACCCCAGGATCATGACCTGAGCCAAAGGCAGACCCTTAATGACTGAGCCACCCAGGCACCCTACAGAGGATTATTTATAAGACCCATAGGATATTGGGGCAGAGATGTATGAGTCAGACCTTTGTCCCTAAGAAAATAACTCATTCAACTTGTAATTTCAATTTTTATCTTTTTAAAAATTTAACTCCTAAATGTTTAAATATCACTTCCTCAGATGGGTCCTAGGTTTAGATGCTCTGAATAATGCCTTCAGATTTTGTATATAATATAGTGGACACTATGGTGATTAAACCAACATAACTTAAACCACCCTTAAAATATTAAGGTTTATATTATTCTTCAGTAAGAAAAATTATTAAAAATAAGAAATATTCAACATGAGAATAAACCCAGAAACTTCTTTTGCAACAATGGCTTCCTACCTCCTACCATCCCTGGGAGGATGTCCTTGTTGAGTATGTAAAAGGGTATATCCCTATGCTTCATTAAAGTGACATCGTGGGGCACCTGAGTGGCTCAGTGGGTTAAAGTCTCTGCCTTCGGCTCAGGTCATGATCCCAGGGTCCTGGGATCGAGTCCCACATTGGGCTCCCTGCTTAGCGGGGAGCCTGCTTCCCCTCCTCTCTCTCTGCCTGCCTCTCTGCCTACTTGTGATCTCTGTCAAATAAGTAAATAAAATCTTTTTTAAAAAAATGTAAAAACATATATGAACATTTAAAAAAATAAAATAAAGTGACATCGTATAAGTCCCAGGTAGATTATCAGGAACTAAAATACAAGTAGAAGAAATGGCTCCACAGTAGAAAGCATTATAATAGAGAAATGGGGGATGGAGCTATTTTTAGTCTGTAAGACCTATGAGAGGGCAAATGTCTTTGAATAGAAAACCCCCCATAATCTTTTAATCCAGTGAACTTCAAGGAAACACTACTTTGGCATATTAGATTCAGTCTTTGGTAGTCCAGCCATACCCAGAGTGCATCCACAATAGAGTTTAAGGTCTTCAAGGAGGTTTTGGAAGAGAGGAGTACAGAATGACACACGGAAGGAGAAGAAGGCTTTACTGAATCCAGTGTCTGGGAGCTCAGACCCAGTGGTGAAGTGCACAAAGATGACGTTTTGCTTTATGGTATACATGCTATCTGTTGTCAGTGTCCCTATCTCGAAACCCGTTTATGGAACAGTTTGCAGTATGATAATTCTTTTTAAAACAAACAGCTTTTGGTTTCATAAACTTCCCTTCTTTTATTTGTAAACCGCAAGAACCAGGTGTTTTTTCATTGAGTCCACGAAAGCCTGGCTCTGGGCTGCAAAGGGACTTGGGTGTTTCTTATAATAAGGGTTGCGGGGGGTGGGGGTGCCTCCCCCACCATGCCTAGATGGAAATAGGAACCAAGTAGGACCGTCTCAACAAAAAAAATTAGGAGAGTAGAAAGAATGTTGTTATAACTGTGATTGCTTCTCTACAACATTGTTTGTCTCTGGAACAAGTCTTTATTTTTGTTTTTTTATAATGTATCAGTGGTTTTAGTGCCTTTAACAATGGGAGTGTGGCCACTTTGCCCAATAATAAAAAGGCAAAACGGTCCATTTGTGGTGTTTTAGGAAGTTTGCCAAAAGGTTCCTTTTGTCATTATAATCCTTCCTCAGTTGCCTGTCTAAAATTAAGAGGAGTTTCAGGGCACCCGGGTAGCTCAGTTGGTTGAGCGTCTGACTCAGTTTCAGCTCAGGTCATGATGGAGCCCTATGTTGTGTTGGGCTCCAAGATCATCAGGGAGGCTGGTTGAAGAGTCTCTCCTTCTTGCCCCTCCCCCAAACTTATTCAAATACACACACTCTCTCTCTCAAATAAAATAAATAAATCTTAAAATTCACAGAAGTTTTAAGGCAGGAGCTTGGAAAGGGATATGAAAGGTAAAGGGGTTTTGGAAATGAGGTTTGGGGCACTCCAAGTATGTTTCTCAACCTGTTCATCTTTCAGAGCTATTGTTTCTTTCTGTGTCTTTCTGTGTTGTGCCCACTAAAATCTCAGTGGCTGTAGATCAGACAAGACTAAAAGGGGATGATATTTCTCAAAAAATGTACTGGGTCGCTAGTAGTATCTATTTCTTGGAAATTAATGCTTCCTATCTTTTTTAAAGCAATTACTGATGCATTAGGAATCTTTTTTGTTTAGCAGTTCCAAATTTGAAAAGCGTCTGGCTTGCTTTTAATTCTAAATATACTTGTCTCTTATCTGTATAATTTAGCTAAAGGCTTTCAGTGTTCTGGTTGGTTGCTGACAATTACACTGGATATGCTTATCTTTTTCAGCATGGGCCTTAGCTGAGTGAAAACAACCAAACCTCAAACTTACCCACCATGATTATATAATTTGCCCTTCTGTTAGGCGCTTCCTTCCCCTAGGTTGATTTCAGAACTATGCCTCAGAATTGTAATCATTTTTTCCTTTGTCAGAGTTGGTTCTATTTAACGAATAACTGTAAAGTTTAGTACCTCAAACCTTCATACACACTTTATGTTCTCATGAGAAACATGTATTATTCAGTGCCCTCCCTGTCCACGTATTTATATATGTTTCTTCTGATTGAGACAGTGGGGTTACTTGATGACAATAGGGAGTAATTTTTTTAACTTGCATATCTGCACTTTCCAATTCATTTAATGTTGAGGTAACCAGTTGTTATAATGATTAAAAGGATTTATTTGATAATGCTTTGATGCTGACCTGTACTGGATGCTCAAGGAGAGATCATTAGTGAAAGGTAAGAGGATTTAATAGTTCTACTCTGAGATTGCCTGAGCCCGATTGTATGAATACAATACAATTAATAGAGCATTGCAATATTGGAAATGACTTTAGTAAATAGTGTCCAGCCTCTACAGTGAAAATTATGATCCCTGACACATAGACCTTTGACTTTTGAGTGGCATGCTTTCATCTACAGCATGTTGATTTCAATGTGGGAATGGAGTGTCTTAATCTCTGTGATTATGTTGGTGTATTTTAGCTTTACGTCTAATCTCACGATGGCTCATTTTATCTATCAATTTAGCAAGTCTACAGTACCCGGTTATTTGGTCAGACACTAGTCTAAATATTGCTGTGATGATATTTTATAGATGTTTTTAACATTTACAGTCACTTGACTTTAAGAAAATTACCCTCGATAATATAGGGGGCCTGATCAAATCCATTGAAGGCCTTCAGAGCAAAAACTGAGGTTTCCCAGAGGAAATTCTGCCTTACAGATTTTGGACTTGCCAGCTTCTACGATCACAGCTGCCATTATTCCTTAAAATAAGTCTTTTTTTAAAAAAATTTGTCTCTTTGTATGACTTATGTATTTTTCTCCAGAGAACTAGTAGTATGTAGTATCAGTAGTAGTCCAGTAGTAGTTTGGGTTCTGAATCTTTGGAGAAGAAGCCTGACCGGATACCCTGACCCTCAGAAAATCAGTTTTCCCCCAGGATTATGTAACACATTTCAATTACTTTTTAAGAGAAACTTTTAAATTAACTTTTAAAGTAAAAACAGGATATTAAACCTCTTAAAATTTCTTAATTGATGTCAGTTTTAATTACGGTAGGGCATTTTAGGATAAAGAATTGGAAAGAGTAGCAAAGCCACAAAAGATGGGATTGGGACAAGTCTCAAGAAATTCTGTAATGAACGTTGAACCCTTTGCTCTGGGCTGGGTCACTTCTTCATTAACCTGAAGACTTAAGACAATCACTCTCCTTAAAATGTCCATAAAGTAATAAACTGAATTGCTTTACTATTCTTCAATACTGCTCTTCTCTCACAAACGTTTAGATCTCTCTGAAGTTACAGAGCCGTGGTGTTCCATTCAAAGTAAATGGTGTCATTGATCTGGTGTCATTTATCTTCTTCATTTTCAGTCCCCATCTTCCCTAGAATTTCTCATCTTCTAGAGTTCCCTGAAGTTGCCCGTGGGGGAGAGTGCGGGAAGTCTGGGAGCTGCAGGTATAGCAATCCTGAGCACCTGCCTGTGGTAACCGGACCACTGAGGGAAGCTTCCATTGTTGGTGTATTTTAGCTTTACGTCTAAAACCTCTGGGGGGCATCAGCTGAACGAGTAAAACAGTACAACTGTAGAGCTGCTGGCAAAAAACAGAGCTCTGTGAAGTGTAAATACGGGCGGGGGAGGGGGGAGGGGAGGGCCTTCTGAAGCTCTCTCAGGCCTTTTTTCTTTCTGCCAGAGTGTTTCTCCCTGGGCATCTAACTGCCCTTAGGTTCTCATCCGGTTGTGGAATCAGTTGTGGGATCAGTAGAGACTCTAAAGACCTAAGAATCCAACCTGGACACAACACGTTCATTCAGCACTGTCATCCCAGGTCCGTGTTTCTGCATGGCCATCTTCAATGACGGAAGGCACAGCTTGTTACCTTCTGGTAGCTTCCAGTCACCCAGCCTCATTCTGCCTTCCAGCACTACACTAAAAGTAGAAATGCCTCCACATGTTAACCTTTAATACAGTTACCTTGTTTCTCCAGATCTTGCCCTGTTTTCTCCAAAGGAAAATGTACCTTCTTTCCAATGATCTCCTGTATTATAGCCTAGAATTTTGGCAGGTCCTAGGCTGCTCTCTTTCGAGTGTGTTCTAATTTATCATCCTAGTGAAATACCTAGTTCAGGCAATGTGATCCGAGGACCCCCAAGCAGAGAAGGCTCTTCCGCTTACTCAGCGAGCTGGACATCTGTTGATACCACCTGTGATACTGTTAGGACTTTCACTGCCTCATCACGCTGATCGTATGTCGAGAGCTCGCTGTCTGCGCACCCTCCTTCTGTGCAGCTCCTGAAGCTTGGCTGGGTTGTCTTGTTGTCTTCTGTGCCCGTGCAGCTGGACTTAAAAAGAGGGGTTCGTTTATCGTTACTAAGTCTTTTTTTAGCGATAGCCCATTATTTTGATCTGTTGATGATTTTGGCCCTGAGTCTAGCCATCTCTCTGTTTTATCTACAGATATACAACCCTCGTTCTCCTCTAAATCTTTAATAAAACACCACCTTTCCTCCCCGTTGCCCACTTGTCCACACTCATCTGGGCTTTGGCAGCAACTCGGTATCCATGCTCATCCCCCTGAAATAAGTCTTCCACGCTGCCAGGGCCTGCCTGTTTGAAAAACAAACACAAGTGAGTGCTCATTTTCCTTTTTTTGGCCTTCTATCCCCACAGTCACTGCGTGAGATGCTTTTCTCCACCTGGGCAGAGAACTTAGGGAACTGGTTTTTCATAAGTCTCACTCCTCCTTTTCAACCCATCCTCCACCAGACTGGCCGGTCTGGATCAAACATTTCATTATCAACACTCCTGAATGCCCCTGTTACATGGGAGAACCTTGTAGGATTTGCCTACTGCCTCCCCTCTGATGTCATTGCCCAAACCACCCCCCGCCCTTGCACCTTTGACATGATTTCTGCCTCCTAAAGCAAGACGGGGGCCACAGTTGCTCAGTCTCCTTACCTTTCTTGTGGTGTGGCTCAAAAAATAAAACAATCTGTAACTGCTCACAGACCAATGATAGGTCAGGTAACGGAGAAACACAGGCCTGGCTGTCCATCTGATTCTTCTGTTGAACCCAGCAATTGATTTCTTTGCCTCCTTTTGAATCTGTAAAATTAGATTTATAACCTCCCAAGGGTGTCACTATTAGAGGAGATGATGTGTGCCCATCTTAACTCGTGTCCAGGAATTCAGAAGTTCATGCAGTGTATATTAGGTATCATCAGTGGGAATAATGAACATTAGAACAGCCCGAGGACATTCTAACCTAGGTTCCTGGGTTCCAAATTTAATGTGGCATTTTATAATATTAGCAACTTAGCTAGTGATTCCTAATGTTTAGGAAAGAGTTTTAAAGCTTAGTTATCCATACCTTATGTTCAGATAAGTGAATCCTCAGGGTTTAAAATTTTTTTACAGAGGGGCAGACATGGGAAAGTGCTGGCACCACAAAGTGCTCACCACACAGCAGAGATTTATGGAAATGTTATAAAAGGCACGGCAGGGACCTTGGACTTCTTGGTTCCTGGCACGCCACTGCTAGAGTAGTATTTACTGTTTTTCTTAGTGCCTGTTAACAAAAGGTGGTAAAATAAAGATCAAAGCAAACCTGCCTTTTTATTTTCCTTTCAAAGGGTCAGTCTTTCTTTGTGCTGTACTTCTTTGTCCAGCAGCTTATTGGAAGCTCTGTATAAGGCTGCAAGATGGCGGGACATTCTGCCTTTATTGCCAAAGCTGCCGTGAGGAAGTGTCCTCATTCTAGGAAACTGTAAGGGAGCCCTCTAACTTCAAGAAGGCCATGGCAGAGAACCAGCTGGGACCCTTTGTTCTCAGGGGCTGTTTGATTCCACAGTCAACCTGTGCTGGCTTTGTGTTTTCAAACCCTATGAAGGTTTTCTTTTCTTTTAAATACTGCATTAAAATGTAGATTTCCAAAACTGCTACTAGAAGTAAATTGCAGCTTACCTTGGTGGGGGGAGCGGGGGTTAATGCATTAAATATTTAAAAGATTACTGAAGTCCAGTAGTTTTGAGGAGTTAATCAGCTCCTGTGTGTTAATCATAATGTAGAAATAAGTCTTTTTAGCACTTCTGGGCCCTGCTGAAAAGTAACTAACTTATATGTGTATAGAACTGTAATTTACCAGTGACTGTCCATTCAATTCCAGCAGTAGTGATTTCTGTTCTCAGCTACAGTCCTTAATGAGTGCCAGTCAGGCTCTTTTCCATTTCAGGGAAGTTTTCGTAAAGCTCCCTAGGCTTTTAGAAGGAAGGGTCTAGGTATGCTTCTCACTGCTTAAACAGATTGCTCTTTGCAGGAGGATAGTCTTAGATTCATTCATGGACTGTATGCTATTTTCTAGTCTTACAGTCATAAAGACAGACATAAAGTAAAGGAGGGATACGTGTGAGCAGAAGCCAGCCTGAAACGTATGTGTGTATACATGCGCCTGCCTGTGTGTAGTCTCCTAGAACATTGTGACAGGTAGGTCCAAATCACGAGATGATTTGGTAGGGGACTTGGTAGGGGACTACCAAGCAGTTAGTTTGACTGTTACATATTCACTTGCCTCATGGCTGGAGGCAGGCCAGAGGGACCCGACAGCCAGGATAAGAAGGACAGATACAAATTAATTACGTACTAAGGGAGTGGGGCTGGGGGTGGGAATTGGTGAGGACAGCAGTTGCTCAACAGCCTAGTGGCCTGTTTCATTAATAATGGACGAGTGGTATCATTTCCACTTACAGTTGTCACTATATTTAATGATTATATTGGGAACATTTTTCTATCTATAAAGTGAGTTTAGTTTAAAAATCTACCTTTTCTCACTAGGTAGTATCTCATTTCTTCCAACTTTGTACCAAGTCCATTAAAAATCATTAAAATAATAATTATTATTTTATTATTAAAAATAATTATAACAATTGAAACCATTGCAAAACCTCACTGACTCTTGGAAGTCTACATACCCCGGTTCCCATGGGGACTGTACCCGAAAGTGATGCTCAAGGCCACATCCAATTGAAAGCACTTACTAGTTCTGAGGAAGAGCTTAGGAATTCGGAATAGGATTCCTTTTACTTTAAGGCTTTGCCATACCCTTTCCACATCAGCTTTTGTTTGGGGTCTGAGTATAAAAGGGAGAAGACTGGAAGCCCATGCTTCTGTAGGGGTTCAGCCCCAGTATTCCTGAAATTAAATAAGAGTTAAACACCTATATCCATTTAAAGACGGGGTTTGAGCATTTAAGAAACTAATCTAAAATGTATTTATGTCTTAAATGTGTACTTCATGGATAGGGGGAAAAAGCCTCCTTTATTATGATTATTTGATCTTGAGGCTGTTTGCTTCTCTGTGACTGGTCACAGCTGTGACTGGGACACAGCTAGTCACTGTTGCAGTCAGGATTTACAAGGCAGCTAGACAAAAGCATCTTAGCCTCAGAGCAGATGGGCCATGGTTTAATCCTGACTCAGTGACTTAACTAGCTGGGGGACTTTAACCTCTGTGAGCCTCTGTTTCCTGACCTGTCAGGTGAGGACTCCTCTCCCCCATGCTGTTATGACTAACACAGGTAACCTATTTAACACACCTCGCACAGCATCTGACAAAGTTGGAGATGTTCCTAGATAATGGAATTCTTGGACCCATGCCTGCCCATGGGCTGTAGGACGGTGGTGACTTTTGGCCTCCTTTGATTAGGCTTTCATTTCCCTGTAGATGGTTTAAGCATAATTTTCAAAACAGCCATTTTAGTGACTTCCACATTTTGATACGAATCAAAATTCTCCGTGAGACTTCTTATGCATGAAGAATGCCATCTTTGTCATTTGAAGGGATAGTCTACTGCGGATAACAGGAGAACTAGTGATTGCCTAGTGATCATAGTTTCGGTCCTGTGGGTCCCAGAGGGCTGTCCTGTGATCTCTGGTTCCACAGACCTCAATGGGGGGCTCCTTTTTGATATCTTACCCAGACAAGGTAAAGGCTATGAAGACTTTGCTTTGCTGCTGCATTTCTCCTATAAAAGCTTTAAAGCCATCCAGGCCATCCTTGAAAGTAAAGGAATGTACATCTTCTGCAGAAGTCATTTGAATTTCAGCTTTCCCTTTGCTTTGCTCTTAGAAAGATGTTTCATTGTCCTCCTAAGATACTTCATAAAATGTTAATCCTTTCATTGTTTTATGTGGACGATGAAGAAGAGATCCCTTTTTCCTTAGCTTTACTTTTGTTAAACTTCTTGGAGATGGTTAGAAGCTATTAGCTTTATTTGGGTAAGGAACATTTTTGAATGAAATTTGTCATTTGAAACGTAGCTTTTTACGCCAAAAGGTAGTTTCAGCCGTGTGTGTGTGTATGTTGCCATTGTAAATACTAACCTGATTCTCTGGAAGGTAGAAGAAACAACTAGATTTGAAAAGATTTCCATAAATATGTGTATGGTAATACTGGACTATGTTTCTTGATCACCTGATTAAAGAAATAAGAAATAATAAATCATCTTCAATTTGGAAATAGAATTACCAAATAAAATTACTAAGTAGGATTATGGAACTATGTGGTATCCACCATTTATTTCTTGAACAATAGGATCTTGCATGTTCTAAGCATAGTTTCTCCTTTCCTTCCTTCACATCTTGCCACCTCTGTAGAGGCTGGAGAAAGGGATCTAGGATTCTAAACTGTATAGGCCAAATGTTCATCATAAGCAGAAGCACTGAACTATGGAGGAGGAGATCTAAATGTTCACTCTTGCTGCCAACAAACATTTGACCTGGGCAAGGAATTTTACCTCTCGGGCTTCAGTTTTCCTTGCATGAAAAATGCTGATGTAGATGCTTTCTCAGACCCGCTCAGTTCTTCAGCCCCATTCACTTTTATTTCAAATACCAATCACATAGATGACTATGATTTTAAGTAAACTTAATATCTGAAATTTCCAGCATTTCCCCAATCTACACATCTAATAACTGTTAACCTTAATTAAATCCCCTCAGTCTTTGAGCGAAAGATTTCTATAGTTTTGATGTTTTTGTTTTTATTTCCCCAGAGTACATTTGCTAGTATGTCTCCTGCAGTGGCCTGGGTAATATTAGTAGATAAAAAAATAAAATTGTTCTTTGATAAAGTTGATAGTTAAACTGGAAACACCTTAAATATGAAGCAAAAATGGACTACTTAGAACAGATGTATTATAAAAAGTAAAAGCAAGGAGGTTTCTGGCTGGCTCAGTTGGAAGAATATGTGACTCTTGATCCTGGGATTGTGAGTTCGAACCCCATGTTGGGAATAGAGATTACTTTTTTAAAAAAATGATTCTTATACGTATCACCTGCTTTTTTTTGCTTTTTATAAGGACTTCTTCCAGCTACCACTATGCTCATTTCATCCTTTCCCCAATCCTGGAAGGTAAATGATCACCTCAATTTTACAGCAAAGACTAAGTCACCAAGAAAAGTTAAGTGAATTGTCAACAGTTACTCTTCCATTCAAAGGATTTAGACAGAGTACTAGACATAGAATCCTCAGGGTCCTCTCATGGGTGAGTAGATTAAGTATTGAGAGGAAAAGTAGAGCGGTCTGGAGTGGGAAGATGGCTTTGGACTTTTTAAGCAGACTTGATTTTGATTAAGAAGCAAAAACAAAAACAACAAAAATTAGTTTAATTTGGCAGTTGGCATTGGTCAGTGTCACTATAAACTGAAATTTTTTCCCCACATCATAGTTTCAGGCAGCCTAGAGGTGGAGAGTCTGGAGAGTCTTAAGTGAGAAAGCTCATTTCAGGAGAAAACAGTATCACATGATTGTATGCTTTGGAGAAAACAATCTGAAAAAGAACTAAAAGTGGGTCAAATGTTGAGGATTGCTCAGCCCGGCTGGGAGTGACCGGCCCAGAGCTGGTGGAATTGCAGGGGGAGTAGCGTGGATGTGGTGGGGCGGATTGTTTTTTCCTTGGTGAACTGTAGTTTCTCTCCTTTCGATTCGACTTGCACTCGGGATGTTCCAGACTGCCAGCTCTGGGAGAAGAGGCCGGGTTCTCCCCCTGCCTGCCCTACCGGGAAGGTCTCAAGTGCAGGGCAGTGCTGGTCCTCCTGCCAGGTGAGGCCCCGCCTGTGTTCACACAGACTCTGGGATCGCAGGGACGCCTGCAGGGCTGGGCTGTGTGACAGAGTGCGGAGTGTGCCGTGCGGGTCCAGCGAGGCCTTCCTTCATCCAGGGACTCGCAAACATTGTCCCGATTGAAAACCCGCCCCCCCCCAACAAAGAAGAAGTCTTCTTGCCTTGAGTCCCTGGCTCCGTTGTGGTTGGGGGCGGGGGGGGGGGGGTGCCCTGCCCTGCGGCCGGTGCGGGCAGAGCGGGGCTGGGGTAGAGAGGAGAGGAAGAAGGAGCCTGGCGGCGCGCTGGCCACCTCCCTCCCTGGGCTCCCGCCCACTGCGGTGAGTTCCCGACCAGAGCCCGCGGCCACGGGGCGCTGGTAGAGCCGCTCGTGCTCCTCCTGGATCCGGACAGGTCGGGGTTGTCAGGGCAACTGTGCACAGCGGCATCTCGCCGCTTCCCCTCTGTGCCGTGTGCGGAACAGCTTACCGTGCCGCGGCGGGGGACAAGCCTGGGGACAGGTGCCTGGGGGGGAAGAGCCGGGATCTGACTGCACAGGTTAGGCAGCGGACCGAGGCAGCTGACCCTGCGTGCCTTTCCTGGGGCTTTTCCGGAAGGAGAGTGCGCGTGCGTGTGTGGGGAGCGCGTGTGCAAGCAGCGGGCTCTAGCCAGCCACATGCCCAGGGGGAGTAAGTGGGAGGGGGCGCGGAGGGGAGGTGGGGGGGCTGCTGCTAGGTGCAGAGGAACTGCAGGGCCTCAGTTGCCAAGTGGCTGGTAGTATCTGTCAGCTGTTTGCACACTGTTTACCCATAGGGGATCTATTACAAGTGCTCAAATGAACTGGCCGCTTAGAAACTAGCAGCTTCCTGGGAGCTGCAATTACATAAGCATATATTTTTAATATAATAATAATTAAAAGAACTAGTAGCCTCGGTATGCCTGGATCTGCTACAGCTATCCGACAAGAGAGACTGAAGAAGACCAGTGCAAGGCCAATTCCCCTTGGTTTATTCACCATTAACGAGGAAGAGGAACAGCAAAAGAATGGAAATTCCAGAAGACCAAAAGGTATGCATTAGCTCTACCCTTTGGTTGGAACCGGTCCCTATTTCCCACACCTTCTGTGGCACATTTACAAACTGTGTGCACACGGTGTGGAGTGCTTGTGATCCCCTAGCAGTTTGCCGGTGGTATTTACACATTCTGTAGAACTGTGGATGCGTGAAATGGGGAACAGATTTTGCAGATTTGGTAGCTTTCAGATCAGCTGCCTTTCTGACCTTCACTGCTTTCTTGGCTTAGAGATCTTTAATTTTCTCATGCTCACTTTGAACAGTTACCGATGACACTGTCCTAGCAATAGGAATAGGAGTCGTCCAGGTTTAAATGAACACCTCCCCACCTTGCTTAGGTGCCTTGGTGAGTTCTGTTTAATAAGGACAGTTTCTCCTCCGAAGGGGATGAGTTAAAGTGACCAAAGAGTGCAGCCTTTTCCAAGGGCACAGGGTCAAGACGTTCCTTCCTTCCTTTTGTATTCCGAAATACTGAGAGCTTGAAGGAGGAGATAAATAAACACGGAGTGCACCATAGAGGACAAAGCTAGGGAACAGGGAGGGAGGACCATGAGGCTTTCTAACTTGTGATGGTAACTGCTACTGAACATCTCCCGGAGGCTGGCCTGTGCTGGGTGTGGAAAGGAGAGGTCTGGTTCTTGTGCATTTCTGTCATAATGATGACATGGAGTAGCAGCTTTGACTGGCTTCTCAAATCCCTGGGTACTCCATCTTTTAGCATTGTCTCATAGCCACCCCTCCTCCCCAGGGCTGTAATTTTCGGGATGGCAACATCATGCCTTTAGAAGGGCTTTAAGGCTTGCATTTTAAGTTTTTTCTTGCAACTCCCTTCCCCAAAATATATAAGCTATTCATTGCTTAAGCTGATAGAGTACCAGTTTTGCTGTTTCCATGTGGGGATTAAATTTTAGCTTGCATGCAAACTGTTCTGTCACGGAGATATCAAATTTTTTTTTTTCTCTGTGTGATACAGAGCAGTAGCATGGCAAAGTAGCAGGCAAATATTTAAACACTGATAGAATAAGTGTTTGAATAGAATCCAGTGTCTGAAAATGACCGGCTTTCTTTTTCCTGGTTCTTGAGTGAATCTTCATTTGCTTTTCTCAAATATAATTGCAACTGTCTACTCTAAATCCAGAAGTATATTTTACTTCACTTTTAAAATACCATATACAGAGAATTTCTAATAACTGGGATCTAAGTAGCATAGTTGACTTTAATGTCACTATCAGACATAGCTTCTGTCTTAGAACCAGATGACTTCAGGAATTTACAGAAGCCACAGATGGAAGCTGATGGAGATGATTGGTTTGTTTCTGTTTCTGTTTTTGTTTTTTTGCCCAGGAGTTAGACAATTGAACCAGGGTGTGCTTTTGATGAAAACCCAATACTTTAAATTGTTAGTAGCAGATCATTTGGCCTCTTAGGAAGTGGTAACGTTCTAAATTAATGTGGATCTGTTGAATTGTGCCCACTGTGTATTTTTTTTGAAATGTTCTTCATTTGCAGCACTTTTCCCTTAGGCATCTTAGAGCAGTAATTTAGGATAGCTATCTGTTTTGTTCTGAGTAGTTTTCTTGAATTACTCTCTTTCTCCTGTGTTTTGTTTGTTTGTTTTCATTTGCCTTTAGTGTTTTATTTAAAGGAGGAAGGGAAGGGGAAGTAGGTGCTTCTAAAAATCTGTTTTTGGCAATTCGTGCAACTTTTTGGATAAGAGAGACTTAAGAACGTTCTGATCCCCTACCATTTTTCTTTTTCTGCTTTTCCCTATATCAAGGAGAAAGTGAAGGAATAGAGAAGGAGGAAAATCTTTTGTTGATCAGGATGTCCAGACTTTCTGTATATCCCCCAAGACACATCTAATAAAATAAAACAGCCCTGGAAATATCAGTGGTTCTTGATGGATAAGACTATTGGCTTGGTTCTGAATTTCTTTTGAGGTCTGTCTGAGCAATAGGAATGTCCACTTGCAAATCTAACTTTGTCAGTAGAACAGTGATGGAAATATTCTATGTATCCCCTGTCCGATATGATAACTAGCCACATGTAGCTGGGAGCACTTGAAATATGGCTACTATAACTAAGAAACTGACTTTTAAATTTTATTTTATTTTTTTTTAAAGATTTTACTTATTTATTTGACAGAGAACACAAGTAGGCAGAGAGGCAGGCAGAGAGAGAGAAGCAGGCTCTGCACTGAGCAGAGAGCCGGATGCGGGGCTCGATCCAGGACCTGGGATCATGACCTGGGCTGAAGGCAGAGGCTTTAACCCGCTGAGCCACCCAGGCGCCCCTGACTTTTAAATTTTAATTGATTTTTTAGTTAAAGAGCCACACATGGCAAGTGGTTACCTTCTTAGACAACATAATTCTAGTCTTATCTCTGTAGACTATCTCTATAGAGATATCTCTTAGACTATCTCTATAGCTCTATCTCTATAGAGCTGTGATCTGAATTTTTGTCCTCTCTGTGTTGTCCAACCTTACGTGCTTCCTGGCGCCAGATATGGTCAGGTCCTGAAATGAATGTGGAGCATAGTAAACTGGCTTTATAGATAATTTCAGTTGTCCTTTTCCACATAAATGTTATTTCCTGCTTTGAATATTATACTTGCTACTCCCTGGTTGCCGACATCATCCTTTGCAACATATAATGGACTTTTATTTATTAAATTATTTCCAAATCATCATGGCAAGATGACATACAGGTTATCATTTATGTGTTATTATTAAGATAAGCAATCAGAAATTTTGTTTTCTTTTTTGCCTGCTCTGTGGGCTAATCAGCCAACTGTGTGCAACCTGGTTTTCATGCTTAGTATCTTTTTTCTGTCACCACCAGGCATAAAGAAGTTTGTTACCTGAATTCAGGAGGTAAATGCTCCTATTCAGGATTACCCTGGGTTAATGACAGGTCGCATCTTTCCAGATACTCTACTCTTGGGTAGCCATCATAACAAACTTTGTAGGAATGAACATAATGATTACTGTCTGGACTCCCTGTGTGGCTTCAAAATTGCCTTGATGGGGTGAGACAGTAGCTCAGTTAGCTGGTAGACTCAATCAGTTCTTGAAGGTGAAATTTCTCTCCCTTGTAATCAGTAGAGATGCAAATGTTTTACATGCCTTGCTCTTATCGACGAATAACATTTAGACAGTAATTGGGGGTGAGCTGGGCTTCTGCTCTTATACCTCTAGAACCTAGGTCTCAGTGTAATGCTGATTTGTGGACTGGTGCAGGAAAGCTTATTTAGGTACTGCAGTGACTCAGTGTCCTTGCTTAGGTTTCAAGGCCTTATGGTGAGTTTTACTGAGTTTTACTGAGCACAGTGTAATTAATTTGTAAAAACACCTTTTCTCCCTAAACCAACATTTGCTAAATGCTCAGTCTGTACAGATTCCTTTGCTGGGACATTGTGGAGGTGGTACAAAGGTAACTGACACGGACGGTTTCTGCTCTCAGAGGTGTCTACCTCTCTAGTGAAGGAGACCACTATGTACCAATAATGCAAGAATATAAACTGACATCGGGGGAAGGGCTGAGAGTATTATGAAAGTATCTATACCTATGTGCCCTTCTCTAGACAGTAAGCTTCTCAAGGGCCAAGACTACTCCTCTGTGTATGAAATTGCAGAGTGGATAGAACATTATTGAATGGAGATAAACTCAATATTTAAAAATAATTTGCACAGGCTCTGAAAGTCTTACTAACATAAGAATACTAAGAAATGTTGATCATATTAGGATTGTCCTTCCTAGGCAACCATTTTAATGTTTGGGTGTATCTGATATTTGGGTGTATCTGATAGGTTAATCCTATGACTTTTTACCACGTTGCCTTTACCTTAGAGTGTATCAGGGATTCTGCCCTGTATTGTTGTGTTCCATTATACTATTTTTCATTTTCTTTGGTGGAAAAATGAAGGCATATGTTTACAAGGTAGTATTAACTGACCAGTTTGTTAGTATTGAGGTTAATGCCTCCTGCTCATTTTGTTAGCAAATTGCAGATTAGATTGTTAAGAATTTTTCTCCTTGAAATCAGGACACAGTAGTTCTGGGAAGCTGTCTTCTCCTTTTCCCTGTTTCCCTCCCCCTGCCTTTTTGTTAGAATGGGTTTTTCTGGAGCCTGCAGTAATTTCTTCTTCTTCTTTTTTTTTTTTTTTTTTTTTTTTGGCTTATGCACTCTAAAGGTAGAATTTCTGCCAGTGAAGGTTTCCAAATGAAATATGATCTGCCATTTACCATTTGTATTCCTATTGGAGTAGTGATGATCTAGCAATTATAATGTCCTCTTTATAAGTCCTGAGTCTTTTTTTTTCCCCAAAAAGGAGTGTTAATGTCAAGAAATGTGAATGCCATTCTAGAATCATTCTCTCTCTTTTTCTTGTTTCTTTCCTCTTTTGTTCTGTAAGACTTGGACTTTTGTCTGTTCCCACTGTCTTTATTTGTGCCATTTCAGGACTAGGCAAAAACTTTTAGCAGTAGAATTCTACAGCTAGTGAGGCAAAGGTATAGTTCAGAATAGCAATAGTATCAAAGATCCCTATTATAAGGAGGAAATCTTAAAGTCAAATTGATTGCCATAAATTTTATTTGCTCAAGAAACCCAAAATGTAATGTTTTATTCAAAGCCTTTATATAAAAATAACAACAGGGGTTGTCGAGAACAAGGACCACAACATCTGATGTATGGCTTACACTCATTGGATTCTCTGTGAACACCTGTTGAGTGAGTGGAACTATTTCCCAGGCATCCCGTGTTACAGTAGAAATTACCGTAGGTATCGCTATACAAGGGGAACGTGATTTAATCTCTACATAACCAAAATTTTTTTTTTATGGTGAGGTACTATATTCATGGGAATTTGCTTGCTCTATAAAACTAAAAGGCTTAAAAATTATGTGTGTGTTTCAAGAGACATAATCAGTAGAGCTAAAATAGCTGACTGCTCTAACCTTAGGAGCCAAACACATGTATTTGGTGAAAATCTCTCAGCTGATAAATGTTACATATTATTTATTAGAAGGTGGGATTGAGTATCCTTTTCCACTAACATCAACATATCTCAAGGGGCAACTTTAAATTCCGTTGTTACTAAAAAATGAGCAGATCATTTGGAGGCACATTAACCATGTTTTGAGCAGGAACTAATACCTTCACATCAACAAAGGAAATTTCATTGAGAGAATTCGTTTTAATTCTCCGTTCTTAGCATTTGGAAGAACCCATTTATGTTGGGCCCTCTATGCATTAAGTTTATGTTCTAGATTTGTTAACTTCCAAAGGCAACTCATACCTCATTATACATCAGATCTGGATACAAAGACCCAAAGGGTACCACAGGCGGCCATAAGACATCGTGTTTGAAATGTGTACTTCAAAGGGCACTGATGAATATTTTTGCTGACTATAAAATGCAAGTTCCATTTTCTTCTTTTTTTTTTTTTAAAGATTTTATTTATTTATTTGACAGACAGAGATTACAGGTAGGCAGAGAGACAGGCAGAGAGAGAGGAAGGGAAGCAGGCTCCCTACTGAGCAGAGAGCCTGATGCGGGGCTCAATCCCAGGACCCTAGGATCACGATCTGAGCCCAAGGCAGAGGCTTAACCCACTGAGCCACCCACAAATTCCATTTTCTTAGGCTTTCTTCCCAATGATGATTATTTGAGAATTTTAATAGATTCTGTCCAAATTCCAGAGAATTTACCATTCTGGGTCCAGTGTGGAGTGTGAAATGAGAATAGAGTTTAGGCATATTGACCGAAGAAAATTATGTTCACAGTTTCAGGCCTAATAAAGTAGTAGCAAGATCATCTGTGGATTCAGATGTGGATTCAGAACCAGTCATCTTAAAACCATCATTGAGAATAACATTATGAAGGTTAGTGTGGTGTGGTGCCTCCTCATAGGGTTTCTTACAAGGTCAAGCATCAAGTGTATTTGTTGAGGAGTGATTTGGGAGTCCAGGTGGAAGGTGGGAATCTTGTGGACCCTCTTTTTTTTTAAAATTTTTTATTTTTTATAAACATATATTTTTATCCCCAGGGGTACAGGTCTGTGAATCACCAGGTTTACACACTTCACAGTACTCACCAAAGCCCATACCCTCCCCAATGTCCATAATCCCACCCCCTTCTCCCAACCTCCCTCCCCCCCAGCAACCCTCAGTTTGTTTTGTGAGATTAAGAGTCACTTATGGTTTGTCTCCCTCCCAATTCCATCTTGTTTCATTGATTCTTCTTCTACCCACTTAAGCCCCCATGTTGCATCACCACTTCCTCATATCAGGGAGATCATATGATAGTTGTCTTTCTCCGCTTGACTTATTTCGCTAAGCATGATACGCTCTAGTTCCATCCATGTTGTCGCAAATAGCAAGATTTCATTTCTTTTGATGGCTGCATAGTATTCCATTGTGTATATATACCACATCTTCTTGATCCATTCATCTGTTGATGGACATCTAGGTTCTTTCCATAGTTTGGCTATTGTGGACATTGCTGCTATAAACATTCGGGTGCACGTGCCCCTTTGGATCACTACGTTTGTATCTTTAGGGTAAATACCCACTAGTGCTATTGCTGGGTCATAGGGCAGTTCTATTTTCAACATTTTGAGGAACCTCCATGCTGTTTTCCAGAGTGGCTGCACCAGCTTGCATTCCCACCAACAGTGTAGGAGGGTTCCCCTTTCTCCGCATCTTCACCAGCATCTGTCATTTCCTGACTTGTTGATTTTAGCCATTCTGACTGGTGTGAGGTGATACCTCATTTGTGGACCCCTTTTGAAACCCCTCTGAAACAATGTAGCACAAAAATCTAAGTACAAATGCAAAGTCAAAATTGTGGTTATTGCCTCTGAGCCCCTGTAGAGAACTATAGACATTCAGAACCTTCTCCTGTCAGCGCTCTTGGTCTATATGGCAGGAAAAGTTTAACCAGATGGACTATTAGTGGCTACATCCAAGTTTGCCAAGATTATTAGAAATTCAGTGTAACTGTGGGGTGAGAGAAGACTGTGTGATGTGATAGAAAAGTTGCCACATGTGAAAGTAAGCAAGTTACAGTTCTTAACCTTTCCAAGCTTCAGGCTCTGAGCTGTAAAATGAAATTAATCATACCATGCTCACTGGTGGAGGTGAGGATTAGAGATATGATAAGCTTTTAGTATACTCTCTGGAAAATATTTGGGGCTCACTAAATGATATTTATAAAAGATGGGACATTTGACTACAAATGGCAAATTTTCTGATAACTCCGACAAACATACTCTTTGTCTGTTCCAGTACATGTCTGTTACAGAAAGTTTCCCTAGTCTAATCTCCTGCCTATTCCCTTAACTAGCTTGTGAGTGAACATTTCCAGGAGGACTGCCAGTTTTCTGAGGCCTTTTTAGTCTCTTGTCCACAATAGGTATATGTGACTGTCTCCCTGTTCTGTGTTTATTTGTGTGGATCAGATGTTAGATGTCAGGTAGATTACTCATTGCGGTACCCTGTAATTGTGCCGTGCTAAGGGAAGGAAATAAATTACCATTATGTCAGATCACCTCACTTGTTATTTAAAATACGATTAAGGGAGTGTACCTTTTATTCCTTGGGGTTAATGGAAAACTTCTGGCCTGCCTTAATCAGGGAAAAATAGCCATGATCCTCTGCCTTCTTGGAAACCAATCAAAAGGAATTTTTTCTCAAAATTTCGACTTCTGGAGTTTTTTGTTTTGTTTTTACTTCCTCTCGCATGCACGAATGGAAATGTCCTAGGCTTGTGGGCAGGTTTGTGCCAGGGGCTTAGGTTATAGGCACTTACATTTGGGGGCTACTAGCTTTCTATGGGCCGTTTTTCTTCTCATGCTGTTTTCAGCACCAAGATTTCTTGTTCTAAATTTGGTCAGTTTCTGTCTTGTCTCTCAATACTTTTATTTCTCTCTGGTGGTCTTGTTTCTCTCACCAGTCAGTCAGCAGTAAGTGCTGTGAACGTTTGATGCAGGCAGCATATTGGATGTTCCGTACTTCTGTTACTAAATGTATGTGTTAGCAGGTCTTTGTATTCTGAGGTGGAGCTCTTCTCGCTATCTGGTGTGCGCTGTGGCTGGTTCTCCTCCCTCTGCTGTGCTATACTTGGTCACCATCTACTTCTTCAGTTTAAATGTCCTTTCCTCAAGAGTGTCCCCAGATCAGGCTGGACCCCATGTTCTAGGCTTTTCAGGGATCATGTACTTGTCCTTTGTTACTCCAGCCAAATTTTAGATTGTGTTTGCTGAGTACTGTTAAAAAATCTCTCCAACTCGACTGAACTCTGACAGGGCAGTGAGTGTGACCTTTAGCTTCAGCCTGTGTTGCTACACAGGGCCTCACGTATAGTTGAGGCTTCCTAAATACTTATTACACAATGACTAATGAGAGATGACCCCCCGACACCGTCAGCTAGGGAAAACGAGGAAGCACAGCCAGCGAGGCTATCTGTCCAAGCCTTGGAACATTCCAGGGTCCAGGACTACATTCTGAATACATCAAAGGCCTCGAGATACCAGGTCAGCCATTGCCCTGCCAGGCAATAGGACAGTGACTTTTGTGTTACAGACCTTTGCCCTCCAGCCCTCATGCAGACAGGACTTGTAGTTAGTTTTCTGTTCAGGGTATGCAGACTCCACAGTGACCGACTTGGACCACATTCCAGTGCCAGAGTATGCCAGAAGCAGCTTCTACCGTCATCTTTCCTTGAACTACTGGAGCTCATTATTAAGTGTCCATTTAAGTTTGTGGTATGTTACTCATTACAGCCATGATTGAAGTATTACAAGTATTTACCTCCCTTTGAACAACCGAAATTCACTATTATGACAGTAAGGTAGAAGTTCTAAGTTGGGGCAGATTACATAAGAAACGAATCCTTGATGACTTACTCCCTCACAGTGACAGGTAGCGTCTCCCACTGCCGCCTCCTCCTCTCTGGGTGGGGAAAGACCTGTGAGCAGCCGTCCAGTGCTTTTCTGGCCTTGTTTCCTCTGGACCCCCACCCAGCCCAGCCACGCTCAGAATTTTCCTTTCCTGTCTCTCTTTTATACTACCATCTCTGCATCAGTCTTTTTCTTTTTTCCCCAAGGCCCAGAAAAACAGGTAGACAGTTCCTGGCACTGATCTTTCTGTCAGCACTATGTAAAGATGCAAAGTGGCAACCTCAGTGTTAGGATTCCAGACCTCAGCACTCTGGGTTTTTACCCTGGGCTGACTTTGGGATGATCATATTTTCTTTTTGCGAGTCTCCTACCTCTGATTCTTCTGCACCACTGCAGTAGTAAATCCTTTCCCTAATCTTTTTACACAGGGCTCGGTTTGCTCTAGCTCCCTCTTATCCATCTAGTGGTTCAGAGTTTTATTATATTCACATTAGCCTGAGTCCTGAATGGAACTCCAAACTGACCACTTGGGTCAACACTTCAATCATCAATCAGCTTGACATTTTATCACAGCCTAAGTGACTTTGAAATCCTCTCCACTGCCACAAGTTGCAGTGACCTTGACATTTATTCTCATGCTACGTGACCTTCACTTTGACTCCATTTAGGTAGTGTAGACCTGTGTTGGGACTCACTAGCACTCCATCTGCGATCCCATAAACTTGGAAATTCCCCTGGGCACCCACAGACTTCAGATTCAGCAAACACTGATTTTTTTGTGTGTCTGTACCATGCGACAACATGCTAAATCTCACCAACTATGTGAGCTCAACCTCCTGCCTGCACCGTGGACTCACCTCCTCCAAACGCTTCATCTTCTGCATGACCCCTATGCTCCTGAACCCTCTGTTCTCACAGTTATTATTACCCTTCCAGCTCACTTGTCCTCTTTTCAAGCCTGGAACTCATGGGTAAACCTCTCAACAGTGCACTTGGATCAATGCCTGGTCCTTTGCAGGCTCAGAGTATCCCCACATAGCCTCTTCTTTCTTCCTTATGGCTGCCGAGTGTTGCTGCAAGCGTGCTTGGGTCTGTTCGTTCTTTCTTTCAGATTTTATTTATTTATTTGATAGAGAACAAGACAAAGTACACAAGCAGGGGGAGCAGTAGAGAGAGAGAGAGAGAAGCAGGCTCCCCACTGAGCAGAGAGCCTTACATGATGCGGAACTTGATCCCAGGACCCCAGGATCATGACCTGAGCTGAAGGCCGACGCTTAACCAACTAAGCCCCTCAGGTGCCCCATCCCTTTCACTCTCTTGCTCTCTCTCCGGGAGATGAGCCCTTCTGCTGATGGCTGGTTGTGTGAGTCAAACACACGGCAGGCGATATTCACCATGAGTTTCATCCCCTCCACCTCACTCTTGACAGGTGACTTTTCTGCCACTTTGCTGTGAACATGAGGATGTATTAAATTAGCACTATTCTCACTAAAACACTACAATGCAAAAGAGGAATGAGGAACTTCTGTTTTCATTTGATGTGAAGAAGATAACATTTAAAAGGACTATTGGCCACCGACACCGGATTTTAACTAAAGCCCAAGTGTTGGGGGATGACTGGTTATGTGGCCAGTGACATGCTTTTTGGTGAAACATCGTAGATGAAAGCAAAGCAAATGGAATGCTCCAATCCCCATCTGAGAATTTGCTGTGGATCATTACCCTACTGATGCTTCTTGAGGGGGGTCTATACAATTACTGATCTGTGTTCAGGAGAACAGGGTTAAAGAGGGAGTTCGCGCTACTTCAGGTGACGTGTTAAAAAACCACAACTTCTATTCAGGAGTTTTGGTGTTTGTTGAATTCCTTTCTTCTGGCAGTACTGTCATAGTCATTCGAGTGGGGGGCTACTTCATCATTCCCAGTGTCCTGCATTTGACTCCCCAACCCTGCCCCAAGATTAATGACTTTTTATTTTTTAATTTATTTTAAGATTAATGACTTTTTAATGACTCTAGGTAACAGCAAATTTTTTGACTAAATATGTAGCTATTTATGTTGTCTTCTAGCCTATTTTATCTTAAAACTTGACTGGAACATTTTAGTGTGAAAGTTAAACAGAGGAAAACAGAAAAAAGAAAACCATCCTAGGTGCGATGGGTGGTTCATCCTGGATGAGCTCAGCATGACCTGCTTCCTCCCCGTGGCCCTGAGATGTCAGGTTCACACTTCTAAGATGATGACGGAAGGAGAGCAGGCATCGCTGAATGAGGTGTCAGCGGCACACTGAATGGCCCCTAGGTTACTTCGGGCAGTTAGGGTGGCAGAATGTGTCGGTACCAAAATTCAGAATATACTGGATCCCTTCATTTACAGACTGAGAAAAATAAGTTTCCTTTTCTGGATGCTGATGAAGACCTCCTTCTCAGAATCACAGGGATGCTTTAGGACCTCTAATGACATGACAAGTCTTTGACAGTGTGGTCCCTGGGGGAGACCAGATTTTCTGGCTGGTAAAACAAGCAAGGCAGGTTTGAATGTCATAGAAGTATCCCTGAAATTTAAAATTGGGGGCTGTATGTGAAAGTAGATGTTGAATCGAGGTTGTTCCCATCTGCACAGGGCTGTGGTCTCTTGGAGACAATGTGTGGAGGGATGAATAACTTGGAACTAGGAGGTGGCGAAACCAACTCCAACTTGATGCTTCAGGCACAGTGCTTGATACTTCGTTCTGTGCCCACTCGGTTCATCTCTAACCAGGGATGATAGCATCACCTGTCTCAGAGGGCTAAGGATTAGGTGGGGTGGTACATAAAGCGTGCTTCTAACTGCACCGGGCACTAATGAGCTAGTGTGTAAGTGATCCCAAATGTTATTTGGAAAGGTTTTGCAATTTGATAGCTTAATTGTAATAGTTCTAAGAGCCCAGCATTGCTGCTAAGACTTCTAAATTTTAGGAGACTTAAAACCAGTTGAAAGATGCACTTGCTTTATGAGAATGCAATAATTAAAGACTATTTTTCTTCTATTTCTATTTTTTTTTTCCTTTTAAGATTTTATTTATTTGTTTGAGAGAGAGAGCATGAGCAGGGGGAGGGGCAGAGGGAGAAGTAGGGAGGAGGGGTAGAGGGAGAAGCAGGGGAAGGGAGAAGGGCAGAGGTTAGAGGCAGAGGCAGGCTCCCTGCTCAGTATGGAGCCAGATCAGGCTGAATCCAAGGACCCCTATATCATGACCGGAGCCAAAGGCAGATGCTTAACTGACTGAGCCACCCAGGTACCCCTTAATTCTAACTTTTTTAACCTGAAAATAATCTCAGATGCCTAGTGATTGTATAACTATAGAAAATATTTCTAATGAACTCCTTTTCCTAGACAATTACTTTCATAACAGTATTGCAAGCCACTTTTATATTGGCCACACAAAAATAAAGATAGTAAAGTGTGTTTGAAATGTGTCATTGTGTTCCTAAGTAATATTCAGGAACCTACTACTTCGTGGCTTAATAACCCAGTTCCTTTTCACCTTGCACATTGTTGTAAGGTTGTATAATATTCTCAGACCACTATTTTTTTCATTCCTTTTGGCTTTTAACAGAAGACTATAATTTATCATATTTTGAAAGTTGTGATTTTAAGAAAAAAAGTTTAAAAAACAGCTAACATAATAAATCCCTGTATGTCGGATGCCTGCTCTCTTCCGTTCAGGTCAGGATCCTAGGACCCTGGGATTGAGCATCGGGCTCCTTGCTCAACGGGGAGTCTACTTCTCCTTTTCTTGCTTTTGCTCCCTCTGTGTCTCTCTGACAAATAAATAAAATCTTTAAAAAAATAAAATTAACTTAAAAAAATACCCATTATGTCTGGGACCTAGACCAAAAATTTTATATTGAAATATATAATATTTATGGGGAATATAAATAAAAAATATTATGGCTAATGTTACAGTTTTTATGTATCTTTCCATGGTCTTTCTCCTTCCAGTCCTTACTATCGCCCCACCTTTCCGCTTCCCAGGGAGATAACATGTACTCTTCCTGTCTTTTTCTTTATTTTGACTACATGGAGATATCTTTAAAAAATCTGTGTGTTTAAATTCATATAAATTATGTATTAATATATCAACCTGCCAGTTTGCACTTTTCCCCTCAAGTTTAGCAATACCAATGCAAAGTGATCACCATAGTTTGTTTTAACTGCTATGTAGAATGTTATAATAGGACTTGACCACAGTTTAATTCTTCAGTGCAACTTTCCCAGTTTACTTATTACTATTTTCCAGCGGAGGGACAGAGGTATTGATTAGTTTATTTAGTCCTGTTGAGACTACAGATTGTGCTCCAGTAACCATTTGTACATCTCTTCTTGGACATGTATGCAGGTTTCTCTGGTATATTCCTAGTAGTAGTGTGTGCATTCTCATGTGCTGAGTTGCTTTTCCAAAATCATTTTATCAGCATAGTCCCACCTACCCTGTATGAAGGTCCACATTTCCTTATCCTTAGACTGGATTTAGTAAGACACTTTGACTTTTGCCAGTCGGATTGTCATGAATTGGCATTTTAAGTAGGGACATCGGACATTAGCTAATGTAGTGTTTTGTTTTGTGTTAATAATGGGAACCCTAGCATTGTTCGGTGTTTTTTCTCCCCCTAGAGAAGGGGACGAAAACTGCTGCATCGATAATCAGGTTTAAAGTTCATGGTTCTTGGCAGGTATATGGAATCACTGAAGGAAGAAACAGATGGTGCCACTACCATGCAGAACTGAGGGGAAGGCAGTTACCTTCTCCACTGACACAGTGGCCGGGCGTTAGAGCCAGGTTTCAGATTCCCCTTTTCAAATAGTCCATCTAGTTTCTGGGCCTGAGTCTTTTGTTTTTCTCTTATTAGTACTTCTGGTCATTCACCATCATTCCAGATGGGAACCAGAGAAAAAGCAAAGTATAAAAGTTAGGCTGATCTTCCTGACCAAACTAACTGTAGTAAGGTTTCTTTTAGGTTGAAGAACATAAGCAGAGAGGAGGGGCGATGTAGTGTTTGGGGGGAGAGCATGTGTTGAAGACATTGCTTAAAATCAGGTTTGGTACTTATTTGTGGTTTTCCATTATTCACATAATCCTTGGGCCTGATTAGCATTTGCAAAGTATGAACTCTGCAAATGCAAGGCATTAACATGAATAATTGAATGGTAGAGAGCTAGCTATAGCGACTGTGTGTTTTCTTTTATTATGGTGGAGGCTATTTTAGTAACAGGAAGCTTAGACTTGTAGACTGCTAGTCTGAAGACTTCAGTTATGCTCTTGCTCAGCCACACGGCATGATATATTGTACGGTTGCCTTATTTTCCTGGATAAAGAAAATTACTTTGCAGGGGGCAGGGGATGGAAATCTGTATTCTGTGCTCTATATTGATCTCAATTATAAGGGTACAATCTGAATTTCTGGGAGGAGAGCTGTGCATAGTATAATCATACCTTGTTCAAAATTATGTTGGTCTTTGCCACAACTCATGGATTCGGGACCTGTAGTCCCCACAAAGCGTTCCTCCCAAAATTTTGGGCATTTTCCCAAGGAATGTCTGGCCACCTGCACTGGCGCCACCTTCCTTGCTAGTGCTCTGCTGGGCAGTGCTGCACCACCGAAGCAGTGGAGTTATGTTTCCCAAACTGGTGTTCCGCACATCCTTCCTCCTGCAGGGTGATTCTAACTCAGATCAGCTTAGGAAATCTATTTCTATATTATAGGACTTGTAAGGACATTTAATATGCTATTATGATATTATGAATTAGACTTATTTGACCTGGGATAATTTTGTATGGGGTGTATGTGTGTCTGCTTCACAGAGAGCCCAGTCGAGGAAACTCTGTAGTGTTTGTGTGTTTGCATGCATGCAAAGCATCACATAGGAAAGTCTTCATTTGGCACCATATGGTACCAGAGCCGTGAGCAGGTCTGTTGTAAATGGATGATTTAGATTTTCAAAGAATGGCTTCTGGTCAATTCTTTGACAAGCCCTGGTGTGGATGAATTTCTCTTAAAGTCAAACTTGGACGCTTGCTACATAACAGAAGTCTATAAACCTAGCTTGGCTGCTGGTGACAAAATGCACAAAAAGGCATCTCAACCTTTTCTGGTTCTTGCTGTGGAAGTGGGAGACAGATACTACTTCAGTGAGTGCCAGACTCTGGTCCATGAAGCCATGGCTGCCTCTGAGTTCATGGGAAGGGTCTGTCTTTATTCTGCTGCCTCAGGCAGAGGCTGTGATCCTCCCTTCCTTCTGATGTTCCAGTGAGTAAGGAAGAGAAAACTCGTGATAGAAACCTAACTGTTTCCTCAAGATCCTTATCTGAGAGCTGCATGTGAGCCAGTCATGATGGATCTGTTTATTTTCTGAACTCTGGAAGCACTAAAGTTAAGTCATGCTCTGACTTAACTGTGATTTGATGGCTCTGTAACTTGCTTGACATGTATCTAACATGTTTGGGCAGAGAATTTGTATAAATAACTGGGATAAAATAAATGATATGTAAGATTAAAGAGAAAGGAATGGAAAGGAAGATCTGAAAATATTGCCACTTCCAGCTTTGTGTAGTATTAGGTTAGTAGTAGAAATGCGAACCAGTGCTGTGAATGGAGCATTTACCACATGAGAGGCCCTGCAGGGGCCTTTTCAATGTGTTCCCATTTAACTCTCAATTCCATGTTACACAAATAGAATGCTGAAGTTCCTGGGTGAAGTGCCTGGCCCAAAATAACACAGCTAGTAAGTGGTAGCCCAGCATTCAGACCCCTCTGTCAGGCTCCAAGTCACCTGCTTACTCTACTTGCTGTGATCGAACAGAAGTGCAAGGGAAGGGAGTCCTTCTGACCCGCCCCCCCCCCATCCTTCAGAGTTCACAGCGAGGAAACTGAGACTTGGAGGAATGGGTTGAAAGTCACTGTTTTCCTTCGGGCACTGAATTCCTGTGACTTCAAAGAAGTGTCAGGTGCAGTAAACTATTTCAACATGCAAAACAATAAAGAAAAATTTTATTTTATCAGGTCTGCCTTGGCTATTTTGCTTACTCAGTATAAAAGTAGTGTGTGATGATTTTTTAACACGTTTGCAAAATATAAGATATGTATTAATAAGAGATGAAAAATCAGGGTGCCTGGCAGTCTCTCAGTTGGAAGAGCAGGTAACTCTTGATCTCAGGGTTGTGAGGGGTCATGAGTTTGAGCCCCATGTTGGGTGTACAGATTACCAAAAAAAAGTTTAAAAAAGGCTAAAAATTACAATGATCATTCTGAGAAAAATCATTGACATTTGGATGTATTTTTTCCCCATGTCTTTTTTTTTTTTTCCCCTGTTCTTCTTAGTGGTTTGGAAAGTAGATGTTCCACTTAAAAATCTGTCAGTGGTCACAGTACATAAGATCTTTTTCCCCTTAAGCTTATTCTTAAGCTACTAGATAGTGCTGGAAATGTTTCTCTTCTAGTATATAAAAAATGAGCTTATGTTTTTCTTAAAACAATTTAGGGAAATGTTTAAGATTGGAGTATGTGGTTGCTTATAAATCACAGCAGATTTTGGAACACCTGCTTTTAAGAATCTGTTAAAATCGGAAGTTTACTTTTTGCCAATTCAGATCCCTCTGAGGCCAGCTAGAAGTGCGACTTTGGTGTATAACCAGGAGCACAACACTTTGCTACTTTAGCATTCCTATTCTTAAGGAAAGGTAACATCTTTAACATTACTGAAAAATCCAGAAAGAATTTAATTAGTTAGTTCCAAAGTGACTGGAGATCAGTGAAAGGACTTTTACTAAACTTGGTGGGGCAACTCTAGGCAACAGCGAGACAGATCCTCCTTACATGTGCAAATGCACTTAAATGCTAGGATTAACAGTAGGTTCCATAAAGAAGGAATGGAGAAAATTTCATTGAAGGAAACAGTGTAGAGATTGTGAACAATGGATTTCTTGGCCTAGTATGCCAATGAAACCTGTGGAATTTGGAACTTTTATCAGAATAATTTGTTAATAATAACTGCCAATAAAGTCCACATTCTTTTTTTTTTTCTTAAGATTTTATTTATTTATTTGACAGAGAAAGACACAGCGAAAGAGGGATTACAAGCAGAGGGAGTCAGAGAGGGAGAAGCAGACTCCCCGTTGAGCAAGGAGTCCCATGTAGGACTCCATTCCAGGACCCAGGGATAATGACCTGGGCTTAATGACTGAGCCACCCAGGTGCCCTAGAATCCGCATTCTTAAACATTACTCATGGTATTTTGCAACATTAGCCATATTATATAGGTGTTAGGGGTTTAGGGTTGGTTTTTCTTCCCCCTTCCCTTTAGGTCAGACTCATGACGTTTTTTCAGCTGTATCTCATGCGCTTCCTTCTTGTAAGCTCTTGGCAAGATCCCTGTCAGAGTTCTTTGGGTAAGACACTGGCTTATAGTGGTCACTGTATGCTTCTGGACTTGCAGTTTGGCTGTAGGCTACAATTAAACAACAACAACAACTGAGCCTGTCTTTGGAGGATTCTTTAATCTTTGAATGTTTTACCTTTTAAGCTTCAACCCAGTTTTAACCACTCGCTAGACTCTAGGCCCTGAAAACAGTTCCGTAGGAGTGAATCAGTCCTTTTCCACCACTGCCCTTTCTCTATAGAGCAAAACAAAATCAATAACTGCAAAGGTAGATATCTTGTGTTCAGTGCACAGAATGACCTCAAGGTTATCTTCCCTTTTCCTACTCATAACAAAGTAGGTCAAGTCTGTCATACAGTTGTTTTTTTTCCCCCTGAGTAGAAGAGCCAAGTTCTTTTTTTTTTCCCCCAAACTGGAGGAACCTGTCAGTTTGGGGTGGCCTCTGCTGCCTTGACCTTGCTCTCCCTCCACTTTTTTTGTTGGTAAATGTGAATGGCAGCCTACTGATCGTGTCTCGGAATTTTTTGAGAAAGGTTAGAGTGTATTTGCTAAATCAAGGAAACCCGCAGCTGGTACTGAGTTCTTCTAAGAAGTGTATCTCAGGGATGCATCAGAGGTTGGCGGACTACAGAGGACAGCCTGCAGGCCGGTCTGACTCTGGGCTGTTTCTGTACCAAGAGTTAAGAACAGTGATTGATTGATTGATTTTGCAGTAAAATATACATGACATAAAATTTGCAATGTTATCCATCAGCTGTACAGTTCAGTGGCACTGAGCACATTCACAGGTTTTTTTTTAATATATCTTAAATAGTTATACAAACAAAACACAAAGAATATGTGACTCAATTCTGTGGCCTGAAAGCCTATATATTTCCTGCTTGGTCTTTTATAGGGAATGTTTTATGGAGAATGTTTTATAGAGAATGTTTGACCCCTGCTGCTTCAGTCTTTCTCTGTAGGGAAAGTGAACATAAGGAAGATCAGGATCAAGGGAGTCCGCTGTGCAATTGGAGAGCCCTGACTTCACTTCCGGCTCTGCCATGATTGTTGGGAGAGGGTGGGGGGCGATGAGGCAGGTCACATGACTCCGGGCCTCGCTTTTCTCAAGCCCTGCAAAGTGATGATGATAACAGTTGCGACATTCTAGGCCGCTCTCCTAATTAAATGGAATACCTGAGAGGCACATGGTCAGTTAGAATACTCAAACAGTAAATGAGGGATCCTGTCCCTGACACGCCCAGAGGAAGCTCGTGGGCTTTTCCTCCCCGGAGCTGAAGGACTCTCTGAGCCTACGAGCTGCTGGCCGTCTTGCTGCCAGTGGGAGGAAGGGCCAGCGTGAGGGCTAAGCCAGCTCAAAGGGGAGACCAGAACTTTAAAAAAAAAAAAAAAAAGAAGATAGTGAGAAATGGAACTACCACCCTATATCCTGGGATCAGACTGATGCCCTTCCATCCCATTCCAGGGCCTGCCTCTCACATAAATCCACCTTGACTGAGTTTGCTCAAGCTCACAGTGCCGTGTGTTAGGTGTTAGTCTTCTGAGTCTGCCATTACAAAACACCACAGACTGGGTGGCTTAAGCAACAAATTTGTTTCCTCTCAGTTCTGGAGGCTATGCGTCCAAGATGCAGGGGTCAACAGGGTTGATGTCTTCCAAGGCCTCTCTCCTTGACTTGTAGGCAAACCTGCTCTGACCTCACAGGGCCTTCCCTCTGGGCCTTCATCTTAATCTCTTTATAGGAACACCTACCAGTCAGATTAGGGCCCACCCTCATGACCTCACTTTACCTTAATGACTTCTTTAGAGGCTCTGTCTCCAAATATGGTAATGTCCTAAGGTGCTGGGGCTAGGAACCTCAAATACAAATTTGCCTGGGGGCCGGGGGGTGGGCACTTCAGCCCATAGCAAGTTCCAGTTTTTATAGTATTCTCTGTATATTAACTACTCTTGAAAATATAATGGTAAGGAGAATGGGAGTAACTTGTTTGGCTCTTGAGGTAGTCAGAGCCCACAAGGGCAGGGCTGGTCCCATACATCCAGGGAGGGTTGAAGTGGCTGTGGGGGATGGGGTGGGGCTAGATGGCCACTGCAACCTTCAGCTGAGGAGGCGTTCTTGTCTGCCAGCTTTTTAGCTGCTGCTACTCTCTAGAAGTATAAGCTGTTTTCAGAAGATAACTTTGGACTGTATTTTCATTGTAAGATTCCTGAGTAATTAGCAATATATTTTGAAGTGGTTTTTTTTTTTTTAAATCCACAATCTGCTTTGTCATTTTTTTAGTGAATTTTGCTTAGAATTGCAAGTCCAGGAACACTCTCAGAAGTTCCTCTGTATTTCTGGGCCTCCAGTAGATAAAACATTTACCCCACCCCAGCCACAAGGGTAGCTTACCATACCCAGAAGTCTCTGGTACCTTCTAGTATAGCATCATCACCATGCAGTCAAGCTGGCATTTCATGTCCAAGAGGCTGAGGGCTGAAGACTTCAGGCCAGGCCTCAAGGAAATACAGCTTCTCAACAGAACACTGGCATTCAAATTCTGCTAAATATTACTACATCAGTTAACTACTGCCAGGCAACAGACCACTCCAAAACTTACAGCTTAGAACAGCAGTTTACTATTTCTAATTATTCTATGGGTCGGCTTGGTAGTTCTGTTGCTGATTTTGCCTGGGCTCACTTGGTGGGCTACACTGAACTGGAGGGCCGTTTGCAGGGGGAGGTCCTTGATGGCCTCTCACTTGCCTACCAGTTCATGATGGCTGTCCACCGGGGCACCTGAGTTCCCCTGCATGTGGCCTCTCATCCTCTAGTAGGCTTGGCTTGTGCAGTGATCTCAGGGAAGCATCCCAGGCGAGCAGAAGCTGACGTTGCAGGGCCTCTTGTGGCCTCACCTCGGAAGTCACACAAAGTCACTTCTGCCATATACAGAACATGGTCATAGCATGTCACGAGGCCAGCTCAGATTCAGGAAGTAGGGAAAAAGCTACTCCCGGTGTGAGGAGCAGCAAGTCAGACTGCAAAGGAGCCTGGACACAGGCATCGCTCACCAGGGGCTGTTGTTATAACCAGCTGCCACAGCTGCTGATGTTCACTGACCACCCCACCACCCAGAGACATCTGTCTGTGATTTGTATCGAACATTGGTGGGAAAGTAGTTCAGGCTTGTATGCAAATATATATCCTGTTTTTTCTCTGAATCTATTTGAGTGTGCTTATGGCTTATGTATACATGACGTTTTAAAACATGTACTGAGTGGCAAGTTTGTATTTCCTATTTTGTACCTAGGAGGATGTAATTCAGAAATTTCCATCCTACGTCACTATGGCCGGCTTAGTGAGGTTTTTCAACTGGGCTGTGCAAATAAAGGGAAAGATTAATAGGCCGTTTGCCAGAAATTGCAAAATCTTAAAGTGATTAGAACATCAAAGAACATCAAAGGTAACATTTTAGTTGATTTCAAGCATCTCTTTTCTTTCTTTGGATGCATTTTCATTAACTCATATAATAAATGAGGTTCTTTGATCAAAGTAGGAGTCAAATTCTAATGCAGTCATATATTCATATATAGTATGCACACATGTATATAAACAGCTCAGGATTTCAAAAGGTATATATGTACCTTATTTATAAGGTATATTTATATAGGTGTATATATAGTATATTTATATATATGTGCTTATATGTATATAATCGCCTTTTAAGTACAATTACCCAAGCCAAGTCACCAGAAGCCTAATGGGATCCCTCTGCTCACAGGATTTTGCCTCTCCATCATCAGTTCATTTTTTCTTAACTGATGCCTGGACTCTACCTTCGTTCTCCTTTTAACCTCCAGCCATTCTCCTCCCATTTCTTTTGCACAAACAAGCATGCTGATGCAGATACAAATACTTGTGAGCACCCTGTGATGCACAGAGCCTTCTGGGTTTCATTTCATTCTGGAACCAATGTATGTACTACTTTGATCAAAATCAGTGGGGGAAAAAAGTACATAAATCCTGTAACGATTTCTCGTTCCCATCTCCCCATCCCCAGAGCAGGCAGGCCCCGGTGTTCCCAGGTGCATCTGTTCCTCATGTACAGACCCTCTATATTCTCTCTATCCTGCCACCATGCTTAGGATGAACTCCCCAGTTTTAGGGTATTCCTCTAAAAGGCAGGTGGATTTAGTTTTAGGGTATCAGAATTTAAATGTATAATTTTTTTCTTTGTAATAGAGTTCTTAAGAGGGATTCCCTAAAACTGCTGGGTCTGCAAGACTCCTAAATCTGTGAAACATACATCCTTATGTCCATTTTTTTTTCCTTTGAGAAAATCTATAGCTTGTGCAGATTCTGAAAAGGACACATGACCTAAGAAAAGGATAAAATCCCTCACCCTGTGGGATCTTGGTGAATAAAGCAAAGGATGAAAAGATTTAGGAGGAAAAAAATGATAACCTATTTTCACTATATTATCTACTGGATTCCCCCCACTGCTAATACAGGGTGCAAGGGTAGTATGGAGGCTGAAAAGGGAAGAAGTTTTGTAAAGAAGAAGAAAAACAGTGGTACCAGTAGAGAGTGAATCAAGCCAACCAATGCCCAAGAGAAGGGAACATTTACACATTTTGTGTGCCAGAATTTAGGCCACAGACTCTAATTTTTCATTTAATCATCTCCAGCATTTAGCATTGATGGGACCCTTCTCTGGCAGAGAAAGAGATTGAGATTTGAATTTTGGCTCGTCACTTATCTGTGTGACATGTGGCATGTGTTATAACTTCTGAAACCCAGTTTTCTTGATCTAGCATGAGGTTAAAAGAACTTACTAAATTTACGTGAAGGTGGGGAATATACCTGGAAATTTTAGGTACTTAGTAAATGGTAGCTATTACCGTATTTTGGAGAGGTCAAGGTTGACATTGGGGGTTGGTTGCAAGACCAGAAAGGGCCTGGCCCCAGGATAGGTTTCCAGGGGTACTTAGAAGAAGTTTGCCAGTGGTTCTACAACCCCTTCCTTCCAGAAAACAGGCCCTCCCTTCTTACCCATAGGTTCTGACAGCCATCACTATTAATGTGGAATTAGGGCAAGGTCTGTCCTACAGAAGGGGAGAGGCTGTGTTCCTGGCGGCTCAGGTTGAAACTCTGGCCCATGAAAATTTTGCTTCGTGCCAGCTCTGAAGGTAGTACTCAGCTTTAGGTTATAGGCTAGGTTGTGGGTCAGTGGGCTTTTGTGGGTCAGCCTGGGAGCTGTGTTAACATATGTAATGTTTCTGTCGGGAAGCTATTTTCTACATTCCAGTGAGATGCCCTATTCATATGTTGGAGATTAGACTAGAAAATTGGTCAGGAAGGTCTTAGGGAATCATTCTCAGGCCAAAAAGAGAGAGACAGACAGACAGACAAACAGATGCCGAGAAACAAGAAACAAGACATTGACAAATACTTACACTTTTTCCCATTGTTTATTGAATGTTAACTTCATGTAATTTGGACATCACACCTGTCCCACCCATTTATTAATTGCTTGACATGATGGGATGAGATATGCATGACAGGGTACTTACTGTTTTTCCTTTTGAGACAACCCAGCCTCTCTTTTGACCAGAGTGATCAAAGCTACTGCCATGAATGGGCTTAACAGTGTTGCCCCTGCCAAGGCCTGAGTCACGAAATCCATCCCAGACATCTTTTCTTCCTTTGAGGGAAAAAAGACAGCTTTTTCTTGAGCCATTAATTTCCTTTTGGCCCCACTTCTGGAGTAGAGAGAGGTGGATCCAGTAGGTTTATGTGACAAAAGAAGTGTATCCATCAACAATACATGATTTGGGGACGTAAGTTATGCCTGATAGTTTGCAGCAGAAGAAACATTTTTTAAACAGGGCACCTGGTTGGCTCAGTTGTTAAGCATCTGCCTTCGGCTCAGGTCATGATTCCAGGGTCCTGGGATCGAATCCTGCATTGGGCTCCCTGCTCAGTGGGAAGCCTGCTTCTCACTCTCTTACTCCCCCTGCCTGTGTTCCCTCTCTCGCTGTTTCTTTCTCTCAAATAGAAAAATTAAATATTAAAAAAAGAAACATTAAAACAGTATAACTGGAGTATTTTAGTTATTCTTCTGAATGCAACATTCCTTACAAATTCAGCCTTCTATGAGCCAACACTTTTCAAACTACTTTTATTTTGAGAGGAATTCTAGAAAATTATTTCAGCTTTCTTAGCAATCTTTTCTTTATCTAGTATTTAATTCCTCTTTGTTTTGATCTGAATAAATAAAATTCAAGGGAAAAGTCCAAGACTTGTCATCCTTAAGGACTATCATAGTGTAAACTTGAGAAAGTCATTTTCTTATAGATTTTGTAGATATCTGTAGATTATATCCAAATGCCTATCATTCTTCACACTGTTAACATGTGGATCTATAATAATCCCAGTGGAAAAACCCTTTCTAAGAAAGGTTGATATACCATACGTATCAGGAATATATTTTTTAAAAGTAAACATACACATCTGTGTTTGTATTTCTGTGTATAATTTATACCTATGTACATCAGTGTATGTGTTTGTATCTCACATATGCTTCTCACTGGTGGGTCATGAAAATAAGCTCATGGATCTGGAGGATGGGAGCTCCAGAATGGTCTCAGGTGGGCTATGACCACATTGGAACAGTCCCCATACAATTGTTAAGGTATGTGTTTTCCGGGAGGATTCAGAGCTCATCCATTCTTTGTGGAGAAAGCTGTGACACAGTTTACAAGCCACTTTTCTGGAGTAGGTTAAGGAGTGGACCTAAATAATATCTTTCTTCCTCTCCTTGGAAGAATCTTGAATTCTCTAAATGTTCAAATTTCTAGGGTCTTAGAGGTTAAGAGAGGGTGGCAGGATCTGGGTATGTGCAGAGGATGAGTAACAATGATAATGAGTCCATGGACTTTTGAGGGCCAAATAGAGCTTTTGCTAGGCTGGTGGCTTTGATTTTTGATCAGGTTGGTGCTGTTGTACCTGAGGGTTCACTGATGGTCTTAGTTTTATAAAGTGAGCTATCATGGTTTATCTCATTTCTCTTTGCTGAGTGTGTGTGTGTGTGTGTGTGTGTGTGTGTGTGTGTGTGTTGACCTTGCATCATGGCTTCTATGCGCACTAGAGCAATACTGATCTGGAGGTTGAGCTCTGTATTACTGAATCCAGCAGCTGTTAAGTGAATGTGCTGTCTACAGCTTTGGCAGCATGAAGTGGTCAGTCATCCCAAGTTTTGTTTCATGGGCTCCCTGTTAAGGATGGAGCCATCCTTTCTCTCAACCACTTTTTCTCTAGTTTGTCTCCTGTCAGTATAACTTGTATCTCATGTAAACATGACTCAGTAATGAGGGGACCCTATGGATTAGCTATAGCCTTCATGTCCATGGAAACTGCCAGAGAGAAGAGAGTAACTCTTTAAGTTTTGGTGGTTTTTGGTCTTTTTTTTTTTTAATTGCAGTAAAATACATAAAGCCTAATGTTTTCCATTTTTACTGTTTTGGGTGTATAGTTCATGGGCATGAAGTACAGTCACATTGTTGCGCAACCGTAGCCTTTTTTAACAAGGGGTTTTTCTGCGCAGATATCTCCACTGTGCTTAGTCAGAAATTTCTCCCCAGAAAACATCTCTTACCCTGAAGACAATATAAGTAAACTGTGTCTGTGAAAATAACTGAGCATATCAGTTCACTTTTTATAATTAAAAAAGACTCAGTTTTACAACTGCCACCAAATCTGTTACTAAATCTGTCGGGATTCTAATTTAGCCTCTGCATATCACACCCTGTAAAGGCAGCCTTTCTTGTGTTAAATCCTCATGTTTCCCCTTTCTGTCTCCTAAGTAACAATCTATTTCGAGGTAGGCTGCAAGACTGAAGGCACCCACTTCAGTGCGCTTGGTTCTGCCAGTTCGGCCCAGTGGATGTTGATTACCTCCTGTGCTAAGATACGCTGCCTTCGCTTACCTTCAACCTGGTGGACCTCAGTCTCTAAAAAAGAGAAGTTTTGTACCTCACAGATAAAATAGAGGGCAGCCAGGTTCGCTGCTTGGCAGGGAGCCTGCTTCTCTTTCTCCCTCTGCTCCTTCCCCCGTCCCCGCCCCAACTTGTGTGTGTGCTCTGTCTCTCTTGCTCTGCTGTCCCTCTCAAATAAATAAATAAAATCTTTAGAGTTTTTAATGCCCTCTGGTTTTTTAAAAGATTTTAATTAGTTATAACCTGAGAGATAGGTATGTTATACCATCCCCATTTTATAAACAAGGAATCTGAAGCTCAGAAATTAAATAATAACCTTAGGATTGTAGGGCTGGGATTCAACTTATGTTGCCTTTCTATAGAATGCCGTAGAATGCTAGGTGGAGTCCAGTGCCATTCTTACACTTATGGGGACATAAAACCAGGGTTTTATGCACACTTCTGTAGCAAAGCACTGACCTCATGTCTTAGAGTTTTGAAAAATAATCGAATCACAATGAGAAAGATGTGATACTCTCAGTATTGGTTTTGAATATGTTTCAGAGAAATAACTGCAAAACTGTGAGATAATTATTGCAGAATTGTGGCTTTTAAAGATGAAGCTTTTACTGAGCAAAAAATCTTAGTCCCCTTATTCAAATGTTTATTTTTAAAAGTTAAAGATAGAGCTTACATTCAGAATGCTTCTTAGCACTGTGAAGGATAATAGTCTTCAGCTTTGCATGATTTTATTCAAAAGATCTTTTTCCAATCTCTCACAGAATTTTTGGTTCTAGAACATAAGGTGCATGAATTTTACATAACAAAATTATGTAAATGTATATACACTGCTTTCTGTCCAGTGGCACTTCTTCCTTCTAAGCAAGCAGACAGGAAATAGTTTATCTGATAGAGCTCTAACTGGTTTTGGTGTAAGCCACTCCCTTTACTCCTATGCGAGAATATTTGAATGAAAACATCATTTGACATTTCTTATTCATCTCTTTGGTTTTCAGGAAAAATTTTTAGGTTCTTCTAGCAAGATTAAGAAGCATACTTTTTAAAATTACTTTTGCTGTATTTTATACTTAATGTATAGAGATAAGTATGTTATACTTATTGTATGGAGATCACGCCCTTTATCCTAAAATTTTGAAATGAGCTAAATCTGTTTTTCATCTTTTATCTTTTCAACCCTACTGAATACAGATGAGTAATCTAAAAGAATCCTCCATTTTTCTAATGAAAAAACTCAGAGAACTGTAAATACCTTTCTCCAAATTCCCCAGACTTAGTAGAGCAAGGATGATATTTATATGTCCTTTAAAATCCTGTGTATGAATTTGCAACAAACCATGCTTATTTGACAGAAAGTTTTCCTTTCTTCTTCATTCATCAGAAGATTTGGATGTGTATGTTTCCAGGAGTTAAGTGAGATGAAGATAAGTTTTAAATTCAAGAACGCTTAGTATAGTCTAGGTTAAATACACTAGGTATAACTCCTGACCTAGAACTACTTACTGTGTTTCATATTACTGGATCCAAAAACTGAATGAAATGATTGCACATGTGTTGTATTTACAATCTCTAGTTCATAAATTCCATGCTGTCTTGCATCGGAGCTACTTGTTTATATGTGCTAGCCATCTCCTTTTGGAATGTAAGCTTATAGGTAGAGGAACAGGATAGGAAAGCTACCTTACGACTCCCCCCCCCCCCCGTGTTGCCCCCAATTTCCCTAGCAACTTTGTTGTCTATTGAGAATATAGATCATTAACAATGTAGAAGCTCCCAGTAGTGATTATTGTGTAGAATGAATACATTTGTAGCATGATTATTCAGCTCTTTCCCATTAAAGCTGTTCTTTCAGATCAGAATGTGAAACCAAACAGCCAGCCAATCAGGACTGTTATTTTAATGTATTTGCTTTTTGGGTTTGTTTCTCTTTTTTTATTCCCATAATTAAATCTAGGATTTCCATTCAGTATAACCCACTAAAAGGATTCAGTTTCATATTATAAACATGACTTTGGAAAGTAAATAGAATGATACTGAAGCTCTGCTTTTATTCTTCAGCTTTATTCTTGCTTTATTGGCGATGCTAACCTTCCACAAGGATACAGTGTCCTCACCAGCTTGTTTTTCGTCATCCGTGCTATTGTATAATGGCTGGCGGTGGTCTGAGGTAGTTGTTGTGATAAACTTGGCCATGTCATTTAATAGACTGGGCTTGGGCAGTACAGGGTGTGAAATCTAGGTCAGTACTCATAAGCAGCCTTGTCCTAGGAACAAGAGACTTGTTGGTTGTTCTATGTCTTGCCCACATGGCTCATCTTTGCATTTGAAATCACTGGCATAATTCGGGTCAGGGATTAATGTGAACTCTGCCATTTTAAGTTGAACTCTAAAATGATCATTTTTTGTTGTTGTTCAGTTTAACACAAAGTACGATGAATAAAATCTATTTAAGTTTTAGACTTGCACTATAATTTCTAAGCCTTTTCATTAAAAAAATACTACCTGTTAAAAACGTGTTCCATAGTCTATGAGAATTTGTACAGGTGATACCTCTCCCTTAAGCAACATCATTGTCAGTGGCAAAGATGACCTAGGAGGGTAGAGGTGGATTCTAGGACTTAGGAGAGAATGAAGATAAAACACATGACAAGGTCCTAACTACAGTAATGCCAGAAGTCTTTGCAGCATAAAATGTGCATCAGAAAGAGGAGTGGTTATGGGGAGAAGGGAGGAGGGATGCTTAGAGATAAGGTGAACACTCCAGAGGTCTAGAGAATAAGAGTCTGCAAGCACAGGCCCGTCAGGCAGAGCTACGGTGGGAGAAAATGGGACCCCAGGCCCTTAAAAGCAGTGATAATAGGAACATGCCCATAGCACCACCGTCAGCTCACCTTCCAAGCAGCAGGGATCTGGGGAGCGTAAGGCACATACATGGTTTCTGCTTCCCACTTACCCTAAAGGACTACATTCAGACTCAGGTGGGAGAAAATGGGACCCCAGGCCCTTAAAAGCAGTGATAATAGGAACATGCCCATAGCACCACCGTCAGCTCACCTTCCAAGCAGCAGGGATCTGGGGAGTGTAAGGCACATACATGGTTTCTGCTTCCCACTTACCCTAAAGGACTACATTCAGACTCACAAAGAGCATGTTGTCTGCTGATGCCTGCAACCATCTATGTGAGGGAGGTACTTTTTTCTTAGCTAATTAGAAAAGTAAAACACAAATATCCCAAAGGAACAATCCACACCAGGCTTGATAACATTGACTTGGTATCAACTCAGTAATCCAAAATGGAAGGAGAAGCCCTCATCCAATCCTTTGGTGGTCGGATATGGGGGACATAGAAAGGAGAGTGCCAAAAGCCTGAAATTAGGATGATGAGGTATAAGAGTGTGAGAATCCTATAAAGGGTCTTGCATTTTTCTTGGAATTGCCTGTGTTTAGCTTTTAGAATATTTAGAGGTAGTGTTTAATTAATTGAGGTCCTACTATATCTTAATGATGTCATTTAACATATTTATATCATTAAAAGCTATAAACATAGGGGTGCCTGAGTGGCTCAGGTGGGTTAAGCCTCTACCTTCCGCTGAGATCATGATCTCAGGGTCCTGGGATCGAGCCCCGCATTGAGCTCTCTGCTTAGCCGGGAATCCTCCGGGATTCCACCCTCTCTCTGCCTGCCTCTCTGCCTACTCGTGATCTCTGTCAAATAAATAAATAAAATCTTTAAAAAAAAAAAAAAAAAGCTGTAAGCATAATCAGAGTAGCTTTTCCCTGGGTCTTTCATTTCCCATATAGTGTGTTTCTAGAAGTTTATCTTGCTATGTCAGAAAATCTGCTTGAGGGTGTTTACGTGGAATGTTCTTGAATCTTGGTAGTTATTTCCTATTCTTAGCTATTCAGGTTGTTTGTGTCACTTCCGTTTTTGGAAGCAGAACCTAATAACTATGAGATTAATATTCCGGTGTGTGATGGTTGAAGACTTAATGGCTAGTGTCCTTTACTATTTGTGACTTTACATTTAGATAGAGGAGGATTTTTTTTTTTTTTTTTAATTCATCACTAGCTCACAAAGTCTTTTCTGGGCCAGCTTATGAGAACAATCCTGTATGGAAGTGGAACGGTATGCCCTTGTTGCCTGTCTCCAGTTCGCAAGTGTCTTGTGGGCCTCTGCAGAAGAACTGTTGCTTCCTCAAGTCTGGTGTGTTTGCTGTTCTCATACTTCCAACGGGCTGTGTTGTTGCCTTGGCAACTCTAACTAGATTTTCACAACTATAATATAGAAAATAGATTTACGTCTTCAGATGAGAAAACTCCTGGCAAAGGGAACTACACTTTCCCTAGCTTTGAGTTAAGAGCACACCATTTTAGTTGAGGGTAGCATTTCTGTAACTTTAAATGCTGTTAATCTGAAATCAAGGTGAAATTCCTGAGATTTCATGTATGAGTCAGTATTACCGTGTGTTATAATCACAGACAGCTTCTGTATCTTAGTACATGTCGCTCTTTTATTTTTATACTTTTTAAAATATCTTATTTATTCATTTGACAAAGAAAGATCACAAGTAGGTAGAGAAGCAGGCAGAGAGAGAGGAGAAAGCAGGCTCCCCGCTGAGCAGAGAGACCGATGTGGGAGAGACCGATGTGGGACTCGATCCCAGGACCCTGAGCTGAAGGCTGAAGGCAGAGGCTTTAACCCACTGAGCCACCCAGGTGCCCCTACATAGCTCTTTTATTAAAAAAATGCTTTAAATTCATCAATATATTTGGTTTCGATGTTTTAAATTTTTCATGCCTCTGCAGGTGATTCTTCCTTTCCTGTGCCCTCCATACCATTTGCTTATTCTTTTCCTCATAATCTTCAAACCATAGGATGCTCAAAAAGTTCCTCCAGGTTGCCTTCACCACACCTGGCCTGCCTTTGTATTCCCTGGGTGCTGGTAGTTTCTAAGTTGACAACCCTAAAGCATTTAACGTTCATCCCTGGTAGAAAGACAAAATGGTATAGGGATCTGCCTGCATGCAGGACGGACCATCAAGCATCAGGGTCCTCTGGAAGGGTAAGAAATCTGACTTTACAGAGCACTGGGATGACACAGGAGTTCTCCAGCACATACTGTTGCCAAATAAAATGAAGAGCATGAAGAGGTAAAGTGAGGTTATAGGCTTCAGCCAGAATGGAAAGGAAAGGGATGGAATCATTAGTGTTGGGGATAAAAGAGCAGATGTTAATTAGGTATTTTCTGGTTAACAGCAACCTTAAAAAAAATGTACCTTTCTCTACTTGAAGATTTAGAAAATTTTTCAGGACATAAATGAATTTACACAATTTCCTACCTCTCAGTACACCAGGGATTGATGATCCCCATTCCCCAACATGGGAGGATGCATTCTGAAATGTCATGAAAAGATAGTCTACCCCTGAAAGGTAGAGAAATGGCCATCATTGGGAACTTCTTCTGATGTTGATCAGGGAGATTAGCACCTACTGGAGCATCTGTTCTTATTAAAATAAAAATTCTGAAAAAAATTACAGTAAGAGAGGAGTGATGAGGGTAGCACATTCTCGGCAGGGGGGGGGGGGCTACAGGTCATGCCTAAAATTTAAAAATCCCTAACTCTATAATGCAAGTGTTTTTGGTAATGTATTTCTCATAGCGTATGAATCCTTAATTAAGACAGGCCTAGCATGACCCACAGCAAGAATCAACAAATATTTGTGGTTTACCTAGAAGGGACACTATTATTTTCTGTTTTAATAACAAGTAACATTTCAAGTTATTGATAATCTTTTCTTCGAACACATCTTATCCATGAAATAAATGTAGAATCATTATTTGCTTCTGCTACATTTGATGAGACCAAAAAAAAAGAGAAAAAAAATCTAAAATACTGCCAAAATGGTGTCACCACCATCTTCAAACTTGAAAAAGTAACTAAAAATGTGAGAAGTTAATACTCAGCATATGGTTTTCGTCAAAAATGGAAAAGCTTGTATAGGAATATTATCTAGCAGCTACTGAAAACTTTAAAAAGGGATTTGAAAATGAAATTCAGTTATAGAAACTTGCCTTTTGTGAAATATGTTATAATTATCTCAATATGAACATAATGTGAAAGTAAACAAAGTATAAGCTGCCCTTTTCCCGTAAGGCTTGTCTTTTTTGAGAGATTTTTTTGGGGGAGGCCTGTTCCCAGGATAAGTATGCCTTTAATCGGACTTCTCAGCAGTCCACGTTAGCCTGTGAAATTAGGGCCCATGTTGGTAGTCCAACTTAAAACATCTTTTCTGCTATCACTGATAGCTGGAACACACAGAAAATTATCAAAATAGTCTCCGGGCATCTCTTACTCATTACTGCCTAAATATTATAAATCTACATTTTTCTGATAAGAAAAGAAATAAATATTGGGAGACCCTTTTGCAGAGAAGGGTCGAAATTGTTTTTAAATCATCTGTAATCTACCATTTGCACATAGCTGCATTCACATTCTGATAAATATTACTCTGGCCTTTATAAACTGTGTGTATATGTGCACACACGCATGCATGTAAACTTGTATCATTGCGTATGTGGTTTTACAACCTGTTTTCTTTCCACAGAGTGTTAGAAACATTCTTCTAGAGCAGTTATGATATCCTCTTGTTTGGAATTTCTGTCAACTTTATGGGCAAAGAAATGATGGCTTATTGTTCTGATTTGCATTTGTTTGATTATTGATGATATTACACATTTCTTACCTGCTTGTTAGCATTTTTTTTTTTCCTGTAAATTACGTGTTTATTGTGACATTTTCTGTTGGGGTGTTTATCTTCTTTTTTAAACAAAGGATACCTATGTTATTCTGGTTACTTATTATAAATATTTTCTCATTTTAGCATTTTCAGTTTAATATTGTTAGGGATTTTTATTGTTCATTTAAATCTTCGTCTTTTCGAGAAGGCTGATTTCAGAGGTCTGTTCAGAGAGCTGATTTGGGAGTGTCAGTAGGCAGTTCTGAAACACACATGTAAGGCATCCACTGTCCACTCCTCCACTGTGAAGACCTGGTGAGTCCCCAGGCCTGAGCCCCAGAGGGGGGTTGGGGGGGGTAGTAGGGCACGGGGTGGGGCGAACAGCAGGATTAAGCCAGCTCAGATGCATTCAGCCTGCTGCATCTAACTAGGTCAGTCTGCAACGGCCCTGACAGTCTGAAGGGCTATTTTTACCAGTGTTTCTTCTGCCTACGAGAAATTAGAATTGAGAAAAGCTACAGATGATGATTGCCATATGGTTGCTATTAGTGAAATTATGTACAGAGAATTTAATTTGAAAAAAGCAAAGTCTTAAGTACACTCAAATTCTTCAGAGACCTAAAGGGCTGTCAGGGAGACTTCCCAGCTATCAAACCCGCAGGGCTTCAGTTCCAGGAAGACAGCTTCGTTTTTGTGGTGCCCTCCGTCCTGTTCTTGTCACTGCCAAGGAGGGAATCTCTTTTCTGGCGTTCATGATTTTGTCTGTCTCCCAACACAGTACTTTATGAAGGATTTGAATGTAATTTTTACCCTTTTCTCCCCACCCCCCAACAGATTTTCTTTTCTTTCCCAAAGAAACATGTAGCCTTTTGCATACTTTGGGGCATTTCCCATTGACCACTGAACTGAGCAGATAGATGCCCCAGTTTCTCCTACACCCAGAAAGCAGACAGTTTTCATTTGCGATCAGCTGTCCTTGTTCTTAGAATGGCTTCCACAGAGCAGTGAGCGGGCTGTGACGGTTTATCACTCTAATTGGTCCATTAGATGTACTTGATGTTTCACAAGGTTCTAGGGAGAGGAAAAAACGTTCACCCACAACGGACTTGTGGAGCCTACTAATGGAGTTTAATATCTATTTTTGCCATCTGTAAAAATGCATTATGGATTCACATTTTAAGAATTTAAAAAAACTGTAGTGGTATTGATCATTAAGTCATCAAATTTAGTTACCTTCTATTAAGGCAATCAGGTGACCTCTGAATTTGATTTCCCCTACATTTCCGATCAGTGCGCTTATCCCAGTACATTTGACCAACACAGAGAATTTACTGCTACATTATTTTCATTTTATGAGAAATATTATGTTGAAACAATGTTATTTGTCTTTTAAAGAGAATTCTGCAGTCTTATAACTTATAAACATACCATAATGACATTTGTAAAGTATGTCCCAGATTAATAAATACTGCCCCCCCAAAAAAAGTCCTTTGTCAGGTAGGTTTGGGAGACCATTACTCCCAAACTTTACTTGCTTACTTTACTACAGAGTTCCTCAAAACATTTGCTGTAATTCCATATGTTATAATTCCTCAGGAGACACAATTCCTACCATTTTCTAAATGTATTTACTGTCTGAATCCCACTTTTGGGGAAGTATCACTCAGAGCCCTCTCTTGCTAAACCCTGGGCCATGGAGTAAGCTCTTATTATTTTTTTATTATTATTTTTTAAGATTTTATTTATTTATTTATTCGACAGAGAGAGATCACAGTAGACAGAGAGGCAGGCAGAGAGAGAGAGAGGGAAGCAGGCTCCCCGCCGAGCAGAGAGTCCAACGTGGGACTCGATCCCAGAACCCCGAGATCATGACCCGAGCTGAAGACAGCGGCTTAACCACTGAGCCACCCACGCGCCCCTGGAGTAAGCTTTTAAATAAGCAGTTAAGATTATCATTATGAGGAGCACCTGGGTGGCTCAATGAGTTAAAGCCTCTGCCTTCAGCTCAGGTCATGATCTCAGGGTCCTGGGATCGAGCCCCACATCACCTGCTTCCCCCTCCCTCTCTGTCTGCCTCTCTGCCTATTTGTGCTCTCCGTCTGTCAGATAAATAAATAAAATCTTAAAAAAAAAAAGATTATCATTATGACTCATAGTTTAAGAAGCATTTAATGTGGTTAACTTTCTTTATCTCTCGGTATTTATAGGTATAGAAATATCTCTTCAAATGCACAAAACATGTTTCTTTGTGCAAGATATTGATAAAGCAAAGAAATTTAATCAAAGATTTGATAATTTAGGTAAGAAAGCATTAAATAAATAAACTTAGAGGATACTAGAAAGACCCTTTTGGGGAAGAGAAGGAAATGGGGAGAGAGAAATAAGGTTCTTGTCTTCGAGTACAAATGGCTCAGACCACAGTAACGTCAGGTAAGCCAGGCTAGCCAGGCTAGGGTCCAACTAAAGAAGCTTTTACTCTATTCAAAATCATGGTTTTTCACTCAATAATTGGGTAATATTTAGAAAGTTTTTATTTTACTTGTGGGGGAAAAGTGTGAACCTATTTCTTTTTGTTTTTGTGTTTAACAACAGTGCCAGTTTCTTAATATGGTTTGAGCCTACCAAATAACGAGGTTTGCCCTGGTCCAGGGAGAGAAGTGCTGAGCCATTAGGGATGGCCCTTTCAAGTGTAGCTTGACCTGAGAATGAGAATCTGACAGATTCCTTTTCCACTTGCCACACAGGGCCAACTATTTTCACTCTCAAATTGTTCTTGCTCAATTTTCATATTGACTTGTGGCCATTTGTATTATTTTACTGAATATATAATATATAATATAATATAATATAATGTGACATGCAATGTCACATTAATTTTGACAACTCTCTATATTACGATATGTTCTCAAGTGTGGCCATCGTCTGTCACCATACAATGCTATAGCAATACTTTGACTATCTTCCCTCTACGGTACCTTTCAGCCCTGTGACTTATTCATTCTCTCACTGGAACACTGTGCTTCCCACTCCCCTTCACCCATCTTGCCCAGCCCCCAGCTCTCCCTTCACGCCAGCAATCACCAGTTTGTTCTCTATTTATGGGTCTATTTTGGAGTTTTGGTTTGTTTTGTTTTTTAAATTCCACATATAAGTGAAATCATGTGCTATTTGTCTATGACTTATCTCACTTAGCATAATACCTTTGAGGTCCCTCTGTGTTGTCACAAATGGCAAGCTCTCATTCTTTCTATGGCTGAATAATATTCTATTATATGTATATACCACATCTTCTCTATCCATTCATCTGTCAGTGGACACTTAGGTTGCTTCTATATCTTGGCTATTATAAGTAATGTTGCAATAAACAGGGGTGCATATATCTTTTTAAATCAGTGTTTTTATTTTTTTCGAGTAAATAGTAGTGGAATGTGGGGACCATACAGTATTACTGTTAAGGAAACCATCAACAACACAAAAAGCAACCTACTGAATAGAAGAAGGTATTTGTGAATAATATGTCCAATAAGGGATTAATATAAAAAATAAAGAACTTCTACAACTCAACAACCTAAAATAAATAATTAAGAAATAGTAGAAGACCTGAATAAACCTTTTTTCAAAGACCTGTAAATGTCCAGCAGACACATGAAAAGCTGCTCAGTATCAGTAATCATCAAGTAAAAGTTAAAAAGTCAAAAGTTGTTTTATTAAATTTCAATCATGAATAGGGATTCAGTGGCCTTGGTTAAATTATTTTTCCATGTAAGTGCCTAACCTACAGAAAAGCTGAAGAGGTACAAGAGATTACAAAGAACTCCCATGGGCCCTTCACCCAGATTCCCTGAATCTTAACATTTGGGGAGATTTAATTTTAATTCTTTCCCTCCCAAGAAACAAGCACCGTCTTTTATATAACTATAGCACATTTGTCAAAATTAAGAAATTATCACTTACACCATACTGTTGTCTAATCTGTAGACCTTACTCAGCTTTCACCATTCAGCCCAGAAATGTCCTTTATAGCAAAAGACGTTCCAAGATCATGCACTGTATTTAGTTGTCGTTTCCCTCTACTCTGTAATACCTCCTTGGAGCCCTTCTTTGTAGTTCATAGTGTTGATGTGGCTGAAGCATTTAGTTACTTTGAAGGATCCCCTTCAATCTGGGTTTACCTGACAGGTTTCCTCATGATTAGATTGAGGTTCTATACATCTGACAGGAATGCCAAAGAAGCGATATTTTGTCCTCAGTGTATCATGTCAGAAGGTACATGTTGGTTTGTCCCAGTCCTAGGGATATTATCCTCTGTCACTCCGTGAACGTGGTACCTTCCAGGTTTCTCCACTGTTGCGTTACTGATTTTTGTTATGTAATTAAGTATCTTATGGGACTGTGTAAATATTCTGTTCTTCCTCTTATATTTACCCATTAGTTTCGGTATCAGTAATTCTCATCATTTAATATGTTAGTTGCCAAATGATGATTTTCTAATTCATTGTACCCTCTACATTTCTTAGCTGACTTTCTGTGGGAAGGGGGAGCTTTCCTTTCTCTCATTTGTTTATATCCCTGTGGACTCTGTAATATTTAATTTATTCTATGGATTATAATGCTTTTCACTAATTACTTATTTTGATGGTCAAATTGTCCCAGATTTAGTCAGTGGGATCCCGTTCAAGTTGACACTTGTATCCTTTTTTTTTCCCTTTATTCATTCATTTTGAGAGAATAGGGGGAGGGGCAGAGAGAGAGAGAATCTCAAGCAGACTCCCTGCTGTGGGTGGAGCTCTACATGGGGCTCAATCCCATGATCCTGAGGTCATGATCTGAGCCAACTCAAGAGTTGGGCACTTAACTGACTGAGCCACCCAGATGCCCCAAAGCTTGTGTCCTTTTGATGTGTCTCCTTCACTGCTAGAGCACATCCTCACTTTCTGGAACAAGTTGTTCCAAACTCATCTTGCACTTTCTTTGACCCAGCCTTGGAGACAGCCATTTCTTCAAGGAACTCCAGTTCCTTTCAGTGGAGAAATGATGTTTTGAATCTGGATTTATGTATAGTTGTGTTCATCACTATCACTGCCACAGGCAGAGCTAAGGACTAGGTATGTGAAACAGGTGCGCACACACACCCTTCTAAATCTTGTATATACATACTCAGTGACCTTTGTTTTTAATGTGACGGATTCCTTTTTCTCTCTAGACCATGATAATAATACTGGGGTAGGAGTTTGTAGAACAGTAATCATAGATTCTGGTTTGTTTATTTGCTCACTAGTCCTAAGACCTCGACCTCCTCCTCTTCAGCTTCTTCCTTGTTAAAAATTAGGCAATAAATAAAGGGTGATCTTTAACAAAAATTCTATTTCTGAAATTCTTTGATTTTATGAAATTCAGATTTTGTGATTAAGTTTTCAGGAAACCAGAAGAGTACCTAAAAAAATTTCAAAGTCGCCAAATCTATTAGAATTTAGATGTAGGAAGCTACTTTAAAAAGTACATACTTCGGTGTCCCCGTTTTACAGTAAGATACCTGGAACATCTACAATGACAGTGATTATATTCTGTGCTATCTAATATATCGAATACAGTAGCTGCCAGCCACCCGAAGCTGTCGAGCACTTACTGAGTCACTAATGTGACTGAGGACTGCATTTTTTATTTAGTTAAGTTTAAATAGCCAGGTGTGGCTGCTGGCTTCCGCATTGGACAGTGCACTGGAGAGGGCAAACAACTCGCTCTGTATCACACAGGTACTAGTGGCAGAAGCTAAGAAGGTCTCTTTTGATAGTGCATACCAGGTTAACCCAGATTTATCCTAAACCTTGCATAGTAGCTAATTATAATTTTTTTGACACTAAAACTTATAGCATCGGGGCTCCTGGGTGGCTTAGTTGCTTAAATGTCAGACTCTTGGATTTGGCTCAGGTCACGATCTCAGGGTTGTAGGATCAAGCCCCTCGTCGGGCTCTGTGCTCACCAGTGAGTCTGCTTGTCCTTCTCCTTCTGTTCCAACCCCCGCTTCTGTGTGTGCTCTCATTCCCTCTATCTCTAAAATAAATAAATAAAAATATTTTTAAAAAACCTTCTAGCATATTAATTTTGTAGTAGATTATTTAAATTCCCCAAATATCAACATGATGGTCTATAGCAATATGTTATTATACTTAAGAGAAAATTTAAAGGCCAATAACACATCGAGAAGGTTGATCTATTCTTAGAAGTTATTGTGACTGAGAGTAATAGCTATAATTTGACTTCTTAGTCTGTGGAACTATTATCAATACAAATGCTTTTATTGAAGAGTGTAAACTGCTACCAGTAACATATTTAAATGGTAATACTTTCTTCAAAAATGCTAATCCCCTTATAGATTCAGTTATACTACTAATGTTTACAACCTTTCCTAATGCAATACCAAGACTTGTGTTTGTTGGTAATGACAATATGCAGTGCAGTTAGCTAGTAATTCTCACTCTGCTGAGTCTGAAAATTGGTAGCCCCTTTAGGAAATTATTTTTGGTGCTTAGTAGCAAAGCCTTAAAACTGTTCTTACCTTTGACCTAATAATTCCTCTTAAAATCTAATCTACAGCTAAAGCTTTAAGTATAAAAATAGGGTGAAGAATTAGAATAAATTGGATGTGCAAGGAGATGAAAATAAGCATACTTGAAACATCAGTGAAGAGCTTTTTTTGACCTAGAAATAATTACTAGAATTTTATATTAAAATGCTCTATAGAAAGCAATATACACAGAATGATTTATGTAAAGTACAGAATAGCAGTGTGATCACAGCTCTACTTACCACAGTGACACAAATTTTACCTTCTGTTACCTCTTCCAAGTAGGAAGTCTTGATTCTTTTCCTCATACCTGTTTGGTCGCCTGTCAGCTTTGTCTCAATAAATGTTCAACCCATGCTGAGTGTCCCATTTGATTCTGCCTTTCTGTCTCCCCCACATTTAAGCGAGGACAAGCCCTGTCGACACCACCTCCAAAGTGTGTCACCTCTGCCTCCTGATGTCCGGCTCCATTCCTGGTCCAAATCCTAGGTGCTCTCACTACATCAGTGACTGCGTTTGCACTGTGTACCACAACCCCCCCAGCCAGGTTCCACACAGCAGCCAGAGCCACCTTTCAAAATTATGGACCACCTGGCACTCCTCTGCTTAAAACTTTTATGTGGCTGACGGCTTTTCATTGACCTTGGTAGAAAATCTTTATTACTATAGGTGGACAGTCCCCTGCTTTTCTTCTTTCTCACCACATTATCACCCATTGACTTTCTTTTCATTCTCTTAATACTCATTGCTCACTCTGGCCTTAGGGCCTTTGCACCTCTGTACCAATCACTCCCTTTTTATCTGAAACAGCCTCTTCTTGGCTTTTGGACTCAATTCAGCCTGCTTTGCTACTTCCTCAGGAAAGCCTTTCAGGACTCCCCACTACCTAACATCTCCTACTGTACCCCAAAGATTGTTTTCATAATGCTGATCTACAAGACCTAGTCTTTCATACGCTATCTATATCCACTGGATGGAAGAGTCTTGAAGGACACCTAGCACACAGCAGGCACTTGGCAAAGGAATGATCTAGTGACTGAAGACCTACCATGTCTGCAGCTGCAGTGAAAGGGGCTCTCTTTGCTTCCAACCAAAGATGTAGAAGTTCCCCTCTAGGAACATATCCTCCACACATTGATGAGATCTATGGAACTCTGTGGGCAGCCTTGTTTACAACACTGAAAAATTGGAAACAACCTAAAGTTTGGGAATCTGCCACATAAACTCTGGTGTTTTCCTACAATTCAGTATTTTGTGATCATGAAGGATGCTTTAGAAACATAGCTGTTGATGCAGAAAGATGTCCAAAACATAAAACGTGTTCCAGAATTTCATATGAAGATCCCATTTTTTGTATTCTAGGTGTTAATATACATATTTTGAAAAAAATCTACAGGATCAGATACTGGAATATGTACAGGGATTATGCCTGAATTTCGAGAATGCAGCTTTTTAAAAGTTTTTGCTTATTTTTCCATTCTCTGCACTTACTATTTGTCTATTTTATTATCTTTTGACATATACACACACCCCCCAGTACTGCTAAAAATGACCCCAATACTGGAAGTCAGGTCATTGCCATGTAGTATGCTGCTGGAGCAACAGTTTTGCATGGAGCCTTGCACGGGGTAGACGGGGGGTCTACTGACTCCCCTCTTCTTGCGGTAGCGCTGTCCGAGGAGTGTCAGCAGTGTGTTTGTGGCTTGGAAGAAGGACAGGCCCTTCCGTGTGGGAGAACCAGGGTAGATTATGGGGGGATGAAGGCATTTGCGTTGGCCCTTGAAGTACATAGAAGATTTGACAGATGGTTGAAGAGACCAACCCCATGGAGAGAAGAGCGGAAGCAGAAGAAGGGAAGGCTGGAAACAAGGAGAGGGAAGGCAGTCATGAGGCCTGTTAACGGAATAGCAAATGCAGCAATTCTCTAAAAACAGGGGGCTCTCTGGGGGAGTGTTGGGAAGCAGTTCCTGAAGAGTAGGGAAAACACCTTGCAGTGGCCTTCCTTTGGCAAGTAACTGGGAGACACAGTAGATGTTTGAGCAGGGAATTGATGGGCAAGGAGAGCTGGTTTTTCCGGCCCCCAATCTGACAGTTCCCAGGAATTGAAAGGGAAAGACTGGCCTTGACGAGACCTGTCTGGATCCAGGCTGAAGGTGGGAACAAAGCCGTGAGGCTGGTTGAGCCCAGGCTTCTTGCCCAACGTGTCCCACAGGCTGCTAAGCCCGACTGTTTAAAAGGGGAAAAGCACGTACTGCTTAAATGCTCTTATTTCCTAGTGACTTCCTGTGGAGTCCTAAATCTCTCCAGTCTGGCCATGTGTGTAAATTAGGTTGTAAGATAAAAATTTGCACTTTGGACGTCCTCTTGACATCTTTACTTGTCTCCGTTCCCCCACTTCCTTATGGCATTGCTCCACACCGAGGACAGCATAATGTCTGGGGTGAGTGGGCAGAAAAGAAAAGTAAGAAAAATAGTCATAGGCTAGGATATCCAAAAAAGGAAGCCTCACGTGGTGGGGTTTTTAAAGTGCAAGATGTAAGGTGTTTAGTACAAGAGTTTCGTACATATATGGACAATATATTTCAGTTCCCTGAAATAACAGAGACATTTCAGCCCCAAATTCAGAAGGTAAATACCTGAAATATTACATTGGTTTTGGGTTAAAGAAATTAGTAAGTGTCCCTTTTGAAACCAGGTCAGTTTCCTTAACTTTATCTTCCCTTCTAACTCAGGACTCCAGCTGTCAGGCTCTCCCATTAATCCTCCATGTCCATGAAATCCCATCTGAAACACATTGTAATCACAGAAATTCACAACAAAAGATGTAGAGCTCAGATATTATTTCGTTACAAATCCCTCATTTGGAAGTGGACATGTAAACCTTTGAGAAGTCATGAAAATAAAACAACCACCACCAAAAACAAACAAGCAAACCCCACTTGGAGAGATAGTAGCTACGCAGAAATTCTTCTCCTTGAATGATGCAATTGACCCTTCCTAGCAGCTTCAGCCACAGTGATCCAGACTGGGCAACCTGCCTTTGCTGAAATGTTTAGTGAGGATTGTAGCTTCAAGTTTAAAAAAGAAAAAAAGTTTAAATAACTTCCATGTAGTTATCCCAAATCTACTGTGCCTCACAGCAGGTACCCCCAGAAAAGCTGGTTATAGCTGCTGACATGACTCTAGTGGGGTAGGAAGAAAATTGAGACAGTTTAATCACTAGTGAAATGGAAAGGTATTCATGCAAAATGAAAGTGTCTCATGAGTTTGGTAAGATGTAGAGTTTTGGACATTACTGTGAAGTGCAGGCAGAAAGGAAACTTGTTGGGGGCAGTTCGAGGTCAGTGCTGAGGATTCCGGGGTTACGTGGATATGGATTTTGAGAAACGAACAAGCGTGTTGTGCTTCTTTAAAGCAAACATCATTGTATGGAATACATTATTTACAGAACTGAGTGAATTTCTTGAATAATCAGCCTGTGTATCTTTTGTCACTGTCCACGGTACTTTAAAAAGGAGGCTAAAAAAGCAGCATCTTCCTGGATTTTCCAGCATCTCAAAGATTGCTGCCTCTGGGGACTGTCTAAAGGGAAAAGAGAATGGAGTAAGATAACTTCGGGGAAGGAGAGTAAAACAGAATGCTGAGTGCATTGTAAAGGTTGAACATAAACAAATCCCCTCCCAAAGCTACACTCGATACATTTTGAACACAACACAGAGGAAATGGAAGAATCAAGAATTAAGAGTAAGATGGGGATCTGGAGAAAAGGTGACAACAGGCACTATTGCTTGATTGACATTGGGATTAGAAACAAGTTGCTATGGTATTTGAAGCAGTTCACAAGTCTTCGAGTAAGATCCACCATGATCAGAATCAGTGTGTGGCAGGTGGTCTGAATGAACTCTGTCTTTTCATTATGCATACCAAATAATAATTATGCATACCAAATCTGTATGGCTTTAGCTTTTAAGAAGTTTAGCAGTAAAACGTAAATTCCTTTATAAGACAAATCTCTGCTTTTGCTTTTCCAAAACTATAAAGCATAAACAAAATCTCTTTCTTAGTATTTGCCTCTTAAGATAATAATAGCCATCATCCCAGCATTTTATATTAAACACTAAATTCTGTGCTCAATTCAGCAGCACATATACTAAACACTAAATTCTGCCAAATACCAAGAGATTTTAAACTGTACCATTTTGATAGCTATGATTATCAAATCTAGTATATGTGATTTTTTTATGTAAAATATTTGAAAGTCTGCAGGAAAACATTTTAAATTCTTATAAACAGTGAGAGTACTCTGTAAGTACTGTGTTTTTCTAATCTGTCCGTGTTCTGTTAACTATTGGTAGAACAACTCAATCTTCATCTCTATATCTTGCTATATTCATTTATATATGTGTTATGATGGACAGACACCCACCCTCCTGACTTTTTTTTTTTAACTTTTTAATCTTTCCCTTTTACCTTTTTTTTTTCTTATTTTTTTTCCAATTTATTTTCAGAAAAAAGTATTCATTATTTTTTCACCACACCCAGTGCTCCATGCAATCCGTGCCCTCTATAATACCCACCACCTGGTTCCCCCAAACTCCCACACCCCCACCACTTCAAACCCCTCAGATTGTTTTCCAGAGTCCATAGTCTCTCATGGTTCGCCTCCCCTTCCAATTTACCCCAACTCCCTTCTCCTCTCTAACACCCTTGTCCTCCATGATATTTGTTATGCTCCACAAATAAGTGAAACCATATGATGATTGACTCTCTCTGCTTGACTTATTTCACTCAGCATAATCTCTTCCAGTCCCGTCCACGTTGCTACAAAAGTTGGGTATTCATCCTTTCTGATGGAGGCATAATACTCCATAGTGTATATGGACCACATCTTCCTTATCCATTCGTCCGTTGAAGGGCATCTTGGTTCTTTCCATAGTTTGGCGACCGTGGCCATTGCTGCTATAAACATTGGGGCACAGATGGCCCTTCTTTTCACGACATCTGTATCTTTGGGGTAAATACCCAGGAGTGCAATTGCAGGGTCATAGGGAAGTTCTATTTTTAGTTTCTAGAGGAATCTCCACACTGTTCTTCAAAGAGGCTGCACCAACTTGCATTCCCACCAACAGTGGAAGGGGGTTCCCCTTTCTCCACATCCTCTCCAACACATGTTGTTTCCTGTTTTGTTAATTTTGGCCATTCTAACTGGTGTAAAGTGATATCTCAATGTGGTTTTAATTTGAATCTCCCTGAGGGCTAATGATGATGAACATTTTTTCATGTGTCTGATAGCCATTTGTATGTCTTGATGGGAGAAGTGTCTGTTCATATCTTCTGCCCATTTTTTGATATGTTTGCCTGTTTCGTGTGTGTTGAGTTTGAGGAGTTCATTATATTATAGATCCTGGATATCAACCTTTTGTCTGTACTGTCGTTTGCAAATATCTTCTCCCATTCCGTGGATTGCCTTCTGACGTTTTTTAAGGAGGGCAAACAGTGCTAGATCACACAATTGTCTATGGAAAGCTTTGTTTAAAAAAAAAAAGAAAGAAAGAATAAAGGCAGAAAAGCTACCAGATATCTCATGCAATCCTTGATGCAGTTTAAAATTCCCATGTTATAAGAACTGCTTTTTTCTGTGAGTAGCCAAAAGTTAAGAAGGAAAGCTAGGAAAGAACAAAGGGGAAGCAGGGTACCCACTTCGCACATTTGGTGAGGGAGAAAATGCTAATGGGCAGGAGCTTCTTCCACACTTTACCACATCAAGACAAGGTGCTCTGTGGTGTTAAGGGTTATGGTGGGGACTCAGGTTGGACCAAGAACTGGTGAATCATCGTCTCTGCTCCAGAGCAGTTTTTGGGGGCCTCTGAGGGAAGCAGTGGGGGGGGGGGGGTGTCAGTGAATGGAAAATGAGGAAGTAAACAAAAGGGAAAAGGCTGGATTCCTCAGATTTGTCCTAAACTCTTCTGTGAAGTTGATAATTCACCAACTGTGCCATTATAAAATAAAACTGTGCCCTGTTTTATACTAAGTTTATATAGTATGTAATATAAACTATACATACTATAATATAAATAACAAATATTAATTTCCCTTTAATGTTTCAGGATGTATTGATTACTTTTTGGAATTTCCTATATTTTAGAAGGGATTTCCCATTCCCTTAAATTTGAATTATGAACTGGGATTTGTGCCTTCCTCTGTTGACTGGTCTCCTGCATCGAGGCAGTTTTGGGGTGTGGGGTGAGGAGCCCTCTTTCTCAGACAGCCACCAGGCAGCTACAGCCTGAGAGGCTGCGTCACCGATGGCGGCCACTGCTCCACACGCTGGGGCATCCAGGACTCCTCGAGCCACTTGTCATATAAAACCCTTTATTCTCTTTCCTCCCTTGTTAGCATTCAGCTGTTTTTTTCTGGATGAATGCATCACCATTTAGTAATAAACTGTTGTTTCCAGGGGAAGAGTGGTGCAGTGTCTCCACACAATGTCACCTCCTGTCTTCACTGCCTGCCTCCTCTCCTCGTGGTACCGGCCTTTTCCCATCAGCAGGCGACCCTGGCCTCGTGCTTCCTGGGTGCTCGGAAGTGAGAAGCCACCCACATGGGGTGCAGGGATTAGATCCTGCTGCGAGGGTTAGGAATCCGGTTCTACCTGTTCTCCCCTCCGGATAGCACAGGGTTAGGAAAATGGGCATGACACCAGGGACGGTGTGAGATGAGACCACTTTCTTAGTGTCAAGGCCCTTAGAATAATCTTGGACACATAATAAATGATGAGGAGGAGTTGTTTTTATTTGCTGTGGCCCAGCGGAAGGAATCCGTGCTTCAGAAGGCAAATTTTTCTTCTGTTACCCCTTCTCCTTCCCACCTGGCCATCTCAGATTCATGCACAGCTGACCACAGGGCGGGAGGGTGGATGCGAGGGCGGGGACAGGCTCTCTGGGTCATTGCTCAGGATGTGATGGGAAGCAGAGCCGGAAGAGGCTAAGGGGAGGAGATCAGGGGAGGAGACGGGTTCTTCCAAGGAGTGGGGGCAGCGTGTGCAACACTGATGGTGCAAGGAGAGCCAAGTTCAGGAAAGTGCCACTCACCGCAGCCGTCTGCGGGGCTGGAGCAGAGACGGCCAGGTGGGCCCACAGCGGGTGATGCTGTGGGTCACAGAGAGCAGGACGTCCCTGCCAAGGGGGCTGGAGTTTATCCCAGGAAAACAGAGGCACTCAAAGAATGGTCAAAGTATGAGTGTCAGAGCTATGTCAGTGACTGGTTTTGTGGGTCTAGACTTGGAAGGCCATCCGTAGACCAGTGAGGACACCCTCGTGACAACTTCCTGCCCCCTCAAAACCGCTTATCTTCCATCAGCTGGGAAACAGATAACCGAGCTAGTTAACATTTGGTTCTGAAATATGCATTTCTAGATTGAGAGAGGGAACGAAAGGTTTTTTAAGTTTGCTGATAGGAACTGTGTTTTGTTTGTTTGATACATTCCTGGTTTCTGTCTTTGTTCTATTTAAATGAGCTGTCAGGTAATTTAGGATCTCAGTTTTAATATTAATGGAGCCCTACAAAAATATGACTATGGGATTAGGGAAATAAGTTGGTATTTTAGTAACCTGCCTCAAAAATTCCTAAAAGTCTACATCCTCTTTGGTTATCACTTATTACTGTTTCATGAATTTGGTTGCTTTGATTGGGCCGAATTAAAGAATTCCTCCACTTCTTTAGCGTTCAGGCAGTATTTGAATATTAATCGCACTCCAGCCATTGTCCAAACTTGAGCCTGGAGAAGTTTGTAAGGCTTGGTTTATGACTTCCAAGTCCCAGCGTAGCGAACATGGACCTGCCTTTCCTGTGGCATCCATCCCATACCCCTCTAGCAGCATTAAGGTCTGCTGGAAAACAAAACAAAACACCAGTGCAACAGTTGAAAGACATGGGGGAAATAAACAGACACGCAGCAGGAGAAGATGCCCTATATAGCATATCCCTACTGCACCAGGCCTTGCTTTCCGATTTGAAGCCAGCAGAGCTGTGATTTTTTTTTTTTTTTTTTCAAACTAAGGATAATTTTTACCCCCTCTATCCTCCCAGGGACATTTGACCATGTCTGAAGCCATTTTTTTATCATCTTAACTCTGAGTGGGGGTGCTGGTGGTGGTGGTGCCATCAGCATAGAGAATGTAGAATCCTGCTAACTACCCTGTAATGTCCTACAGAGCTCCCTCCCTGTCCCCTGCCTAAAATGTCAGTAGTGCCAGGGTTGAGAAGACTTAACACTAGAGATGCTGTCTCTGCGGGCTACTTTTGAAAATGTAAGCAGCTGGTTGGGGAAGAAGATGACAGGCAGCTCTGGGGATGCCGGGTGGGGCCGGACTGCAGCTGGCATTCCGCAAGCTCCTATTAAGTAGTCTTTCATCCTGAGGGCATTAAAAAGGTTGATTGCCAAGTCCAGTGGGTGCTTGACGCACAGGTATCTTAGAAATCCTATGTGTCTGGTTTTCTTAGTAGGTCAAATCCTACTCAGAAAGGCTTTAAAGGTTTTATTTTATTCTAAAAATCATATTTCTTTCTTCAGATTAGGCTGATTGCTCACCCAAACTCATTAACGTAATTGGTTTTAATGGAAGTATTCTGGCCCCCATGCGTTTAAATTGTATAGCGGCCCAGCAAGGATGTGACAGGATCCTTTTTCCTCAGTTTCCCCTCTGTGCCCTTAGACAAAGGCCATTCTAAAGATAAAACTAAGGTAAAATTACAATTGAAATGTTGAGTTCAAAGTCTACAGTGTAATTTATCACCAGCTTAAAAAAAAAGATCAGTATAGGTCCCCAGAATTTATCCAGAAATCATTTCTCAGACTTCGGTATTTACGGTCATTGGTTGTTCCTCTCCTCTGGGAAGACCTTCAGAATTTCCAAACCTTGCTGAACCAAGCCAGCCTTTTGGAACCTCCTAAAGAGCCGCAAAACTTCATTTCATGCAGTTTTTCAGCAGCTCCATGTCTGTCCTCAGTGATGGGAGAAAAAGAACAGAGGTCTCTCTGCTTGACTGATCGTAAATGATCGCCTTTTGCAGATGCTTTTGGTATGGGAACAAAATCAGCCATAATCTTCAGGGTTTTCAATGTCATTTTGAATACATCAGGAAACCAAAAGGCAGAAGAGTCTGTGAAGAAAAAAAAAATTTTTTTTAGATGGTTTTAGAAAACAATTAAGTTTGCATCACCACTTCCTCATATCAGGGAGATCATATGATAGTTGTCTTTCTCTGCTTGACTTATTTCGCTAAGCATGATACGCTCTAGTTCCATCCATGTTGTTGCAAATGGCAAGATTTCATTTCTTTTGATGGCTGCATGTGTAAACCTGGTGATTCACAGACCTGGGGATAAAAATATATGTATATAAAAAATATATGTTTATAAAAAATAAAAAATATAAAAAAAAAAATAAAATAAAATAAAAAAAAAAAAAAAAAAAAAAAAAGGAGAGCATCTTCAACAAAAAAAAAAAAAAAAAAAAAAAAAAAAAAAAAAAAAGAAAACAATTAAGTTTGTAATGATGTGTTTAATGTACATTCTGGTTGGGGCCCCAGCTGAGTTTGAATCCCTGAGCTTGAACTGATGTTTAGCAAGCATTTCTTATCCGGGGAAGGCCTCCCCTACTCTCAGCCCACACCCATTTGAGCTTCACTGGCTCTTTTGAACTGAAGCTATTCTCACTTTTTACTTGGTTCAGTGAACAAGGTTACTGTTTAAAAACAGTGGCTGGGGAGTTGCAGTTCTCACTGCCCTCATGCCCCCGCCCCCCCCCCAGCCCCGGGTGTACCCCAAGCTGTGTGAGGCCAAATACTTAGGACGATTAAAAGGGCCCTTCACTGATTATTTGGTGTTTGCCTGGCGCAGAAACTCCAAGCAAGAAGGGGGAGTCATGCAGATATGTTGCAGCCTATTCAAGAAAGAAGGATTTTAGGATGGAAGACACTGAGCCAGACTGTAAGTTCTTGGACTCAACATGTGTGTTTACATTCTGAATAAGGAAATTCGGGCATCAGGCAATCTCTAAACCAGTTTTTAATGCTTAAAATGGGCCAAAGTACACACCAGAAAATCTTTTAATTGTTTTGTCTTTGGGGGAAAAACACCTGACTGGTTTTAATGTTCTTAGTAAAAGGAGTGGGAAGTGTAATTAAATGGAATGAGCTCTGTTATGTTCTATAGATGATGGATTTGAGTACTGTCTTCGTTTATCCTGGAGCCATGTGACAGCTTCTGTGAAAATTATAGGCAGACTATCATTGTTCTCCATTTTCCGTGTTCCTACTTTTTTCTCTTTGGGGAAGAACCAAAATGAAGGTGCTAACAACACCTAGGGTCTCCTTCAAGTGCGGGATGTAGGCTATAGCAAGCTATACATTCATTTGTGCTGCTGTCCAAAGAAAATTTTGGTACATAATTTATTGTTGATTCTTTTAAAATATTTGACATTTTGTTTGTTTTTTAAATAATCTCTACACCCAATGTGGGGCTCGAACTCACAACCCCAAGATCAAGTCGTACTCTCTACCAGCTGAGCCAACCAGGTGTCCCTGGTGATTTCTTAGTGCTCTTAATATTTGTATCTGGACCGGATCAGGAGAATTTGGGGAAATGATTGCTTTCCTATATAGAGGGGTATATTCGGGAAGTGTTGTTTTTTTCCCTGCTTAAAAAGTCCTACTTCTCTTGTCTGCATCCTGATTTCTTAGTTTTTTAATCAAGAAGTGCCTGTATTTTCTTAGATTTCTCCTCACCAGAATGCTTTCATTTTCATGGCATATAAACAGTGAATCACGTGGGCCTTACAGAGAAAAGCACAGGCACTAGAATCTTACATACTGCATTTTGGAGTTATTTTTATCTCCTTATTTTCTTCTCTAGAAATGTCTTTATGTAGCTGTTTTATCCAGTTTAATTCTTAAGAGTAATAAAGATTCCTTATTCGGTAAGTTATTTGTTCTCATAAAATACTATGGATCTTCATTTTCATAGGTAATATTTGCAAATTTTATAATAAAAACACATCTGATCTAGGAAAGAAATGTTACATAAAATGTCAGGACCCAGTAACCATTAGGAGATGGATTGCAGGGTGACTAAATGGTTTGCTTTTGTTATTTTAGGATTATAAAATAAGGAATCAGAGTAGCATATTAGACAGGTCTTTGGAACTGGATCTGACTTTTCCTTATAGCTCTGTGATGTCAGACAAGTTATTTATAGTCTATAAGTGTATTGGTATCATTATTCTACAATGGGAGTAATTGCTAATTTGCAGGATTGCATGTACTTGAAAGAAGTAGTAAAAGCCTTACTTAATACCCAGTTTTCCAGAAAAAAAAAAAATCAGCGTTATTAATGCATGTATTAACTCATTTTCAGTTCTGTTAACTCCTTTCAAATTTATTTTGTGCTTAATGATGCTATTTTACAGTGCCCTACCTTTCTGTGTGGAAAGCATATTTACGTATAGTACTCAAGTCTTGGGATTAGACACAGTTGCATACCTAATAGGCAGTGGTTTTCATAATGAATTATTTAAATGTGATAGAATAAGATTGCTTCAGTCAAATGAAGTACAGGTTACTCAGTAAGAAAATTGGATCCATGTCTCTGTACCCTTCAGGTGTCCTCCCCTCTGTCCATTCACAGAAGCCCGTACAGCTGTGGGTGGAGAACCACTGCTGTAATAATGTTTACTGTCTGTTTTCCCACGCTACAATGTATGCTTGTTGACAGCAGGGAATTTTGTCTGTATTGTTCACTGCTGTATCCAAGCACCTACAGACAGTGCCTGCCAAGTGGTAGGCACCCAGTCAGTTTACAAATTAATGCGTCGGTGCCTAGTCTTCAGTAGGGCCATACCTACTCTTTATAAAACACACAAAATAACAAACGAGGATACAGTTTTATATATAAAATAAAGCGTCTCACTCCATGAGAACCTAATGATTATTTCTGCAGTTGATAAAAAACTAGAGGTTGGTTCCAACTTTTGGAAGAAAAGAAGAAGTCAGCAGGAAATGTTACTGTCTTCTGTTACAGATGATTAACTGTGTGCCAAGCAGAACAGAAAGCCAAAAATGTTTACTTCTTTTGTGAAGAATTATTAAAGGAAGGACTCTCATGAAATAATTTCAATAATAAAATGCCAGGCCGCAGGCCAGATAAGCTCCTTCTTCCTCCAAACCCTGGGGGAGGTCCCTGGTGTGTTCTGCAGGGCAGCCCCTTCCACACACTCAGTGACGATCCACACCGCCTGGTAAACTCAGCCTCCTTCACCAGGAGTTTTATGTTGTCCTATTTTTTAAAAGCTAAAAATTATGTTAAATGGGGCTTTGGAAAAACGCTAGGCATTCTCGAAGTTATGTTGAATCTCTCCTTCTCTCAAGAAGATAAATGTTGCACTTGAGAGTCAAAAAACCAGATTTCCACGCTAACCTCTAAAACTCCCTGTGGGACCACAAGCAAATCCCATTTAACCTCCCAAGCCTCCCTGTCCCCTACCCTAGCAACAGTCATGCCTGCCCTAGTCAACATGGGCAAGTAAGTTTATACCCAAGAAGTGATTTATAATCCATAAAACAAGTTATACAGTGGTAGTTAAAGATATACTAAAAAAACAAAGCAGGCTATTTCCTTAAATGAAAAATTTATTTACTTTATGACTGTGTATATAGTCTGTATTTGTCAAAGTATCATTAATTAGGGGAGGAAAACCCCATCAAGAGTAAGAAGACCAAAGTATAGTTTTTAATGCCATATATATATATATATATATATATATATACATTTTTTGAAATTTAGAAAACACTGTAGCATAGTGGTTAAGATACTAGATTTTAAAGTCAAACTGATGTTGATTTTACCCATGGTTTAGCTATATATGTTGGACAAACTTCTTAACTTTTTTGAGCTTTGACTTTTGTCTCTGTATAGTGGGGAGCATATTACCTAAATGTAGGCTTACTATGAGGAATAAATTAAATAGGAGACAAAGTTCTTAAAGCATCTAGTACAGTCTAGAACACGAGATTCAGTAAATGGTGATTGTGTTTGTATAGTTATTATTTTTTAATTCTCTGTAAACATGAATATATGACTTGCCTTTTAAATCATATAGTACTAGACTTTTAAAACATATTAGTTAGCCACTATTACTCTGTATAAAAATCTGGTAGAGTCTCTGATTTTACATGACTTTTACTTTTCTGGGTCTAAGGATATTTAGATTAAGTGGTCTTTGAAACAAACATCAATACAATTAAAGTTTCCAAATACTATCATTCACACACCTGAACCTCCTGAGATCGCAAAGTATGTTAAGTGGGGTTTAACTTATCACTCCATAGCAAAACAAGCGGGTGTTCTAAGGGAAGAGCTTGGGCAGGGGTGTTTCAGGGGCAGAAGTTAAGAATTCTCTTTCTTGAGAAATGCATGTTGCCTGTGAATCTTGTATGCTGTACAGCCAGAGTTTCTCAAGTTTAAACGTAAGAATTTGCTGGATAGGGGCGCCTGGGTGTCTCAGTGGGTTAAGCCGCTGCCTTCGGCTCAGGTCATGATCTCAGGGTGCTGGGATCGAGTGCCGCATCGGGCTCTCTGCTCAGCAAGGAGCCTGCTTCCCTCTGTCTCTCTCTGCCTGCCTCTCCATCTACTTGTGATTTCTCTCTGTCAAATAAATAAATAAATAAAATCTTTAAAAAAAAAAAAAAAAGAATCTGCTGGATATGTTCTAGAAGTGAAATAGCATCGAAGGCCGGGGAAGACTGTAATCAACAAGAAGGGCATCAAGGTGGTAATGCATATTGTCACACAACCTAAAGATGTTAGAGTTCCAGGATGGACCTCGCATAGTCTAAAATGCACATCACAGGAGCACCTAGGTGTCTCTGTCATTTGAGCATCCAACTCTTGATTTCGACTTAGGTCATGAACTCAGGGATGTAAGATTGAGCCCAGTGCCAGGCTCCACACTAGGGGGAATCTGCATGAGATCCAGTCTTCCTCCCCCCACCCCCGCCTCTTCCCCTACTCTCTCTCTCATTCTCTCCCTAGTAAATAAATAAATCTTTAAAAAAAATAAAATAAAATGCACGTCATATTAAAAGTCATCAATCCTTTCTTGGAGCATTTCACTGAGTCATTGTCTGGTGAATATTCTTTGAATTGAAGTTTTAGTACCGAATTGCAAGCATTTATATACTGTCTTGACAATATTATTTACTTTTCTTATCAGAACCTCAAGGTAACCTGAAACAGATAAATTTCAATTGAACTATAAACTAATTTCAAAACTTGGGTCAAATTTTTAACATAGGGGACTCCTCCATTAGAGAATTTTTTTTTCTACAAGATCTGTTCTATTTTAAAAGATTATGCCATAATCTGTTTCTGGATTATAATCTGTTAAGATATGTAAATAAATTTTTAGTATTTTATCACAGAATAAAATAATGTTGCTTGAGCAGCAAGTAACACGTGATGAAAGACCAAAAAGGTAAAGTTAATATTTAAGCTTTCCATTTACTTAATCTGGTATTAGCAATGCAAAGTCGTCCTGTTTTTCTCTAACACAAGAGTTATAAAGTACTGTCAAAGATTTAACATTTTTATAAAACACTTTATTAAAAATTCTTCAAATATTTGAATATTTGAATTTGAATAAAAATTCTTGGAATATTTTCTGGTAATCAAAATACATAATTTAGATATATAAATATTTAAGTTTAATGTCTTTATAATTAAATGCTATCAATACTAGCAAACAGTTAATGGTCAAGGTAAAAAATAAAACAAGCGTCAATCAAGAATTTTAGTTAGATTAAAAAAATTATCAAGAACTAAGTGAGAGCTGTTTAACCTACGTGAATTCTATCTGTACATATGTTAGAGTTCTCTTAGTTCTCAAATACATATTTCTTAAGCATTCTTAAGTACATTCTTAAGTATTTATGTATTTTTTAAAAAGTATTTTTGCAGGTATATGGTGGGTATTAGGAATAAGATGGGGCCCTTGTACTAAAGTAGCTCTCAATTGTGTCCATTTTGGATGGTGTTTTAGATTCCTCATATAAATTATAAGGTCTGTAACCAATTGCAATAGAGTTAACTAAAATCCTGCTGTGGGAACCTAAGAAATACACACACCTGAGAATACATGAAATGGAAATGATGTGATTCATCCAGTCTAGGGAAAGGCTGTGTTTTTCAGGAACTGTTGAAACAATTGTGCTGAAGGATTAAAGCAGTTTTTTTTCCCCCTCAGTTTTGAGATGGATCTTGGATTTTGCTTTATTGACCTGTATGTCACGATACCTAATGAAACAGCAATCCCTCAGCTACCTCATAGCAACAGTTGAGTTAAATGGCCCACCACAGTGGGTGAGGCTGTGTTTTCCAAGTCACAGCTGGAAACTGAATGTGCTGGTATGGATATGCCTCATTTTACGGTGCTTTGCAGATAGTTTTTTTTTTTTTTTCTTTTTTAACAAATTGAAGGTTTCTGGCAAATCCATCAAGTCTATCAATGCCATTTTTCCCAACAGCATTTGCTCAGTTCATGTCTCTGCATTACAGGTTGGAGATTCTTGTAATATTTCAAACTTTTTCATTTTTATATTTGTTATGGTGATCTGTGATCTCTGATGTCACTATCATTAGTTGGGGGCACCACAAACTGCATCCGCACAAGACAGTGAATTTAGTAAATGGGGGTATTCTGACTGCTCCTTGACCAGTCATTCCCCTGTCTCCCTCCCGTTTGGCCTCCCTATTCCCTGAGATACAACATATTGAAATTAGGCCAGTTAACAACCCCACAATGACCTCTAAGTGTTCAAGTGGAAGGAAGAATTACCTGTCTCTTACCTCAAATCAAAAGCTAGAAGCCATTAAGCTTAGTGAGGAAGGCACGTTGAAAGCTCAGATGGTCCAACAGCTGGGCCTCTTAAGCCAAACAGTGAGCAAAGTTGTGAATGGAAAGGAGAAGTTTCTCAAAGGAAATTAGAAGTGTTACTCCAGTGAACACACAAATGGTAAGAAAGTGAAACTGCTTTATGCCTATAGGGAGAAAAAGTCTGAGTGGTCTGGATAGAAGATCAAAGCAGCCACAACATTCCCTTCAGCCAAAGCCTAATCCCGAGCAAGGCACTAACTCTCTTCAATTCTGTGAAGGTCTGGAGAGGTGAGGAAGGTGCAGAAGACAGTTGCAAGCTCACAGAGGTCAGCTCATGAAGTTTAAGGAAAGAAGCCATCTCTATAACAGGAAAGTGCAAGGTGAATCAGCAAGTTCTCTAGAAGATCTAACTCAGTCATTCATGAAGCTGGCCACACTAGATTTTCAGTGTCGATGAAACAACTTTCTAATGGAAGAAATTGTCGTCTAGAACTTTCACAGCTAGAGAGAAGTCACTGCCTGGCCTCAAAGCTTCAAAAGATAGGCCGACTCTAGTTAGTGACTTTCAGTTGAAGCCATGCTCACTTATCATTCTGATTATCCTAAGGCCCTGAAGAATTACACTAAATCTACTCTGCCTGTGTTTCATAAATAGAACAACAAAGCCTGGATGACAGCCCATCTGTTTACAACAAGGTTTACTGAATATTTTAAGCCCACTGTTGAGATCTGCTTAGAAAAAACTTTCGAAATATTCCTGCTAATTGACAATGCACCTGGTCACCCAAGAGCTCTTGGGGGGGATGGAAATAATTGTTTTCATGCCTATTCATACAACAGCCATTCTGCAGCCAATGGATCCAGGAGTTATTTCATTTCAGGGGCATCTCAGTGGCTCAGTCACTTAAGCATCTGCCTTCAGCTCAGGTCAAGATCCTAGGGTACTGGGATCAAGTCCTGCACCATGCTCCTTGCTCAGCGGGAAGCCTGCTTTTCCTTCTGCCTGCTGCTTCCCTGCTTGAGCTCTCTCTCTGACAAACAAATAAAACCTTTAAAAAAAAATAAAAAACATTTCATAAGACTATGGCTGCCATAGATAGTGATTGCTCTGATGGATCTGGGCAAAGTCAGTTGTGAGTCATGGGAAAAGGCCGAAATAGCCACATAAACTGGAGTTTGGAAGAGGCTGATTCCAACCTCATGGATGACTCTGAGGGTTCAGGACTTCAGTGGAGGAAGTAACTGCAGACGTGCTGGGAACAGCAGGAGAACTAGAATTAGAAATGGAGCCTGAATTGCTGCAGTCTCATGATAAAACGTGAACAGATGAGGAGTTGCTGCTTATGGAGGAGCAAAGAAAGTGGTTTCTTGAGATGAAATCTACTCCTGGTGAAGATGCCATGAGGATTGTCGAAGTGACAACTAAGGATTTAGAATGTCATTTAAACTTGGTTGATAAAGTGGCGGCAGGGTTTGAGACGATTGGCTCCAATTTTGAAAGAAGTTCTACTGTGGGTAAAATGCTGTCAAGCAGCATTGCATGCTACCAAGAAACGGTACCTAAATAGAAGAGTCAGTCGATGTAGCAAACGTTATTGCTGGCTTGTTTTAAGAAATTACCGCAACTCCCCCAGCCTTCAGCAACCACCACTGTGATGAGTCAACAACCTTCAGCATCAACGCAGACTCCTCTACCCGCAGAAAGATCAGAATTCACTGAAAACTCAGGCGATCTCTAACATTTTTTTAGTAAGAGAGTATTCTTTAAATTATGGTAAATACATTGTTTTTTTAGACATAATGCATTGCACTCTTAGTAGACTATAGTGTATACATAACTTTATATGACTTTATATAGCTGGGATTTTATATGACTTTATAAATGACTTTATATGACTGGAAAAGCAGAACATTCATTTGACTTGCTTTGTTGTGATACTGGCTTTTTGTGGTGGTCTAGAAGGGAACGTGCAAAGTCTCTGACATATGCCTGTGTTGAGAGTTAGGGACACGACTGAGACCCTTCCTACCTAGACTGTCTTGCAAATGAAAAAACAGTAGGATAGACCCACTTCCTTTTGCTCTCTGTGATATGTAAATAGATTTTTGGTTGGGGCACCTGGGTGGCTCAGTGGTTAAGTCTCCTATTCCTGATACAGGCTCAGGTCATGATCTCAGGGTCGTGAGATCAAGCCCTACATCAGGCTCTGTGCTGGGCATGGAGACTCTTTGAGATTCTCTCTCTCCCTCTGCCCACCCCTACCTCTGTATGCATGCTCTCTCTCAAAAAATAAAACAAAATAAAAATAAACTCAGTGGAAGTTCAGAACTTCTCTTTAGAACAACACAGAAAAAAATGGTTTTTGGTGAAGAATTAAGATCAACTGATTTCTAGTGACAGAAGTGTTTATTTTTCAAATCTTTGTGTAAACCTGCTTCCTGGGTGTGAGATATATACATATATATATATGTGAACTTATCAAAGTCTGATAAGGCATTACAGAGAGTTTGGCACAAATCGAAGGAAAGATCACTCATAACTCTGTCACCCTGACGTAACTGTATTGATTTTCATGTGTTCCCCTTCAGCATCAATGTGCACATGTATCATTTAATTATTCTCATTAAGGGTTACATTATGAGCATCGTGGTGCCTTACTTTTAGTAATTCTATTTTTACTGGTTAGATAATAACTCACAGAAGGAACATTCTCCCATTGACTGTTGCTGCTTTTGAGTTTTGACAGTTGTAAGTTTGTTGGGGAAGAAAAACATTTCCTTTACTCTTTTAGGGTTAGTCCCTGAGGGCCTGTGAATTGAACTAACAAAGGGCAGATTAACCAGAGAAAAGGTTCACAGTTCTTATTTTTACCTACACAGGAGTTCACAGAAAGGAAGTAAAACTCAAACTAGTGAGTTTGGATTCTGGGACATGTTAACAAAGGAAGGGGGTTTGGGCTTCAGGGGCTGATAAATTGTGCAGTAGCAAGGAAGTAGAAGATATACAGAGAAGATGAGGGTTAACATAGTAAGGTTTGTTTTTGCAAACTCATTTTCGCACTGACCAACTGTCTCTGCGGGTAAGAGTCACTCTTCTTTTTCTGGTGCGGGAGAGGGGGATACTGTCATAGGGGAAATTTAAGCCCCTGATTTTAGGCGGATGGGGGTGGGGAACAGGCTGAGAATTCTCCCTCCATCTGTTGAGGCTTAACTCCCTTTGGCTCAAAGTAATATCTGATGCCCCAGTGACAACTTTGGGAGTGGGATCTGTGCTCCCTTCCTGGTCCTCTGATGGATATCGTTACGTGGAAGGTTTTCCATGTTTTAGATTATTTCCTTTAGAGACTCAGAAGTAGGACTATGGAGTTGATAATTTGGGGCTTTTTAACAGCAGTGAGTAGACATGGCTGGACTCCTTTCCTGGAATCACGCCAACGTGCCCGTGTACCGGGACTCAGTTTTAATACTGCTTCTTTGCTCCTTACAGCCTTTTTGCTCCTCACATCTTCAGTGCTGCGTTTGGAAGCACATGTCTGATACTTCTCTTCCGGGTACATCCCAGATGAAGAATCAGGAATAGTCTGTTCAAGGATCCAGAAAGGGATAATTCTAAATAGGTGAAGCTGGTTGTGATATTCATGTGCTGTGGTTTTAAGGGGTCACATAACTTGAAGCAGGTGTTTGTCTCCATGTTGACGTGTGGGTGAGGGGTAATTAAAGATGTTTTTTAAATTATAAATTGATAATTTGGGTAGGGGTCAGTCTTCATGTGCTATTCACCTCTAAACCCAAATTAACATTTCATTCCCAATGGGACTGATGGGTCAGATGATAAATAGATTCTGAAGGGTGAGATGTGGCTGAGCATTTGTGGTTGAGGTTTAGAACTGGGTTGGCCCTACTTGGTAAATGTTCTTGGAGTTGTGGGCACTATAGGACAATCCAAGGAGCTCCATGTGCCTGGGTAGACAGGAAGGAGACCAAGAGGCTAACACAAATTTTGGAGATTAAAGATTGAAAAGCAACAATTTTGTTCATATTTTTCATTGTTTCAAAACAAACACAAAACTTAAAAAAAGATCACATGCATGCATATATAGGTAAACAACCAAAACAATTGAAAAAAATAGTTAATGTCTCGGTGAACACTTAAAATTAAGTGATCTGTCTTTGTTCATATAAGCAGCAGTTATAAATTATAGTTATAAATAGTTCGGGGCAAATGCTCTGAAGCTCTTTCTCCACTTTTTTTTAAAAGTTCATGTTATTTTACTATATTCAGTCAAAATTTTTGATCCAGCGCTCCATATGGACATAAGGATAAGAAAACCAAAGAAATGCCCCAGAATTTATCTTACAGGAAAGAGCAGGTGAGACTCCTGATGACTAAAATAATCGTAATCATTAAATTTTTCTCCTGTTCATGGCTAAAGGAAGGAAGTCTTTTTATTCCAGCATCCATTCTAATTGTAAGGAAGAGCCTCTCACCAATTACAGCAAGTAACTAGATGTCCAGATCACTTCCAGATTCCTTAAACTCACTCCTTGAACATTGACTGGATTTTCCAGAGGGCATATTATGACACATGCGAATCAGGGAATTTGAGGCTTGTCCCCATCAGCTGGTTACCACTGGGTGGGATCGTAAGCAGTGCATTTGAAAACTCTGAAATGGCTCTGACGTATTATAAATTAATGGCATAGGATGTTCATTAATTATTAAGCTGAGTTGAAATATGCTGAATGTTGTTGTACACAGATTTTACAGTCAATAGATGTCATCAGAATGTTTTGAAATTATACCCATGAGAAAAGTAGAAAGGGTTTTATCACTGTGCATTTGCAGTTGCTTGTTACTTTTGCAGTAACCTTCAAAAACAGGACACTGATTTATGTTGTTCAGCTTCTCCTCTTCCTAGAAAATTTAGCCACTTTGGGGGGAAAAAAAACTTGTATTATCTCAAAACCCCCTTTAAAAAAAATCAATACTTAAGTTACTGTTTTTATCCTGAAGTATTAAATTCTTAATATTTTAGTAAGATAGTTAAAAATATTCCTTGATGGGAATTATATTCCATTAAAAATATGCACTTAAAATGGAGTAGGGATAAAATCGTTATTTAAAAACAAATTAAATGAAAAAAAATCTCTCTGGAAATAAATTTGGGATTCTAAGTTGTTTTGGTTATAGTATTTCTCTACCTAGAGTTGTGTCCTAAATTCCATTGGTGAGAAGGACAAAAGGCTTAACAGAAGCCACATGGAATTTCAGATAACATCTATTCAGATCCTTTTGTTATATCCTTCTGTAGAACTGTATTCTTCTCTTTGGGAGTCCTTATCCCAGTTTACACTGTAACCTTCCTTAGTGTGATCCTTTTGCTAATGCATATGTCTCTGTTGCCTGTTAAGTTTCATGTCGGCAGGACCTTCCTACTTCTGCCCACCATTGTACTCCCAGTGCCTGGCACACTGGATGTAGGCACTTGGTGAACAGTGGAATGATGGGACAGGGTGATGGAAAAGGATGGATTCTTTCAGATATTATTTTAAAAGTCCGTGAAGCTTTTTTAAAGATAGCATGTTAGTTGTGTTGTCCTTACTCAGCAACTGATTGAAAGAATTGCTTTGTTACTTTTTCATTCTGCATCTTGTATCTGTCAGGCGATACTATAACACCATTTTGTAGAATGGGAATGCTTTATAAGATTTCATTGTCTTTTAACAATTGCAGTTTTTTAAAAGGTTTGACTCCCCCATACAAAGGTTTAAATAATCGTGTCACCAAATAGACCTCACTGCAAACTAAGCTCATATAGAAAGATTTTCTAGCACATACCCCACAGAGCATTGTTATATATTTCCTAGAATCTGCTTATTCTTTCAGAAGTCTTAAAGTAGCTTCCTGTTTCCAATTGCTTGAACTTCCCTTGCTTTTTATTTTAGCACAGCACCATATGAAGATTTTTGCTTAAGTCTTATGTGATAAGTTTCAAGACAAATTAAAAAACAGTGTTTTTGCAATTTTCTTAAAGCCCCATGTAGTTAAGTATGTTTTTCAAATAATGATGCTTTTTAAAACCAATATTTGAGGCTTTATTTTGCCTTGTAACAGTTTAAAGACTTATTACAAACTGTTATTTCTTAATTGAAATAATATTAAAACATCTCTTTACTTTCTGCTCTTACCGCATTGAAAAAAAAAAAAAAAAAAAAGGAAAGAGAAGCTCTGGGGGAAAAAAAAAGCCAGAAATCGTTACTTTTAACTTTTTAAAAAATTTGTGTTTTGGGAGGGTATTTGTGAGAGAGAGTATGTTTTACTTTACATTACCCTGGTTATGGTACAAGTAGTTAAGGGTTTTGTTTTGCTGGGGATCTTTTGTTTGTTGTTTTGTTTGTTTTAGCTTTGGCTGTTGTTCATTGTAGAAATGAATATTAAAACATTAAAAAGATTGAGCATGTAATGTATACAATACAAATTAATTTTCTAAAGTGCTGAATTTTTGAATACTCTAAAGTCGGGGACTAACCTCAAGAGCAGGTTCAATGATGACAGTATGGTTTACTGCAGAGCTGTTAGTCTACTTACTGTAAGATTTTAGAATATAAGCATTAGTCCACCTATAAATATAACTTCTTGAGACTGAGTTTGTGCTATCTCTTGAGTAACAATGAGTATAAGACCTCGTGGTCTTTAGCAGGTTCCTGGAGTGCATTCTAGGTTGTCATTTATTAGTAGAATCACATGAAGTTGATTTTGGGGTAGAGCTGATCTGATCACATGGAACCTGAGAGACCTAACAGAGATATAGACATCAAAAGTTAGCCAACAGGGGGGAGGGGGGTTGGGAGAAGGGGGGTGGGGTTATGGACATTGGGGAGGGTATGTGCTTTGGTGAGTGCTGTGAAGTGTGTAAACCTGGCGATTCACAGACCTGTACCCCTGGGGATAAAAATATATGTTTATAAAAAATAAAAAGTTAAAAAAAAAAGTTAGCCAACACATCTTGCCTCTAGAGAGTACCAGTGGGCGGGGCTAAGCTTTAAGAATAATTTTAAGCTGGGTCATTTGCTGAACTTGTATTCATTTTAATTGAAGCCCAACATCGAAGCTCCACGTAGTATAATTAATGTAATTGCAGCCTAGGAAACTTTTTAAAAATCTTAAGAATGCATGCATGGAATGCCAAATGCCTAAAGCTTTAACCCATCTTTCTGGCAGTAATTAAACAATAGGACCACTGTGTAAATCTATTATTAGATCATGTGGTAGGGTGATATTTGCATAAAAGAGCATACTTGACTTTCTCTTCTGCAGTGGGCTAGTTTACAGCTTACTGAAAAATGGTACCAAATTTCTGAGAAACACAGTAGAGAATACATCACTATGCTATACCACATCACTATTCTATACCACACCACTATTTTATACCACGGGAAGATTGCATAAAGAGATGGCTTCCATTGCCCTTGACTCCAACATACAAATTCTGAGTAGCTATCAGTAGCCTGTGTTGAGTTTGTATAATTTAGCTTATAACAATTGCCTTTCCAGAGAGTCAGAGGACAAATGAGTCCCCCCAAATGACTCAGACTTTATTGTTTCTGGAAGATTTCACCACAAAGCAATACAAAGTATAAAGTATCAGTTCAAGTGTCAGTATGAACAGTCAACTGTGTCATACTTAATGATTTTCTAACCAAAAAGTCTAACCTCATTTTTTAATGCAAATAAGTGTTAATTTATGCTTTATGACAATGGCATCAACATAGTAGATAAGCAAAACCTTTCTTTGTAAGGGGTAGAAAAACATTTTCTCTACCCTCTTAGGTATGTTTCCTGAGGCCTGCGAATTAAAACGCCAAGAGACAGATTAACAGGAGAAAAGCATATAAATTTTTACCGATGTTAGTATTTTTACGTGCATAGGGGCTTCATACTACTGAAGTAAAAACCCAAAGAGACTTTTAAACCCAGAGACTTGTATTCCATCTTAATAAGCGTGATAAGTAGTAGAGAAGTGACTAGACAAAGGAAAGCAGGTTTGGGCATGTAGGGGGAGGCCCATTGTGGGAAAGTAACTATGTGGGAGAAACTAATGGTAGATAAAGGTTATTTAGTAAGATTTGTTAGGTAGACTCAAGTTGTCTCTGGTGAAGTCATTCTCTTCCGGAAAAGGAGAGCACCTTTGCAAATGGAAATTTGTCACTTTCACAAGGTGAAATTTATGCCTTGCCTTTAGGCAAAAAGGAGGTGGGCAGAGAGTTCCTCTTGTATCCATTTCTCAGTTGCCTTCAGCTCAAAATAATCCGTATGCCAAAGTGGCATCTTTGGGGTTGGTATATCCTGATCTCCTTCTTTTACATAAAGTAGGGCCCTGCTCTCCTAGTTTCTCTTGCCTTGTGCTCAGTGGATTCCTTTTCTGGAGCACTGCATTTTCCCCTTGTTCCTTGTTCCTTCAGTGACACTTCTAGGTTTTACCCCCGATATGAACCACGTATCATTCAGGATGCGTAAGTGGTGTCCCTTTCTCACTGTAGTAGGAGAAGGGAAATGTGAAAAGAAAGGTGAAAGGAATTTTAGGGAACACTCTGGAGATTTTTTCTTATCTTAGTAAGAATAAGAAGATTTTATCTTACTACTGGGCTTTTTTTTTTCTTCTTACGTTTGACAGTTTTGTTATCTTTGGACATGAGCCCTCTGCTCATCATTTTAATAATTCCTGGGTCTTAATTCTTATTTTACTATAGAGCTTAAAGCTTTCTTTTCACATTCTAAAATTATGAAGCAACAAATATCATATAGGAAATGTATAGTGTCCTCTTACAACAAGTGAGGAAAAGTTCTATATTTTAAGAAAGCGGTTTTAAGGACATAAAGGTACAATCTTCATAAAAGAAATTGACAGCTTTTCTAGTTGCTGTGATTGTAGGTTGATGTATGCATCTCTGCCGTTTTTTCTGTGATCAATAAATGCCTTCCTGCTTTGGGTTATCGTGCTTTCTCCTTGACCAGAAATGCCCCCCACCCACATGTGTACTCTTTAGAGTCAGCTCAGGTGCCCCCTACTCCAGGAAGCCTCCCTTGCCTTTCTCTGCTTCCATAGAACCTTTCATGCCCCTCTGTCATGGTACTTATCCACATTATATTTTAATTATCTGTTTCTTTGTCTGTATCACTTGGGGGCCTTTAGCTTCGGTACCATTATTTTTGTTTTACCATGGCTGGCACTATGCCTGCTCATTAAATATTTTGCTGAGTAATTACCTGTGTAGACCCTAGCTCACACACCTCACCCATTAGTCATCGTACTTGGCTTTGAGTGTGCCCTCACCTGGCTGCACGGGGATCATGCCTTTGGCCTTCAAGCTTCTGCCCTCACCAGCCATGCTAACCCACCCGGCCCGACTGGCAGCTCACTGTCATAAACTGAATCCAGAGAAGATCAAACAGCATGAGACTGGCCATCAGCCCAAGATTACCCTGCAGAGCCCAGGCGAGACCAGGCATGAAGCCGAGCGCTGAGCTCGCCGCTCCCTCTGTACGTCAGCTCCAGACTCTCAAACTTGCCATTTTATTACTGTCTTACCAACACTTCCTTTTTTCCAGGCCTACACTGTTTTTTTTTTTTTTTGGGGGGGGGGGAACTGTTTAAGTCACTTATGTCTGCTCAGTTTTTAATTTAATCTGAGCTTAGTTCTGAACTTGAAAACTGCAGTTTCTTAGTGACAGCCCAGTGACTTTATTGGGAAGCGAAATACAGAGGGTCTGAGAGCAGTTGCATTGCATTTTGAAAAGTGAAAAAAAGGAGTGGCCATAAAAACAGCAGGGGGCCTGGGGCCTCTTGGTGCTTCCCGCACACAGGTATTAACACTGATCCAGGGTCCAGTTGAACATAAAATTAGTTATGTCTCCCTTTGACGAAATACAAATCAGTAGGATTTAAGACAGAGCTACATATATCTGCTGTACTCTATAGCCGGAATTTTGGCAGAGAGCGTGGTTGAAATATTTGTATCTACTATCAGATTGCTACTATTTATTTTATGCCTGTCAATTAAGCTAAGGAAGGGAGGGGTAAGAAAGAGAGAGAACCATGATTTCATCCCATGTGGATTATTTTCTGTCTTTTCACTGAAGGTCTTGGCTTCTATTTCTGTTGTCTTGGAGACCTCCCAATTTTTCTTTAAAAATAGCAGGCATTATCAAGAATTCATTAGTATTGTGAAGTCTTGTGAAATTATAGAACTCCTGTGATTTTGTGTCTTTACAAGTACATGGATGAACTTTCACAAAGCAGAGAGGAACATTTTCCTTAGTGCCAGGACAGAGCATCAGAAGCACAAAGTCACCTGTTTCTTTCCCTCATCAGAAAAATAATAATAATTAAAAAGCCTCTGGCCTCTTAGGCCTCAGGACCGGGTTATTCCCCAGGTAGTTGAGCAGGTGAGCTTTCCAACCCTGCTCTCAACCGTCAGCATTCTGGAGGTAAACCAAGCCAGCTTCATATTCCATTCCAACCATTCATTATCCTCCACCCCTGTGTACTCAGTATAACACGGGGACACTAATTGCCTGCCTTGCAGGGTGACCCAAGGAGTGAGACCTGCTGTATGCAAAGCCTCTGGCCCAGGGCTTCTTAAGTGGGTGAGGCTGAATGAATGGCTCCCCCAGTTCTCGTTCTTTCTATTGTTGCTAATATTAAATTCTTTCCCCTCTATGGTGGTTCTACCTCACTTGCTTTTTTAAAGCTCGGATTTTACAACGAGCAGTCTGTGTTTCTCCTGCTTTACAGGGTCAATTATGAGTGTTTTCAGTGGTGTTTGGCATTGCCAACTTATTTGGTGTGTTAGCCTCAGGCCACTTTTCCTTCCTCCTGGAGTTAATTGATACCAGCTGAGAGAGCAAATCCCAAGTCTGCTGGGCAGGAGTTGAATGAGTAGAAGTACCATAGACTAAATTGGACATTTTGAATTAGAATTTGAAGTGTGGTTTTAAGTAATATAAAAAGGTTTATAATAATCTGATGCCAAAATATAAAGATTTAGAATCAACATTTGGAACACTGCACAGTATTAGGATAGTTTTTCTAGCTTTTATTTTCAACCTATACTTTTTAAGTAAAGTTGAGTTTTATAAAAGGGCTAAGATTTTTTTTTTCCCCTAGTGAAATGAGAGTCAACAGGTTTTTCAAGCTGGGTTAGAATAATTTCCAGATCAGTGGAAACTGAAATGTGTTGCTAGCAGGTGTTTTATTGTAGATGGCTATGAAATGACTGCATTCTGTCTGCATTTCTAAAAATTTAGATGAAATGAGCTTTCTCACGTGCAGACTTAGCTAAAAGACCATGGATCGGTACGAGGCAGATCAGTATTGGTACCTATATAACCCCAGCATGGACAGGACCTGTACTGACAGCTGCAGGTGGCCATGAGTTTGAGGGACCTGCTCACAGAGATGGTGCTCACTCTACTCCAGGGGAAGAACTATACACCATGTCACTATGTCAGCTAACTAAGCTCATGGGAACCAAACCACCTGGCTTCTGGGCATCTCTGTGGAGTGGGCCAGGGACCCTGGGGATGGAGGTAGAGAAGCCCCCACTCTGTCCATACTGAGTGAGGTACTGAGAAGTTGTCGCTGGGACAGGCGTTTCATGAGTGGGCTCCAGACCTTATCCAGATCAATTTGGAAGGAATTTGAGGTAGGCTCTTGGATTCTCATTATAAGAAGTCTCATTCTGATGGAAGCAGCAACATCTCCACAAAAACTGCACAGTGTGGCAGGGGGTCATGGAGGGAGAAAGGGATGGGGCGAGGGAGCAGCTCTTCGATGAAAATTAGATAAAAGAATGTACCTTCTGCATTATTTTTGCTGTAGGCAGTAATGTTTCTGACAAAGTGTATGTCATTGCAAAAACTTTTTGCTATAGAGAGATTATTCTCTTGATATACAAGTAAAATGTCAGTTACCCCCAGAGCTCTCAGAAGTTCACTTCTTGAACCCACCTGGTCTTGCCCAGCACAGTGCAAGTTTAGGTGGAGGATTTAAAAATCAACCTTAACTATGGGGCGCCTGGGTGGCTCAGTGAGTTAAAGCCTCTCTCTGCCTTTGGCTCAGGTCATGATCTCAGGGTCCTGGGATCGAGCCCCATGTCAGGCTCTCTGCTCAGCAAGGAGCCTCCTTCCTCCTCTCTTTCTGCCTGCCTCTTCTCCTACTTGTGATCTCTGTCAAATTAAAAAATAAAAATAAAAAAAAAAATAAAAAAGTTTGGGGAAAAAAATCAGCCTGGTGATGAGGCTAGAACACAGTGATGTCATTCATATTTATTTCTGTCTGTATAGAGTGGAGTTACATCTTTGGGTCCCTAATGCTCATACAGCTGGGGCGGATGTCTTGTTATAGAGGGTAGCCATTAAGGCAGCAAAAATTGCATATAACCAGTTATTCAATGCAGAGACCTAGGTCATCATTTTTAATGTGGTCCATGTACCACTTTAATGTGATTTTTTTTTATGATTAAGATGTTCTAAATTCAATCGGTGAGTTTTAGACAGAGAAGGCAAATGTTTCCTTGTGTGAAACACATCCCTCAGTAATGAGACAATATGAGCTGTTTTTTCATCCTTCCTATTGCTGCTGGAGGGAAGTGAATGCTTGTCGACACTGTCTTCAGGGATGAAAAACGTTGTCTTTCAGACAAATGTAAAATGGGGTTTGGGGGCATCTAGATGGGACAGTTGGTTGAGCATCTGACTCAGTTTTGGCTCGAATCATGATCTCTGGGATCAGGCTCTGGGCTCCACGTAAAGTCGGCTTGGGAGTCTGGGCTCCATGTAAAGTCGGCTTGGGAGTCTCTCTCCCTCCGTCCTTCCTCCTCTCTTCTCTCTCTCTCGAATGGATTAACCTTTTTTAAAAATCAGTTTTTCTCCAATATCAATAGTTACAACACTTTTTGCTACTGAATATTTGTTTACAAAGTCAAGTTCAGCCTGCCTGCTAGAAAAATCTTGCCTCACAAAAATTGAAGAGCATATCCAGAGGAGCTAAACTGAGAAACATGTGAATGACTGTTTCTAAGACAACATATTTAAAAAATCTGAATGACTAATTATACTTGTTTATTAAGTGAACTTCCTTTCTCAACTAGCTCTAAAACATGATCACCTGTGACCCTTATCGTATACATATTTGCTAGACTAAGAGCAATTCCTGATGTCATATGGGTTCATTTATAAATTGGCTGGTCGAGAACTGGGACACACATTCACATTATGATAATACTGCATGTAGAACTGATATCCCCAAAAGCCTCTTTCATCTATTATGTAGTAATACTGTCATACAATCTTCATGAAACAAATATGCCCAGAGTTATTCAGCGCTTTCTAAACATCCGTACTGATGGTAAAAGGATCCTCCCTCAGATTGCTGATATTCTGTTTTGAAAGCTGATGTTCTCACTCTCTCTTTCTCTCAATCCTTGCCCTCTCCCCCATCCTCATTGTTTTTCTCGTTAGTCTACGCGGAGATGAAACTCCATATTACAACTCCTCTCTCCTTCACTCTTTCTAAAAAGCATGCGCCCTTTTGGGCATTTCCTAAGGATCTTCATTGCCATAAAACAGTAGGTAAAATAACAAGGATTGAAGAAGTCTTGGGCTTATACTTCGTCTGTAAACTAAAAAGAAACCATATTGCTGTATCGCTCACGGGCTGTTCGTGGTACATCCAGGGAAGTGTCTGGTGTGAGGGAACACTCAGAGGCTGCCCTGAGAGTCCTTCACGCTTCGTTAGAAATCGGAGACAGTTGGGGGCGCCCAGGTGGCTCAGTCAGTTAAGGGGCCTACTCTTGGTTATGGCTCAGGTTCTGATCTCAGGGTCCTGGGATTGATCCCCATGTCCGCTCCAGACTCAGTGTGAGTCTGCTGGAGATTCTCTCTTTCCCTCTCCCTCTGCTCTTCCTGCTTATGCACTATAAATAAATAAATAAATAACATTTTAAAGAAAGAAAGAAAGCTCAGACAGCTCTCTAAGTATTTTCCTTTCTCACAGGGACTCTGCTGGAATTTTGAAGACAGAATAAGTGGTCTAGGAACAGGTTCTTGGATAAAGAGCAGGGCAGAGACAGGCCAGGCCCTGCGACCAATATGGCGCTCCCTGGGATGGAAGGAAGACACCTTGGCTGACAGTAGTTCCTTCCTCCCCACCTCCACTTAGGGTTTGTTGATTCTTTTTCCCTTCCTCCAGGAGGAGCTAGCTGTGCGGATGGACACTCTCAGTCTCTCTCACCCTCCTTCTGGCTTCTCCCACTGCTTTAGATACCAACTCTCCCATGGAGATTGTCAGCTGAGACATGGTCCCAGAAAATTTCCAAGGCACTTAGAAGACAGGAGTCCGTTTATCAACTTACTTTTGGCTTAGCTTTTGAGGACCGCAAAGGCCCTATAGCTTGGGCAGATTTAGAATTTGTAATTGGATTCTCTTCTTTGAAATGGGTGTAGCATACTTGAAATGAATGTACGGTTTGGAAAATAAGTATAAACTGCTTGGTCACGAGTGCTCCGCCTTGCAGAGAGCCTTTCCATCTGGTCCAGTAGTGCACCGGGCTATGCCACCTGCTGCACGGTTGTCGTCGTGCTTTGGAGAGTTGTACAACCCCATGAAACTGCTCCTAGCCTTGCAGACGGGCCTCCTTTCCTTTCGTTGGCTTTGTTTTCATTAGTTACTACATTTAGGTATTTGATAGGTTCCAAAAATCGGTTTGGGGACATTTTGAGTGGGGCAAATTAAAGACATCCAACAAATAAGTTGCCATGTCCAGTGAAGAGAAAATAAAAAGGCAAGCAGAAAAACATGCTTTAAATCTCACCTCTTATTTCCTGCAGAGGATAGAAGAAATGCTTTGTCATCTGAGTCCCTTTTCTGGGCCTGAGTCTCTGGTTACTCGAAGCCAACTGAAGTCCTGGCTTAATTGCATTTCTTTGCACTCCAAGAGGATCGTCTTAATTATTTAATAGATTCGAACGTATGTTCAAACTACAGCCACACATTGCAGAAAGTCGGTGGTGGAGTGAGTCCCCATGCAGCATGTGCGTGGAGCACGGGGCGGGAGTCAGGGCTGTCCTCCCCCGGCTGTCCCTGATGTTCAGAGGGAGGAGCAGCCACAGCGCTCCGCTCTCCTCCACTCTTCCTCGCCTCAGAGTCTGTGATTCTGGCCTTGAAGGGGGCCCTGGATGGCCAGACCGTGTTCGACCCTTTTGCTGCACTGCTCCATTTCCTGTGCAGAGAAACAGCTGGGTCCCAGCCCAGCCCACAGCATCTCCCATCAGAGCTGGCAGAAGCCCTCACTTGAACTGATATGGGTCTGGTTTGCAAAACTGAGCGGGGAAGGAGTCATAAATGCAGCCACCTAGAACAAAACCTAATTTGTTTTTTTAAACCTAATTTTTAAGCGTCTAATCAGCCCTAATGCTGTGGCTCCTTACACACCCCATTCCTGCTTTTCCCAGATGAGTAAAGCTACCTGGGATGTGGGGTTTGCTTTGCTTTGTTGTTTGGTTTGGTTTTTGGTCGTCCTCTTCCTTGGAAGTGGTTGCCTTCTTGGCGGTGGCCAGACTAGCAGAAACAAAGAGGCTTAAACTGGAGGAGATTAATACACCAACCCCAGGGACGAAGGAGCAGTGCTGGTGATAATATGGGGAGGTCAATAGCATTTGGGGCCACGGTTTCACACACTGACGGAGATGCAGAGAATTTCAGGCTACAGAGAAGGTGAGATAGGGGTAGCTGATGACTGAGGGCGCGTACTGGAGATGGCGGCATCCCTCGCAGTGAACAAAAGAACTGGAAAAAGCAGGCAAAGTAAAATTATCAAATGAGAGAAGAAAGGGACCGGAGAGTAAGTAGCATGATATTTCAAATAAATAGAAAGCAAATACATGTCAACACAGAAACTTTGTTTTCCAGAAATAAAAGAGGGAGGGAAGAGGCATTTTATTTTTATTTTACAGCTTTATGGACTATTTGAATTTCTAACCACTTGATAGACATTTGTTTTTTAAGATTAAAAAAAAAAAAATAGGGGGGCCCTGGGTGGTTCAGGCGTTAAGCATCTGCCTTCAGCTCAGGTCATGATCCCAGGGTCCTGGACTCGAGTCCTGCGTTGGGCTCCTTGTTCAGTGGGAGCCTGCTTCTGCCTTTCCAGCCTGCTTCTCCTCCCTGTTTGCTCTCTCTCTCTCTCTCTCTGAGTCAAATAAATAAATTAAATATCTAATTAATTTTAAAAAATGAGTTATCCAGGTGATGGGATTATAGGCCTTGCATTTTTGTCTTCATAGTCTTCCTATAGTATAGAAAAGCTAATAGATTGTTTTTAAAGTTTTTTATTTTTATTTACTAGAGAGAGAGAGCAAGCAGGGGGAGGAGCAGAGGGGAGAGGGAGAAGCAGATTCCATGCTGAGAACAGGGTCTGACGCGGGGTCCAGTCACAGGACCCTGAGATCGTGACCTGAGCTAAACTCAGGAGTCTGCTGCTTAACCGACTGAGCCACCGAGGCACCCCAATAGAAGTGTTTTGTTTTGTTTTTTTAATAAAATTAAGCCAAATCAGTTGAAATTTTTATAGGCAAGTGTGGAATTAATATCTGCTGTGATGCCGCATTTATAGACTAGCTGACAGAGAAGGTAATGCAGTCTTACCGTAACCAATGCGTGAGTCCATTGCAATGAGGAAGCAGTTGGCTTCAGGCCCTTTCAGTGCTGGCAAGAGCTCTTCTAGATGACCAGCTTAGCTGGGGGGAACCCTCATGTTCTTTTCAGAAATCCACTGGCTTCTAAATTGTTTGGAGCTGATTTCTATCACAAATGATGTTATTAAAACCCTGATCTCACATCCTTTACTTTTTTTTTCCTCCTGACTTTGCTCTTCTACTGCTTTCAAAGCTAAATGCTGACCAGCTTTAATATGATGAGCCAACATGTGTTGACATCTGGAAGAAATGAGAATACGTAAGATTCCTGATGCACCCAACAGGAAGTCAATAGGAAGTATGCACAGAGCCCCTCGATGTGTCCAGCCTGCTTTTGAATGCCTTGAATGGAGAGCCATTCTCTAACACACAACATAGGAGATGTTCTTACTATCTGATCACCACTTAATTTTGTACGCATTGTTTTTTCCCTAGGTTGTCCTTTTCACACGTTGTCCTTGGTAGCCTTTTATTGTCCCCGTCCCCACTAAACATCAAATCTTCTGCCTTCTCTGAGTCTCCCCACCTTCAGAGCCCATCTGGGATCTCACCACCGGCCCTCAGTGCCATCTCCCTGAGACAGAGGTGTTGCGTGTTGCAGGCTAGAGGAAGCGGAAGCTGGAAGGGTAGGCAGGGGCCATAGTTTGGAAGGTATCTGGTGGCAGAGGTGCATGCTTGGACCTCATTCTGTAGTTAGTGGAAACTCTGTCAGATTAGAGATTACTTTTAATTGTGAGTACTGGAAAAAAAAAAACCAATAACAGTGATTTAAACGAATTTGGAGTTTTCTTTTTTCTTACCTATAGGAAATACGGAAATAAACGATACAGCAGTTCAACGATGTCAGGGCTGGGTGTCTGTCACTGCCTTAGCTTTTCCCTCATGATAGCTTCCTGGTTACAAGGCAGATGCTCTACCTTGAACATCATACCCATCTTCAAGACAAGAGAAAAAGGCAGAGTGAGGAGCCCTGCCTCCTGAGTACACCTCCCCTTTAAGGAGCATTCCTACAAACCCGGCAGTGTTCAGCTTCTTGGCCAGAACTGTGCCTTGTGGCCAGTCAGGGTTCTGTTAGAGAAGAAGCCTCATATAGGCCTTTATTAGGTAGCAAGCATGGAGCAACACAATTTACCTATGCAAATTGGCAGTATGAATTTCCAAGAGGGAAAGGCTACAACACGCATTTCCCCAATTGTGTTTTTGTTTCTGTTTTTATTTTTGTTTTTTTACAAAAAAGTACCTTTTTTTTTTTTTTTTTTGGCCTTGCTTCTGTGAGATGAGCAGTATTTGGAATTTTACATTCTAAAAACGACATAAGACGCAATGAAATCAAGTGCCAGCCAGTGTGGGGCAGACTGGGGTGTGTAGGAGAATTCAGAGAAGGAAAAGTGTTGGGATAGCTGGAAAAGATTACACGAGAAAGAGAACTGAGTGGGGCCATGAGAAGTGGATTGGACTCTTTTACCACGCTGTAATGGCGGATGAATGACCTTCTACGTTTGTCAAATACCAGAACAACAGAATGAACTCTATGAACTGTAGACTTTGGGTGATAATGATACGTTGTGAACTGTGGACTTGGGGCGATAATGGTATGTCTCTAAAGGTTCATTGATTGAAATAAACGTACGGCTCCAGTGCAGGCTACTGATAGTGGGAGAGTGCGCACTCTGTGGAGGTAGGGGCCCATGGGAACGCCTCTGAACTCTCCACTCCGCTTGGTGTGAACCTGAAACTTCCTTAAAACAATAAAAGCTATTAAAAGAAGAAAGGAAGGAAGGAAGGTAGGAAGGAAGGAAAAAGAGGCAGATAGATTGGATTTAAACATTTGAAGAAATGGTGAGGCTGGTGTTCCAATGAGAGGGGAAAATGAGCAAGGACACAGATGTACAAGTGATGGCATAGGACAGCATGGTGAGATGGGGCTGCCCCTGATTTTAAACAACCTTGAGGTTAAACATTCACTTGTGACTCAGAAGGAATTGGAATAATCTTAACCTTCCCTTATTTACCACTCATTCCTATGGCATTTTTCTGAGTTTGCATAAGAAAACTTAAAGTTGAGCATTTTACTGTTATGTTCTACAGAGGAGGAAGAGTGAAATACTGATATTCTGCAGCCTTGTATGTCTGGGTTTTTTTCACAGATTAAACTCAGTTGATTAATATTCAAAGGATTAAAATAATACTCATTTCTTTGCAAAACTGGTATTAAAACTGACTGTGTTGTTTATTTGGGATTTTAAGAACTATACATCTTTTACCTTGATCATTTTTTTTGGCATTTAAGTATGAAAGCTTTTCTGTTTTGTGGCCTATAGTAATCATTTTATAAAATATTGGTATTAGCAATTTTAGTTTTCTTTTTAAAGTAAATCATTATCCTGGTAAAAGTAAAAGCACCTTCTTTCAGTTGGTTACTTTAATTAAACAGAGTAATGAAGTTGAGTTCTAATTATTTTTCCCCAAGTTATTTAAATAGTTGCTTTTAATTACACACTGAATTTAATTGAATTCGGTCTAATTTGATAAACTCCCTATCCAGCTGTTGAAACTTGGAAAATTAGCTACAGTCTCCATAATTTACCATTTCCTAGTGTAAATGGAAAACTTTTAATATGGTTAGGCTTTCCCCCTCATTTCTGTCCTTTGCTCTAATCTTTGCTTAGTCATAAACATTACTCATATTATGAAGCAGAGCTCATTTGTATAATACCTAGCCTTGTGACTGTTGATAAATCATGGAGAAGGGAGAAGGTCCGTCACCCATAGGGATGAAGAGGCTTGCCTTTTAATCTGGTTTATGTTAATGCAGGTGGAAGATACAGCCTTTCCGGTTCTATTTATAATGTTGCCATCTGGCTGAAGAAAGGTTTTTGCTTGTTCTATTTATTTGTTTTTAGATAAAAATGTTTTGGGTTGGATTTAAAGTATGTAATGTTTGCTCCTGTCTGCTAACTACATCAGAAGGACTTTGTACCATGAATCAGCTAGCTGCTTTTATTGGTAAACAAAACAGCTTGAGAAATGATTCCCAATCACTTATACACAAAAAATATATGGGGCACATGGTTTTTTGAAATACAGTTTTCTTCATTTCAGCTAAAACAGATGTTTGTCTTTTTAACAGATTACCAAAAGGAATCTATTAAATTGCTTTGGGGGAAATGTTGGGGTTTACAAATCTCTCAAAGCTGAAATGCTTGTTTTGTAGCCTTTCTGGTATTTGCAGCCAAGGCTGTCATGTCTTCATGCTTCTCCCCATGCCGTATAGACAATATTCTGTTGTATTTGGAGTCTCTCTCTAGTTCTGTGATATTCACTATAAGTGGCACTGAGCATACCTTCCTGTTATGTGGCTGCAGATGCAATGATTTGATTTTGGGGCTTGCCTGATGTCACGTCAAAACCATCCTAAAATTACAATATTTTCTGGGTTTTTTTTTCCCCCACCTGGAATGGACACAACAGGAATCTGACAATTCTTTTGGTTGTGTTTTCTCTGCAGTCTTAGCAGCCTTCCAAAAATGAGCAAATGCACCCTTTTTCTTTCTACTTGTCATGAAAACTTTATCTTTCTGGGCCTTGGCTACCATTTGCTCAGAGTACACCACCCACCTTCCAGCCGTCCCTCAGCCTCTTCTTCAGCCATTTATTCAGCGTCACAGAAGTGCCAGATAGTGAACTAAAGATGGAGATCCTGAGGATGAAAACCACAGGCCCTATCTTCAGGTTGCTCTGGTCTCTTAGAGCCTTATCTCAGAACTGCGCCTGTCTGAGCACCAGAGACGAATGCCTCAAGCTCCATTCCGTTGGAGAGCATCTCTGGTTCTTGAAGCTCAAAACAATGATGACTGTGATTACAGCTCTTTGGAGGCAAACACGTAGCCCACTCCTTATCCCTTAAATGTATCCTGATAACTTATTTTGACAGAATTCTCTTTTGCTATTATTTAAGTCCTATTTATGCTATCCCTGTCATGTGTAATTTAACAAGCAAAAATGGAATTTTTGGTAAAAAGTTACGGACATGTCGATATTTTTGCCGCGGACATTTCGGCACAACTGCCTCAACTTTACTTTGGAAGTTGACAGACTATTATAAATCATTAATAAATGGCTCTGTGTGCCTGTCCCCTTCTTCGTGCCTTCACATTATAGTTCAGGATGAGGAGTGATGTTTCTGGTGCGTTCTGTTCCCATGGATCATATAACTGTACACAATGCTGGCTTGTATTTATAAAATCAGTGTCTTTGTGTTGGGTTTGTATTATCTCAGTATTGGACAGATTTCTTTGTCTTTCGGTTGACTATCCCTTTCTATCACGGTCATAAATTTTTCATTTTTTTCATTATGCAGAAATGAAGTAATCAGAAAGTGACTTTCAGTCCCTGTTCATTCTGGCCGAATGAGCGCTCCCTAAACTCCACGTGCCTTATAAGCCTCTGGTGTAGTCTATTGTAGCCACCAAGTCATAACTTCTTGTTGTATCTGGAGAGCACGAAATACAAAGAAAAAGTAAGAATTGAATTGTTTCTTGTCAGAATGAATAAGGACGAAATGGGAGACTGATAGACATTATCAAATGTTCTTAATTGCATTTGTCTTTGCAACAAGAAATGAGCAATAGATTCTTGAGTAAAGCAGTTCCTTGTTCTTATTGCTGTGTCACATTAAACATGGCTGGGTTTGTTGTTTATTTTTTTTAAGATTTTATTTATTTGACACCGAGAGAGAGAGAGCACAAGCAGAGGGGAGCAGCAGGCAGAGGGAGAGGAAGAAGCAGATGCCCCACTCAGCAGGGAGCCCGATGGGGGGCTCGATCCCAGGACCCGGGGATCATGACCTGAGCGGAAGGCAGCTGCTTAACAACTGAGCCATCCAGGCACCCTCATGGCTGGATTTTAGACCATAGCACACGGTGGATTTATTCTGGTGTAGAAGGGCAAATTACATTCTGCACTCTTTCTCAGCATCTGTAGTTACACACGTCTCCAGGGCACAGTGCCTGTAAATCTGCATGGTGACGTGGCTTCTTCCCCATCCTGCGGCGATCTGTGAAAGATTAAAGACACCAGTGAGCCTCTGTCCACATTTTATTTCCTTGACTGTCCTGCAGAATGACCTTCAGAGCATGCCACTTGTTCCCTAGCCAGGCACATTCCCTCCATTCTGTGTTTGTCATTCTACCCACCGCCCTTGCTCCATGGAGTGGGTGGCTGGGGTCCCATTTCCTGCAGGATCTGAAGCAGAGGAGAGGCTGAGAGCTCAGGGAGTTTCCCTGCGTGGAGCAACCTGGCGGGCTCCGTCCTGGATGGCCACAGTGACGACTCTTCTGGTTCTGTGATGCTACAGTAGCAGGCACAGTTTTCCCCCAGGTCACTGGAGTCTCTGTTTTCCCTCGAGGTCAGATATTTATCTCTTGGTACCTGTTACGGGCAAATGTGAAGATCTGAAAAATTATTAAATTAAATAGAAAGCAGAATTCTTAAGATGTCTGTTTTTAGCCTGGTTTCCTTGTATTGTTTTCGTTAAGAAGATAAGCACATTTGTATATATACTTCCAGCAGGCTTGTTATAGGCTTCACTCTGTTTACCCAGAGTCCCCGCCCGAAGTCCCACGTGATTTATCCCAGTGACTTGCATTGCCTTCAGGGTAAAGTCCAAACTCTTGGAATTCAAGGAGTCCTTGACCTCAGCCTTGTTTTCAACTGCCTACCTTCCTAAACCCACTGTTCCAACTGCATAGTGCCTTGCTTATCTTTTCTTTTTTTTAATTGCCCAGGTAGTTTTGCTTATGGCCTCCTGCAGCCCTCTCTGCTTCACTCTTTGCTTTTACTGATTCTCTCCATTCTTCAAAATCTTTATGCAGTGAAGTCTTATATCACTACTACCCCCTTAGCACCTCCTCCCACCTCTGAATCTCTGTAATACTATCTGCATCATTTATCTGGTATCTATCTTCTATGGTATATTGATTTTTTTAAAAAACTGATTCATTGCTATGATTGCACGTGTTTTCCTATTGTCTCCTCCTATGTTCACAGGCATCTTAAAAGTTGACATTGTGTCCTTTGATCTTGGTGCTTGTAGTGTATGGTTCAGTGGCTGGCCCATGAGAGTATCTGTAAATGTGTATTGATAAAATTATTTAGGGGCACCTGGGTGTTGCAGTTAGGCGTCCTATTCTTGGTTTTGACTCGGGTCATGATCCGAGTGTCATGAGCTCGAGCCCCACATCAGGCTGTGTGCTCAGTGCACAGTCTGCTTGAGATTTTTTTCTCCTTCTCCTTCTGCTCCTCCCTCTTACGCTTGCTCTCTCTCTCTCTCTCTCAAATAAATCTTTTAAAACGTTTTTTGAAAAAAAAATATTATTTGGTGTTTGTGAGCTTGGGAATGTAGTGGTTCTGATGATACTGTAACAAAGAGACTAATATCAGGTTTGGCTGACTTTTTGAGGACAGTTCACCTTTTGACATAGTTTCCAATGATTACAGAGAAAGAGGAGCATAGATTCCCAAGAGGTGGGAGACAAACTGTATTTGAGAGAACATATTTATAAATGCACTTGAAAATGATGGACTAGAGCATGTGCTTTGGGCCATAAGAGGAAGCAACTTTTCTGAGGAGAAAAGAAATTACTGGGAGAATCAGAAGTTCCAAAACACAGTTTGAAGAAGTAACCCAGAAGTAAGGGTTCCTGAAGGGAAAGGTGGTAGAGGGAGACACATTAATATTTCTTCCCAGTACTGAGCACAGGGTGTCCCCGAGTCAGATACTATCTGGGCAATGCCAGTAGGAAGAAAACTGAACCCACGTTTGTCTAGGGTGAACTCCCATGAGCTCTATCATTTCTTTAATTTCAGGAACAATTATGAGGCATTTAAACTGAGAAGCTCTCTATCCTGTGAACTAATCAGAAAGGTCATTAGAGAAGTTTGCATTATGGCCTTATTCTAAGGCAAATTTCATAAATAATGTTGGATAAAACCTTAAAGATCTGTGTTACAATACTCCAGGCAACTCTATTAGAATCAAATGTAATTGTCAAGTAAATAAGCAAAAGGATGATAAAGTAGAAAACTTTAGGAGAAACACTGAATTGCCTGGAAACTATTCTGTAATCACTCTCTGTTAAGTTTTTGAATCAAAAACATTCTTTAATTGCCATAACAGTGTTATACAGCCAAATTTTTCAACTAAGTGATTTGTTTAGTGTGCTGGGGGTCTGGCAAGACCACCCCAGGCTCTGTGATTTACGAGGAAGACTCAGGCCTCAGCATGGAGTCAGAATCCTGCTAAGATTGGAGCAAAACCAGGCCTTCCTAAGGAGAGCTCTCTAACGCCTGCTGTGTGAAGTCTTTTCTGCACAGATAAATTGAAACTATTCAGTTGAGACCTATGAAGTTGCAATATTCAACCATTTTTCACTACAAAAGCGTCAATTGCTGGGACCCCTGGGTGGCTCAGTCAGGTAAGCGTCTGCCTTCGCCTTAGGCTGTGATCCCAGGGACCTAGGATCAAGTCCTACATTGTGCTTCTCGCTCTGCCAGGAGCCTGCTTCTCCCTCTGCCCCTCCCCATGCTCGCGCTCGTGCGTGTTCTCTATCTCTCTGAAATAAATAAAATCCTCAAAAAAAAAAAAAAAAAAGAAGGCATGTGCCTGTGGTTCAACCTCTAGTTCTGTCTTCTAGTTTACTCTCCCCCAAAGCTGTTTGTATACCCTGAGCTGCATGTCCACCAAGTCCAACTGAACAATATAGCAAAGATCTCATACAGAGCTGGGCCTAATGGCTAAACTCTGTTAAAAATAGAGACAGAAAGGGGCACCTGGGTACATCAGTCGGTTTATTGCCCACCTCTTAATTTTGGCTCAAGTCATGACCTCAGGGTTGGGAGACCGAGCCCCATCTTGCACTCAGCACAGAGTCTGCTTGAGATTCTCTCTCCCACTCTTCCTTTGCCCCTCCTCCCGCTCATGTGCACATGCATTCTCTCTCTAAAATAAATAAATCTTTTTTAAAAAATGGTAAAGAAATATATTATCCTTGTGGATGTCAAGGCCACATACCATTCAGTGAGATTTAAACTCAGGGTGATTCCTAAGATTGTAATCCTAAATGTCTTATTAGAGTAAGCTTTTTTTTACTACATTAAGCATTTGTTGAACCAGTTATTCTGATCAGTTGAGAGAGACTCTTCAGCCAGACCGTACAGCCCAAAATAGAAACAAAGCAGCAAGAACCCGTGCCCTTTATGGGAAGACATGGCAAGGAATGCAGTGATCGTAGAGGATCTGGATTTCACAAGCTCATTTATGGCACTTAGTGGCTGCAGGATTTTTACTAGGTGAAAGCTCCAAATGTCTGCCATCTCTCTATTTTGTTTCAGAGCGGTTTGGAGAGAGACAGAGCCCCAGACCACAAGGATGCTTCTCTGCATCCTTCCTCTTGCCTTTAACACTCACACATGGGATACTAATGGAATAAAGCTTTCAAGCTAGCAGGAAGATCAATAGAGATTTTATAAGGCTAGCAAAGACTTATTGAGCATTATGCTATATGACTCAGTTTTCTTTATAAAAAATGAAAGAGATTCAAATTAATACTGGAAAGTCACCTGAGTCTTTTAAAAAATGGTATTTTTTAATGGTGGGGGGGAGGTATATTCAATCCTGTCTGCGAGTTACCTAGGATTTCCAGTTTTTTAAATGTTGGAAATCTTAAGTAAATTACTTTCATCATGTTCTCAAGTAGTGAAATTCCCTGTTCTTTGTTTAAAAAAATAAGAAAAAGGTTTTATTTCTCATTATTACAATGGAGTGTTTGGGTTTTGGGTTTTTGGGTTTTGGTTTTTTTGGTTTTTTTTTTAAAGCTCATATTTACTTAATGCAGTGGTAACTTGAAGGGCATTCTGTCTCTTCAAGCTGTCATCTAAGTCCCAGAAACACTGAGGATTACCTCTTCCAAAGCCAGGTTGTACCCTAAAAATCATACCATTAAGCCCCACCTACTACCCTGAGGGTCCCCAGGAGGTATGCTTGTAGCTGAGTTGGAAACCTCTGAAACCAGCAGCTGAGCCAGACTTTGCTCCCCAAGACCCTATCACCAAGTTGACATAGGTTACTTTCCCCATTAGTGCTGCATGAGCAAAGCCCTGGGGAAATGGAGACCCAGGTTCCCACATTTGTGTAGGGAATAAGGAGAGAGCCAAAAAAAAAAAAGCTTTCTACCAGTTATTGAGCCTTGTGGTGAGCCCAGTGCTCTCATTAATTTACACAACCCTGAAACTAAGTGTTGTCCCTCTTTACAGAGGGGGAAATTAAGGCTGAGAGGTTAAGTGATGTGCCGAGAATTGATAGCCCGTTAAGGGCACAGCCAGCTCAGCTGACTCCAGAGCACACACCACCTCCTGGAAACTTCCAAACACACTGCTACACCATGCCAAGTGCGGCAAGTACCGTGGTTGAGGAAGGCCCCGGACCTCATCGGAAGAGAGAAAGAGAGAAAAGGAGTGTGTTAAATACCTGTTGTGCACTAATCTCGATGGCAGATTCTTCCCACGCATCTTCTCCGTTAATCCTCCATCTTCCCAGCAGCCCTATGAGGGAGGCTATATCCCCCCACACATACCTACTCAGAGAGGTCAAGAAACTTTCTGAAGGTCACCTGAGCCCAGATCTGTTTGAGTTTATATCTTCTGCCTTATCACAATTAGAGTGTTAACCAGAGAGGTTGTTGGAGAAGTAAAGATTCTTACAGAGGTGGAAGGAAAAGTGGACTGATAGAAAAGTAGAAAGATAACCTGAAAACTTTAGATGAATGTCCAACCGAAAGGATAGACATTAGCAATTATTTGTAATTTATAATTGTTAGAGTTGTCATAATATTTAATGAAGAGACCATTTGTAAAATTACTTTTGCTTTACTAAGTTAATCTGTCATTTTTACATGAGCATTAAAAATTCTAAGATTTTTTTTTAAAGATTTTTATTTATTTATTAGAGAGTGAGAGAGTATAAGAGGGGAGAAGGTCAGAGGGAGAAGCAGATTCCCCTCGGAGCTGGGAGCCCCATGCGGGACATGATCTCTGGACTCCAGGATCATGACCTGAGCCATAGGCAGTCGCTTAACCAACTGAGCCACCCAGGCGCCACTAAAAATTCTAAAATTTTCCATGCATCTTGTTGTGAGTAGGATGCAGAAGGTCTTCTGGGATAGCAATGAATTCCTGAGATCCAGATGGTAGGAGGGCAGGCGAGTGGAAGGAGGTGGAAGGAGTGGCAGGAGGAGCAGCTCCAGTGGAAGTCAGGAGTAGATCAACTGGCATTCAAGTAACCAGACCTCCAGTTAAATTCAAGTATATTTTTTACATTTGAATTTCAAGATTATGAGACAATTATAGCTCCCCACCCCCCCAGAAAAAGCTTTTATCAGGGATTATTTGGAAAAGTCAACGGGACTGAACATGTGTTACAGTCTTTTTAATCTCCTTCATGGTGGACAGTTACATAATATCCAGTTAGGATTGATGTTTGTTGTCAGGATCTGGGGGCCCTGCGGATATGCAGTCACCAGAGAAAGATTAAATTATGTCAAATATAGGCAAGAAAGAAAGGAATATTTGAAATATGTTCTAGACAAATGGTTCTAATTCTTTTTCAGTTAAGTAAAAATAATATATAGCAGATCCATAAATAGCTTCCTAATTAAGGCTTTACTTACTGTGTGCCAGAGGTAGCTATATAACAAAAAGAAAATTATAATCCTAGTACTCCAAATATGTGATACATTCTGCTTCTTTCTGTTATGTTTTTTAATAGTTAACTTCTTTATGAGTAATTTTAATAAGATTAACTTGCAGAATAAGGAGAAAGTTTCTTCTTTTAAAAGATGCACTTATTTTATTTTTTAATTTTATCTTATTTATTTATTTTATTATGATAGTTTTTTTTGTTTGTTTTAAATTTTTTATTTTTTTATAAACATATAATATATTTTTATCCCCAGGGATACAGGTCTGTGAATCACCAGGTTTACACACTTCACAGCACTCTCCATAGCACATACCCTCCCCAATGTCCATAACCCCATCCCTCTTCTCCCCACCCCCCTCCCCCCAGCAACCCCCAGTTTGTTTTGTGAGATTAAGAGTCACTTATGGTCTGTCTCCCTCCCAATCCCATCTTGTTTCATTTATTTTTAAAGATTTTACGTATTTCTTTGACAGACAGATATCACAAGTAGGCAGAGAGGCAGATGGGGGTGGGGTGGAAAGCAGGCTCCTCGCTGAGCGGACAGCTCAATGCAGGGCTTGATCCCAGGACCCTGAGATCATGACCTGAGCCAAAGGCAAAGGCTTAAACCACTGAGCCACCCAGGCACCCCACGATGTATTTATTTTAGAGAGAGCATGAGCAAGAGGGCCAGATAGAAAGGAAAAGAGAATCTCAAGCAGACTCTGTGCAGAACCCAACACAGGGCTTGATCTCCCGACCGTGAGATCATGACCTGAGTGGAAATCAAGAGTCACGTGTTTAACTGCGCTTAACCAATTGCTCCACCCCGGAGCCCTGTGAAAGGCTGTTCTATACATACTGAGTTAGAAACTTTCCGAGTTTTGAGTTTCATCGACTTTTTTGTATCTTTAGGGATCTCTCTAAAGTTGTGAGCCTAGAGCCAAGAGCAGTTAGCTTGGGTTTCACTTGCCACATGGTGACAACTGGCAACTCCTTTTTGGTAGGTGGGATGAGAGGTTATGTGACAGCATTAAAGAACCAAGCATACTTGCTGATTTCCCTTCTAGATCAGTATCAGAATAAGAGCCTATCCTGGTTCCACTCATACTCCTTTCAGTTTCCCTCCCAGCCACCATCCTCCAGTGTAAGCACATACACACACCATGTAGCCCTTTTCCAGTGGTAGCTTGCCTGGTAAAATTTCAAGTGACAAGGTCCCATCAGAAGATACTGAATGAGGCCTTTTATTTGCTTTCTGCTCATTTTTTACTGTATGTTTACAGAACTTTCCTTGAAAATAAAGCCAAAAAAGCCCAATAGATAAAACTTAAACCAGTCAATGTCAGTGTTTGAAGCTATTATTTAAAGCAAACAAATCCAAAGTAAGCAATATTAAAAGATTTGTATAAGATACTTTTACTGTTTAGTCTATGATTTTATCTATATTAGTTATTATATATTAATTATAATATATAGTTAATAATAAATAATAAATATAATAAAATAATATAGTGGTTAATATCTACTGATTTATTTATTTGAGAGTGTGTGTGCATGTATGCAGGGTTGGGGGGAGGGAGAAAGAGAGAATCTCAACTAGACTCCCTGCTGAACACGGAGCCCATTGAAGGGCTCGAGCTCAAGACCCTGAGATCATGACCTGAGAAATCAAGAATCAGACACTTAACTGCCTGAGCCACCCAGGCACCCCATTATCCACAGTTTTCCATGCTAATACCACAAAAATTTGGCGTATTGCTCTCTAGAGGTTGAAAGTAAATTTAGGGAATATTTTTTAGTAATTTTTCTCAGTATGTCTTAGGAACGGTTTTCAAATTTGCTCCTCTTAAAGCATAATTATCATCCCATCTTTTCTGGTTCAAAAACATTGAGCAAGTAATTCCTATTGTCTTGATAATGTCCAATTTCCTTAGCCTAATGAAGAGATAATGTGTCATATGTCAGGGGCAAGGGCTCCAAACAAAGCAGGGAAGGAGTGTGAAGTGCTGAGTGGTGGGGTTGCTCTGTTAAACAATTCAAGAGGATTTTCTTATCTGTCTTATTGAGCAGAGTCCCAGAAGATGTGAAATCCATGTGGGTATCAGAGACAAGAATGTTTCGAGTCCTTGCAAAGTTCTGGGATGGACTAAGTCAGGATGACTAGAACAGAGTAATTCAGAAGGAAAGGGGTACCTTGTGGGCCATGATGGAGACCTTAGGTTTTACTCCAAGCAACATGGGAGCTATTGGAGAGTTCTGAGCAGAGGAGTGACGCCACTTGTATTTTAAGGGGATCACCCTGGCTACTACGATGAAAACAGACTAAAGGTAGTCAGTGGGAAGATCAGGTAGACTGGGTAAGAGTATATTGTAGTCACACAGGGAGGAGATGATTAGAGAGGCAGCTGGAGAGGTGGTAAAATGTTTTATAAGGTAGAGGGGAAAGAACTTACTAACAGATTGAACATGAGGATCAAGGGTGAGTCCAGGGTTTGGGGCATAATCAGATGGAAGGGCAGAATTCTCAGCTGGTAAGGAAGACCGCAGAGCAGGTTATAAGGCAGAGAGTAGGAGGCAGAAACTCATGGGCTCGGTTTTTGACATGATTTGTATCTGAGACAGTAGCAGACATCTTTTAAATATCCTTTGAGGTACACTGAAGTAATATGGGTAAAGGGGTTCCTGGGGGGCTCGGTGTGTTAAGTATCTGCTTTCAGCTCAGATCGTGACCCCTCGGTCCTATGATCGAGTTCTGTATCAGGCTCCTTGCTCCGTGGAGAGCCTGCTTCTCCCTCTGCCTCCAGCTCCCCCTGGTTGTGCTCTCCCTCTCTGAAAAATAAATAAAATCTTTAAAAAATACATATGGGTAAAGAAAGTAATGTGTTTAAAGTATGGGATCCTGCACTTGACATAACCAGAGAACTACTGGGTATGTCTGCCCCTTTATTCCTTTCCGAGAATACATTTCCCATAGTCTCTTTAATAATCTGTGTTACGAAACTTTTTCCAGTACCTGTTTCAAAATCCTAGTAAATTTTATGTCCTGGCTCTCTTCTAGTGACCCACTTGGGTATGTTCTTGGAATGTTGGGTCCCTAATGCATGAGCTTTCTAAGAACTAAGATCAGAGACTTTGGATACCAGTCATGCTTCCACCTGCTTGCTTTATGTTTAAACTGGGACCAACCGTGAACATGCTACTGCTGGAGGATCGGTTGAGCCACAGCCCTTGAGTTTGGGGTGTGTCCTTCCCACTGAGCCAGCAAGAGTTGTAACAGCCTCATCTTTTTATTTCCTAAATCTAGCCTTGTGCCTGATACAAAGGTTCACAGTAAACATTGAATAGGTGAATGTTTCTAAATCAATTTTAAGAAACTAAATATGGTCTTTTCTCTTTGTCTCATTTGTACAGCGCCTGAAAGCTACAAAGTGCAAGAAAAGAAAACTGCTGCCTCCAGCCGTCCCTCTGCTATTTCGGGACAGAATAGCAACTACTCAGGAAGTAAACCAGGTACGATTCATGTCTTTTGCTGTAGAAAAAAAGTTATCCCTAAAGCCTTAAGGCATGCTGGAATTTAGGAGAACTTAGTTTCTATCCTGCTACCAAAACACAACTCCTACTGGCTTATATGAATTTAAGTCCGAGAACCTCTTATAGCCTTGATTTTCTCTTTCTAAAATGGAGATTCAAACACATGCCCTGCTAATTTCTCAGAATCATTTTGGCAATCAGCGAGATAATGCGTGTGGGTGCATTGTTTACTGTCCAGCGATGTATAAGAGGTAATCATTTTCCTATTCTTTTTTGTAATGGTGCGTGAACCACAACTTTTTGTGCCTGTGCGCCCAGCATTACTGTATATCTTTTCTTGTGACATTTTCAAAAGCCATTTAAGGAAATCTTCATACATAGCAAAGCTGCTACAGAATTATGTTTTTGTTCTCTATTGTCTGCAATGATTGTACACCTACATGGTAATTTCATTTAATAGCCTGTGATTCATGGTCTGTTCCACTCAGTGATACAAAGAAGCAAACAGCCTGTAAACATAAACAGTTGAAGACAATGAAGTTGCTTCCAGGTGTCCAACAGCCATTGTGTGGTCCTTGACAGAGCCCACTGTCCAGTATGATGGTAGACAAGCAAAGAGACGCAACGGCAATTTGACCCCCTCATGAGGGCCTTGGAAGCCTACTTTATGCAGCATCCGAGACCAAAATCACTCAAGAGCAGTGAATCAGTGAGAATTAAGATGGAAATCACTCTTTCTAGCTTCAAACAAAACATTCCCCCATTATTCGTAGTTTAGCGGGGGTGGGTTGGTGGGGTTTCCATGTGGGAAAGATCTTAACAGAGCAGATAAATCTGGCTTCTTGCTTAAACGAAGGACAGCTAACAAGTACTATTGCCAGACTGTATGACCAGCCATTAGTGGAAGATGATGTGTAATTTCAGTGCAATTTTAATTAGCAGGCTGAGACTCCCCACTTAGTTTGCCTTTCCATCTGTTCATGGACCCACCTACCTTTCAGCCACCATCTACTACTTAATGAGTAATTGTCCTGTGCCTGGGACCATGACAGGGACTGGAGGAGCAAAGCAGGGCCCCTGTGCTCCCAGGCCTTATTCTAGGGGACTTAGGTTCCTTACACTGAAGTGAGGATCCTTTAGCATGGAAACCTCATTTGTCTTACCATGAGAACTGAACATTCGCTAAATGCTATATACTGTTTTCCCCTTGTTTTGACTGTATTCCCTGTGCTGTACGTTTTATCCTTGTGACTTACTCATTCCATAACTGGACGTCTATACCTTGCACTCCCCTCACCCGTTCTGCCTGTTCCCCTCCACCCCTAACCTCTCTGGCAGTCATTCATATTGTGTCTTTTGAGCATCATGTGTCTCCTTGCTTATATAAATATATATAGATGAGCTGATGTACATATGAAGGTCTTGCTTTTAAAACCACCATGTTGTTTTCCTTAGTATCTCCAAAGGATGATAGAAGAATTTTCATGTTGGATGGCTAGGCTTGAGTAAAACCTGTTACTTCTATGAGATACAAGTCATGGGAATGTCTGACTAGAGCAGTCTATTAATTTTCATTCTCTGGAACTTGGGGCAGGGGTGGTGAAAAGTAAAGTATATACTAAATTTTGGAATATTTTGAATATTGTCCTCAACCCAAAATGGACAGTCTGACCAAATGATTTCTTGGGGTCTTTTTTAACCCAGTAAATTTTATTTTATTTATTTATTTATTTATTTTAGATTTTATTTATTTGTCAGAGAGAGTGAGAGAGTGAGCACAGGCAGACAGAATGGCAGGCAGAGGCAGAGGGAGAAGCAGGCTCGCTGCTGAGCAAGGAGCCCGATGTGGGACTCCATCCCAGGACGCTGGAATCATGACCTGAGCTGAAGGCAGCCGCTTAACCAACTGAGCCACCCAGGCGTCCCTAACCCAGTAAATTTTAGTTAAATGTTTTCCCATCTTTTACCTTCTGATAAAGACTCTAGAACATCTCTTTGATGTTAATAACATTCAAGTTGTTAATATTTTATCTTGGAAACAGGCATAGGAGGCCCTTGTGGTTTATAAGTGTGGGCATAGTATGTCTCATGTTATCTAGGAAAGACAAGTGCTCTCAGCTGGGAATACTTGGACCCAGACAGAAAGAGACCATTTGTAAAGTCATGGATCTGTCCATGTCTACAGAGTGGGTGAGGGCTCTTGAGGATGCCATCAGCTGCCTCCAGATGATTCAGAGTGTAACCTAATTAGATGAGAACATTGGCATTCTTTTCATGATCAGTACATACCTAAAAAAAAAAAAAAAAGCAGAAACTTAAATTCATTTTTAAAAATCCCTCTTAATTTCTATCCCTTTATCACGCTCCACCAACAAGTCTTAAAAGAGCCACAAAAAACTTCACTAGCATTTATAAGTCATTTCCATCACAGAGGAATGCAGGCCTTGGAATCTTCCAGGCCTTCTCTGACTGCTCCATCTTGCCGCTGTCATGCCTCCCTGAGTGCCCTGGTGTGCAGAAGGGCCCGGGGTTGAGCTAGAGATCTGGTTTTAGGAACTAGCTGTGACACTTCACTGTGCCACCTTCCTTGGTCACAGACATTTCCCTCAGCTTTCTCCTTTGGAAAACAGGCATGAGAACTCGTCCTTGAAGGAGTAGGTACTTGGCCAGCTTGTAGAGCTGTTGTGAAGAACAAAGTGATAATGTTTGTGAAAGTGCTTTGCAAAATGCAAAAGCCCCAGTGAAGTTATTTATTGTGTCAACTCTAGTTGTTCGGATCGAAGTCAAAGCCTGGTGAGCTCTTGAGAAAACCTTGTCCGTGTCAGTTGATTTTCTTTCTTCGAGAGCCCCTGAGTTCCCCCTTTGTGGTCTAGGCTCATGCATGTCACTGAAGACAGGATATCAGGAGCACTTCCCGTCACTCTTGAAAGTGCCCCAGTTTGGGTGGCCAGCCCCCTGCTTCAAGTCGTCTCAGCCAGAGGTTGAATGTAGAGGGCAGCTGCAGGTGAACTCACAGCAACGTTCTGTTGCTCTGAAAACTTTTCCTTCTGACAGTGTTAGATCTGTCAGGAAACGATGGGAAATGTTCAGGACGTTCATTTACTTCCTGCACCTTGGTTTTGTTGCAGGGAAAAGGGACGTGAGGGTTGGGGATGAGAGGCAGACGAAGAATCCTAGAAAATTCACTCTTTACTTGGAACTATTCAATTTTTTTTCTTTTTGGAAACCTCTCTTTAAAGATAATTTTTATCAGCTTTTGGTTATTAAAACTGTGACTGTTTAACATTTATTTTTTTTAAGTCTGTTATCAAATACGAGGTTGCTGTTTGTTTGCCCCATTGGTGTATGTTGAGGGGGGGGTTAAAGGCTCTGAAAGTTAGTGAAGGTTGTTTGCTCATTCGTTCAACAGATGCTTCTAAATCTTCTCCTTCCTGCCAGATGTGGTCCTGAACACTGGGAATACGCAGTGAACAAAACCAATAAGGCTTTGTTCCTCCCCCACCCCATCTCTAATCCACCAGCAGTATTATTGACATTCTGGCACCCAAGTGACGGATGTAATCAGAAGGATGGAAACAGAATTTAAACTGAATGCCTTGGGGCACCTGGGTGGTCCAGTCAGTTGAGTCTCTGACTCTTGGTTTCAGCTCAGGTCACCATCTCAGGGTCATGATCTCGGGCTCCGGAGATGGAGCCCCACCGTCGGGCTCAGGGTGCTCAGTACAGCGTCTGCTTGAGATTCTCTCTCCCTCTCCCCTCCACTCTCTCTAAAATAAATAAATAAAATCTTTAAAAAAAAAAAAAAAAGACCTGAATGACTTTTTCCCTCTAACAATTCAGCGTTTTCTAATGCCAGGTTCCTAATCCAACCAAAATCATCTAGGATATCACAATCACCGTGCCCTAATTCTTTACTTCCTCAAAATCTGATTCCAAATGAATAGTGATTATCATTCCAGCACTCAAAACAAGGTCAGCAGGAATCGTGATACTTGTAAGCATTGGCCTTATTTTTAGCAATTGATTGATTTGTTTGTGCAGCAATCTATATGTCCTTGTTTCTTATATATTAAACGATCAGTCAGGGTGGTGTTCGTTACATGCGATGAGCATAATCTTCATATGAAATGATATTACGGAAATCATCCCATGTAGTGCTGTTTTCCTACTGTGTATCCAAACAGCAACCATTATAGTGTGTAACTGGGTTATTGATATTGTGATTGATTTGGAGCTCTCAGGCTTGGTTGGGGTAGAAGAGGATAGGTGAGGGGGTGTGTGTCCCATATGTTGTTATTAAAATCTTCCCTTCGAAAATTTTTTTTCAAAATTTTGCCTGAAATTTGGCAAGTACTCGAAAGTACACACTATGAATAAGAATGGTGTGACAGAAATTATAAATGTAATTCAAAGGAATTAAACTATTTTTTAAGATATTTATTAATTGAGTGAGAAGGAAAGTATGGGAGCGGGGAGAGGGGAAGAGGCAGAGGGAGAGAGAGAATGTCAAGCAGGCTCCATGCCGTGCATAGAGCCAGATGCGGGGCTCGATCTCACCACCTGGAGATTGTGACCTGAACCGAAATCAAGAGCAGACGTTTAACTAACTGAGCCACCTAGGCACCCCTAAACTATTTTGTGGGCTTTCTGTAAAGTGCTTATGTCTTTTTTATATAAAGTCTTTTTTAATAAAGTTGATTTGGGGGTTATATATAGTTAAATAAGTGTTTATGAACGGGTAAACCTCATTGTTTAAGGCATATTACTTAAGTCGTAAGTAATCATTGAAGGTCTCTTCTTTTTTTTTTTTTTTTTTTTTTTAAGATTTTATTTATTTATCAGAGAGAGAGAAGGGGAGAGAGCGAGCACAGGCAGACAGAATGGCAGGCAGAGGCAGAGGGAGAAGCAGGCTCCCCGCTGAGCAAGGAGCCCGATGTGGGACTCCATCCCAGGATGCTGGGATCATGACCTGAGCCGAAGGCAGCTGCTTAACCAACTGAGCCACCCAGGTGTCCCTGAAGGTCTCTTCTAACTGCATTTTGACTTGTTCTCAGATAGTTCTTTCTTGCAAATGCCACTTGCCATGCTGTCATTTCTTTTCACCAAAAACAAATGACAGTAAAACACCCCTGTGTATGGCCCATAACCAGGTGCCTGAGCAGGAGGCCACATGCCCACTTTCAGATTCCAGAAGTAAATCTTTTGGGGCCAGGAGCCATATTTTCTTACACAAACAATATTTGAAATCTCATAAATAATCAGTAAGTCTGAAAAGTAAGTATCCTAATAAATGTGAGCTACTGAGGGGTCCTTTGACCAGATTCTAAAACTCATATCTTAAAAGAAAATAAAAGAGGGGTGCCTGGGTGGCTCAGTGAGTTAAGCCTCTGCCTCTGACTCAGGTCGTGATCTCAGGGTCCTGGGATCCAGCCCCATGTCGGGCTCTCTGCTCCGTGGAGAGCCTGCTTCCCTGCCCTCCTCTCTCCCTGCCTCTCTGCCTGCTTGTGATCTCTGTCTGTCAAATAAATAAAATCTTAAAAAATAAAAAAATAAAAAGAAAGAAAGAAAAAGAAAGGAAAAGCATAAAATGCTATCACTTAGTCTTGCACGTGATTCTCACTGCCAGGTTTTTGCAGGCTCCTGATGGGCCTTTTCTACGGTTTCTGTTCCCCCTCAATGTACAAATCCCGTGGCTTTCAAGAGGCCTTTGGGATGGAGGGCCTTTCAATTTGTTGATGAACCACCACCATGCTATGTAAAATATTGTCCCACTAGCTTTCTATTTTTTAACATGAGATCTTAAAAATATGTCAATTTAAAAGAAGAGAAAATAAACCTGATTTTGAGGTAATTATCATCATCATCATCATTTTGCTTGTTTATGTAGTAGCAGAGTGAATGCATTAGTATAGCTCTCTGCTGGGAAACCCGCAGCAGTGTTTTGCTTGGAGTGCCATCCAGAGTCCTCCCTGTGACCAGCAAGCCCCGTGCCATGGCCCTTGCAGGTCTGGCCCCATTGATTGCGATCTCGCTCCGTTCCAGGCTCGTAGATCTACCCGTTTCTTGAGCACATTATGTGCTCTTAATCTCAGGGCCTTTGTGCTTGCTTCCCATCTCCTGGAATATCTGCACATCCATGTGTCCTTTCCATCAGGGTTTTACACGTAAAAGTTACGTCAGTTAGGCCTCCCTTGGCCCTTGTCTAAAATGTTAAACAGTCCCTTCCTGCCATGTCACAATCCCCTTTGTTGCTTTGTTGTCCCCTTAGCATTTATTTCAAACTAACGTTCAGTATATTTTCCCCTTTTTCATTTTTTTAAAGATCTTTTCTATTTATTAGAGAACACATGCAACGAGGGGGAGGGGCAGAAGCAGGCTTCCTGCTGAGTGCAGAGCACCCACATGGGGCTCCGTGCCAGGACCCCAAGATCATGATCTGAGCCAAAGTCAGACGCTTAACCAGCTGAGCCACCCAGACGCCCCAGCCCCTTTTTTTCATTCCGTTATCTCTTATTTATCCTGTTCGTAAAATTCTCCCTGAATAGAGCACAGTCCCCACAAGGGCAGAGATTTTTTTTTTCCTCGATTGCTTTCTTTTCAGCACCTAGAACAATGCCTGGTGCAGAGTTGATGTTCACAATGTGAAACTTTGATACTTACTTTCATTCAGTTGTAAGACATAGTAATATTTCATTCATCGAACTTACTAGCTAAAAAGGTATTTATCAAAGTATATTGTTATGAGAAAATCCACTCTTCTGCTTATATGTTTTATCTCATTTGCAGACCCTCCTCTCGTGCTACGGGTCGATGACCGGCAGCGGATGGCCAGGGAGCGTCGCGAGGAGCGTGAGAAGCAGCTAGGTATCCATCCCCAGCCCTCATCCCCTCCTTCAGGGACACTGTCATTGAGTTGTTACCTTTCACCTCAAGACTAAAGGCCACTTAACCATTGAGCACACGGACATCACTCTAATGACTATGCTCGCTGACGTGCCTTTGTGAGTCATACAGATGGATGTGAAACAGAATTTAGTATGTGATAGAAACAGGGGACCAGATTCTAAGTAACAGGAAAGCCCAGCCCAGGATTAAGGTCCTTTTCCCTTCTTGTAATCACAGTTTAATGTGGTTTAGGAGAGAATGTATGTACGACAGGCTCGATGGCTCAGCTTACATTTTATAGCTTAAAAAAAAAAAAAAAAAAACAGCACACAAGGACAGTGAACTTATGGTTCTCTTTTATGTGAAGAAGAGTCATGAGTGTGTAGACTACTGGGGCACTTCCTGCTTCCCATAATAAAATAACCCTGCTGCTGAATTTATAGACGGATGCGACCAGCCTTGCTGCCAGAAGAGTGCAGAACCTGGTGCTGAGCCATCTGATTTTTCTTTTGCTACCTAAGGTCTTTGTGAAAGGTTAGCAACTGTGGTATTGGCCATACCATCACCTGGAGAGCTGTGTCCCAGGGATGACCTTACCAGGAAGCCAAGATCAAAGCACCAGTGTCCTCTAGAACACTGAGCAAGGATGCTCATGCTAACTCCTCCTTTACTTTGATGTCCATTTATGCCAAACTGCTAAAACAGGATGCTCTCCTTAAGTGCCTTGGAAAGATGAAATGTCTGGTTAGCTTGTCTCAGTGTTGCAGAATGTCTCTGTCTTTAAAAATTGGACTGACCGAGGTTATTAGCATGTTCCCAGTGGATGACCCCTAACTTTTCTAGAGTTCCACTGCATTTTGTAAGAATTCATGTTTTGGCGGGAGAACCCAGCATGTGTACCCCGTCTTTTCTATTGTTCTAATCCACAAACCCAAATCTGTGAAATTGTTGGGATGCTGGTTTTCAGAAGTCTACTGACATTACTTAATTCTTCCAACAAGGGCCTTGTTCTCTCCTTTGCCATAATGGGCATGCCAGGTCAGTTCTTTTGCTGCCAAAGTCTTTTTGACACAGATTTCAACAACTTGGTGGAAGGGATTGAGCTCTGCTGCTTTTGTGTGCCTAGCTTTCTGCCCAGGCTTGAAGTTCCCTGTGGCTGATAGGCTTGCTGCAGGCGAGTGGGTTCCTGGTGGAGGGCTTTCTGTGGCCCTCAGGCTGATGCTTTCCCCCACATACTCTGCAGCCTGGGTCTCTTGCTCCTGGGAGGTATGCCCACTGTTCCCTGATTCAGGTTGGTTTGACAAGTAGATCAGAACAGAGGAAAGGCAGAGCATCCCAAGCAGAAAGAGACTCCAGATAAGCACAAAAAAGCAACTGCCTACCTGCTCTGGGATGGCTGGTATTTGCACTGTCTTTGGATGGGTCCAAGGATTAGCTGTTGAGTTCTCTCCCCTCTCTGTCCCATCCAGCGGGGTCAGGTCTTAACCGTTTTATCTCTTCCTTAGAGTTGCAGCATGAATTCCCACCTGCTAGAGTAGAAGTAGCTCCAGAGGATCAGGAGACCACCCCTTTATGATTTAAATCCCATTGTGAGTCAGCTTTTACACAGTAACTCAGACCTTTCTGTTTGGGTTTGTCTTTCAAAGCCAAGCACTGTTTGGTTTTTTTCTTTTCCTTTTTTTTTAGTTTTGTGGAATGTATTAATTAACACGCTGGTCAAACAAAAATGATCTCACTTCTTATGCTATGAAGTTACAAGACCTATCGCTTTGAGCCTACACAGTCTCCTGCAAGTTGCCTAGTTCTGTATGTTGAGTGGCTCGATGTTTGTCTTAAGAGGAAACCCCACATTTTAATTCATATCCACAGGGCAGCACAGGACTTACTAATTTATAAAGTCAAAAACCTTGTTTTCTGGGTATTGTGTTCAAAAGATAGAGATTGAGACCCACCCTTCAAAGGCTAGCTGCAGGGTATGTGGGGAGGGAGATAAACCCATAGCAATTGTAATTGGAGGTGGTATTGAAAGGGTATGCACACGGGTTGGTGAGAACCCACAGAAGCACCCGACCAGCCTGTGGGTGTCACGTGCCGGCAGAGTTTCCCACCAGAGGATGTGGAAGTGCTGTCCAGGAGGGTGGAAGAGACAGAGATCAGAGAACAGTGACACAGGGATATGTGGGAAAAGGCATTTGCTAAAGGAAGCCATCATGCTTCACAGATTATATTACATGGGTCGAAGTAGTTTTCAGGTGATTGTATTATCCTGTTATTACACCTGGACTGTTTTAGTGAGCCATCATATAATAGACATGGTTTTTCTTCTTATCCCTGCCATGTTATATATCATGGCTTCCTGAATTCTGATCTCTTTTTGTTGTAAAAAATCACAATTTTCATGAAATACATCAGTCTTAATTTTTATTTTTCATTTGCATTAATTGCATTTTTTTTAAATTTTAAAGCAATGTCTTTTTGCCTTATTTTTTCCATGTAATCAGTCATAGCAGCAATTAAATCTTGAGAGGCTCTCTTCAATCTTCATAAATACATGAATAAACATACATGTGAGCACACATACATATATTTTTGTAAAAGTGTTATCTAAAACCTAGCACCTAACTTAAATTGTGCCTTGCAGTCTATAAAGTTGATTTCTTAAAAAAAATCTTTTAGTACTAAAAATGGAAGGACACACCCGAGCAGCTACCCTTAAACTGTGCTTTGCAAAAACTATAATGACAGTGGAATATTTTTAAAAAGAAGGGGTGAGGGAATGTCAATATCAGATCTCTGGACTGTGCTTTTTTAAAAACAAAAACAGTTGGTAATACCAGCTGTTACCAGGCTTTCAAACTGTAACGCTTTTCAAGTTTAAGGGGAAAAAAAATTGGAGTACACTCCATAAATTCCAGCAAAGCAAAGTTTTAAATGATTGGACATTGAGATTGATTACTCAGTGTTGGATATAGATTGCAACTGACATTGGAAATTATTAAAATTTTTTGTTTTAATCCAAAGTTTCAAAAAAGCAAAGTGGAGAGGGAGAATAAAGTTCCTTTTGTTTTGGGCGGCATGTCATGTTTGTACTATTCTGTAAATAGAGAGGACATCCTCATAACTTTCTGTAAGTTAAATCTCTGACTCATGCTTTAATGATTTTATGGTGGGATTGGGTCATGTGGCTTAGTCTTTCTACATTGTCCTTCAATTTATCACATAAAACCAGGCATAATTCTTCATGTTTGGGGCTGTTCTGTCCATTTGGTTGAGCACAAATACTCTGAAAGCTGTATTTTTCAGTCTTGAAAGCTTTCTCCGTGAAGGAATCCCCCTAACCACTCCCTTCTATCTGAGTCTCTTCAGGCCATTCCTTCAAATTCCCCTCTCTTGACCTCTGTATCTTTTTTTCACCAACTCTCTTCCAAGCTTTAATTTTGTTTTTTTTCCGTAAGGGAAAAAAATTTCATTTGTGCACATGGGTTCCAACTCTCCTTTTTTGATGACATGGGTTCTACACATTCATTTGCTCCTAAGGCAGTCGATGCTTCCCCATTATCTGAAAGTCAGCTTCTGTACATCTGGCTCATCAACTCTCATTCCAAAACCAATTCCTCTGGGTGATTTTTGTGGCCCGGTCAATTGTACAAGTATTTTTCTGGCCCCAAGCAATAATGTCTTTCAGCTGTGCTTGGTAATTGTCCTATTGCTGGAGGCACTGGCATCTTCCTGACCACTAGTCTTAGCTGTTGGCTCTTTTGCATTATAAAACATTTTTTTTCTCTTCCTTTGGGTCCCAGTGCTGGGCCCTCACTAGTCTCCACTCTGGCCTGTTGGGCCACTTGAAGTTACCAGTGGCGAGTTGGACTGAGCCTAGTCCTCGAGCTGGAGCTTCAGTGTCTGGAGCCTAGTAGGTGGGTGGAAGTTGCCACATTCTCTCTGTCCTTCAGTCCACTTAGTCATATGAATAGCTGATGCAATGTTCAAGATAAATGTCAGGTCCCTGCCTTCAGATCTGCTGCCTGTGCTATCAGACCCATCCAGGCCTTCATAAATTCAGGTCCTGCTCACTAGAACCATCTCGCAGATGTACTGCATCTCTCCAGCTGTGTTGCAGTTAGGGCCACTCCCTCTTTTTGAAGCCCTTTCTACTCCTCATGGCCTTTCCCCCTTTCAGAAATTGATCATTTTCTCACTCTGCGGTCGGTAACCTCATATTTTAGCTCACATTCTAATGCTGCTGTTTGCCCTTATGAACTTTTCCTAGTTGGATTTATATAACCTCCTGGTTGCATGTCTGTTAAACTTTTAAAGGGTGTGATTGACTATAATTTGCTAGTTCTTTGTATCCCAGTACATGGCATGGTACTAATTATTCAACAGACATGTAGTAAATATTTGCAGACTTTCCTTACTCTGCAGTCTTTCATGCAATATTAATAATAATAATGGGGCAAACAACATTATACATTGCATTATCACATTTAGCAGCAAATTAACACCATGGTTGTCCTTTTTATTGTGTGGGCCTGCCATAATTGTTAAGGTAATTTATTTTATAGAAGGGTGTGTGTTTTATTTTTACATTGTGATAAGTAGATGGATTTTCTTTCTGCCAGAGCATATTTAAGCATGTCTTTAATATGTCTTTGATATTACTTTCAACATCCAAGCATGTGTGTATTTTTACTCACTTGTTTGTTATCTGTCTGCCCCCACTGGGGTATAAGCTCTACGAGAGAAAGTACTTGTGTCATTTTGTCATGCCCAGTACCTATTAATAGTGCCCGGCCCATAGTCAATGTCTAACCATTATCGTCAAATGGTAAATGAGTACTAATTATATGCATGTTAACATGAGCACAGACGAATGCGGCAGGTGTACTGCAGATTTGCTAAGACATTACCAAATTATCAGATAATACCTGCCGTTGTAATAGGTCAGTCCAACAGGTCTTGGATTCTTATTCTTAAACATTGTCTCAGAGGGACAAGGCTACAAAGGTCATCTATACACTAGTTGTGCCTTAAAACTGTTGAATTTTTATGTATGTTATAAAACTGACAGCCCTACAATATGTTGACAAATTCAAGAGAATATTTAAGAACTCTTTCACAGGTGAAAAATTTTCTGCACCCAAGGAGATACACGGTTCAACCCCTTTTCTTAAAATGATATGGATTAAGCTTGAAGTTTTGGCATGAATGGAGTGACATTGCCAACTGGGGCTTTCTGGGGTTCTGTGACATCATGAAAGATTATCAGACTTCTGTGATTGATTTGCATATCTCACGAAGAAAAATTTGTCTATAAAATCTATCCTTCAATGTATTCAACATAGGGGTTTTATAGCTAGGTTCAAACTTGTACAAGAGATCTCTCATACTGTGTTAGAAATCACCAAGATAATATAAAAAAGATTTTGAACTTCGAACAAACGTTAATCAACTTTTATTTGAGTTTCTTTCTGTGGATAATTTTTACCAGACTTCTTTGCCCTTCCAGTCATAGCTTTTTTAGTTTATCTTTTTTTTTCTTTTTTAAATCTCCTTAATAACAGTGTGTTTTCAACACAGGGACAGCACTGTTAATCCAAGTGTGGCCAAGAGATAAATGATCATTTCTGCCTGGCTTGAGCATTCATCTCAAAAATATTGATGGGGGATTAGGACTAATTAGTAAACCACCAATAATGCTGTACCGATTAAAGTCATAAGTAAAGCTGCCTCTGATTTCACATTTCACATTATTCGATTAGCCCAGTTTTTGGTTTTGACCAGACTCTCCACAAAACAGGGTGAGCTTTGGGAAAGCAGTCTTTCTAAACCAAATCGCTACTGGGTAGAAGTTTGACCGATCTGTGGTTAGTCTTGGCATCTGGTCTCCCGAAGTCACTTGATGAACATAAAGTACAAAAGCCCTCCAGGCCGTCAGGCAGGCCGTGAACAGCTGAGGGCTCTGACTGCACGGCAGTGGGAGGGATACGGACATGAGCGCACACATACCTCAGCGGCTGTATCATGAGTCAAGCTCGGGACTGGCAAGAATAAATGCTTGTTGCAGGTTGGATTTGGTAACTTAGAGGCTGAAGATTTACCATAAATGAATGAATCATTCTGACTAAGCAGCCATTATTTCTTCTTCTTGAAACAGACTTTGCCTTTGAGGCTGAAGATGAAAAGATCTTAAAATCTGAAAAGTAAGGGATCTTATAAACAGAAGAGGATAAGGGCTAAGAGTGACATTAGGAGACAAGGGTCTTCATGTTGCATGACCAGCTTGTCCCAATCTAGAGCAACAGGTTAGTTTCTGGGAGGCGTTGCAAAGCATGTCCTTCAACATAATGGCTCAGTGTTTGCTTCCAGAAGCAGACAGTCCAGAGTTTGGTTCCAGATCCACCACTGATTTACTGTGAGGCATCAGGCAGGTTACACCACTTCTCCAGGTCCCAGACTGCTCATGATAAAGTGAGTTTAATAGCAGCGTCTGCCTCATTGAGAGGCTGTGAAGATAATGTCTGCAGATCACTTGGCATGAGCGCAAAGGGAGAACTGAAGACATCTCACCATGGCGGTGATGGTGAGAAGATGAGGATGGCCGGCCACGTGATGCCACAGACACAGACTCCGATGCCTGGGACTGAAGAAGCCTAATGTTTCTGAGCTGGGGGAGACAAAGGGAGAGGGATATTGTGTTTCCTGGTCCAGCAGGGCAGGGCAAGGCAGGGCTCAGTAAAGCAGCCAGGTGAGGAAGATAGCAATGCTTAAGAAGTGAAAGTAGGTTGGGGTTGAGGTAATAACTAAAAAATTCCAAGGACCATCACTGATTTCTATGCTTTAGCAAAACTCCGTATACTTTAGCAGAGGCTGAACCCTCCTTTAAGCCTGGCTCTAGAGACAGGAGTCCTGGATAGTATTGCTTTCTTATATCAAAAGTCCTTCAGCCTGTGTATGGGGAAGGCTCTTGATCTTCCAACGTATAAACTGCTACCCCAGCCCCTCAATCCCATTGGGCCCACTGCTGTGTGCTGGGAAGCAGGCAGAGTGGGAAGACTGCTCGGGAGCAGGAGACAGTGTGAGCGTCCTGCAAGGTCACAGTTGCTACCAGGCAGACCTCTGGTATATCAGTCCAACAAGACAGGAGTGGAAGAAGAGTTTAGAAAGCTTGGAATTAACACTAAGGCCTAATACAAGTCACTTGGCTTGGAAGTCACCCAATCCTTTAATTCTTTAGCTCATCCATCAGATCTACTTTTAAACTGGAAATGCAGGTAATCTCAATAATTGTTGAGATAAAGCATAACGATGAAAATGTTAACAGTCAAAATCAAAACAAAAGGAGACCTAATAGTAATTCCACACACCTCCTCCAAAGTAAAAACAAACATTGAGTTCTAGACATTGATCGGAAAAGATCTGGGAGATCATTTTGTACACACACTCTAATTTAGAGGTCAACTAGGTTGGCTCATTATCCCAAGGTCACACAAAATTACTAGCAGAACCAAATCCTGAACTCAGAAATTTAGCACTGGTCATTTTCCAATTCTTCAAGATATTACTGGCATTGCTAGTGCCCAGCATTACCAGTAACCAATTCGTATTCTTCCATGTCTTCCTGTGAAACGGAGACAGCCCATCTGCATGTTTCAGAGGTGAGGTGATAACATTGCTCTGTTCTCTGAATGCCACTTTTTTTTTTCTTTCCGTCACGTAGTAGTGACACATGCGCTCACGCAGATGGAAGCCTGTTCAGAAGGACCAGGCTGGGCACTAGACTGGTGATGGTGACCGGCACGGGGAGTCACCCAACCCACTGGTACGCTTCCTGTCTTTGTTCTTCCCATTCGCTGCATCCTCTCTGTGGCGTAGGGCAGGAATTGGTTTGATTGTCCTAAAGATTCACTCCTGATAATTATCTACATTTACTGAGCTCCTGCTGTGTACATGGGACTGTGCTAAGCGCTCCACTTGTTAACGTGAGCCCACCAAGACCCTGTCAGAAAGATGGCGCCATTGCCATGTGAGGATGCGAGACCACAGAAATCGCTTGCTCTGTGGCACCTAAACGGTGAGTGGCAGGCCTAAGGGCGGACCCACATTGCTGTGAAGCCCGAGACATGCTTTAGCCGTGACAATACTTGCCCTTCATTTTAAATTTCTTTTAGTACTAGAGTCGCTGTGTGTTTCTAAGTGGAGACCAGACTGATAGTGGATTTCTGCTTTGTGTGGCACTCATACTGTCGCAGTGTCCCCTTTGCATGGCACTGACATACTGTTAGTGTCATTGAAGTATACTCCTGGCAACAGCAGCTCAGGGACGGGACTGATTTATTAACACCTAGTATTTCAGGGACTGCCGTGGGCTTTCATCTCATTTTATATCATGATCCCAGAGTCCAGGGAAACATTAAAACTTCACAAGAGTCAAGGTTAATAATATTCATTATGATTCCTTTTCTGGACATGCTATCTTTTTATAGAGCTGCATCTGTGAAACGAGTGATCGTTAATGATTTAGGTAGGAACCAAGTGTTGTGTTAGTCTGCTTGGGTTGCCATAACAAATACCATAGATTAGGGGTTTTAAACAACAGATTTATTTTCCCATCATTCTGGATGCTTTAAAGTCCAAGATCAAGGTTCTAGCAGAGCTCACTTTCTGATGAGACCTTTTTTCTGGCTTGCAGACATGTACCTTATTCTCACCTGGTCTTTCCTGTAAGAACAAAGAAAGGGAGAGTGAGCTCTGTGGTGTCTCTTTTTATAAGAACACCAAGCCTATTGGATTAGGGCCCCACTTATGACCTCATTTAGATCTCATTAAGGCCCCTTATGACCTCATTTAAACGTGATTACCTCCAAAAGGCCCTGTCTCCCAATACAGTCACATTGAACATTAAGCCTTCGACATTTGAATTTAGGGGCTGAGGGGGGAGGGACACAGTTCAGTCCATAGCATTTCGTTGATTATTTTCTTGTGTTCAGAACTCTTATTTCTGAATGAGAAAATAAAAGACTTTGATATTACCTATTATCCATAGGGAATATTTTAAATAACTAAACCTCTTAGAATAAACTAACTTGCAGTTATTAAATAATTGAAATATTTTGTGTATTATCCTGTAATTGAAAAGAGCACATGATCCAGGATCTGCACTTGGTAATAAACTTGGCAATCACCAGCACACTCTGCAGTCATATGAGAAAGCTTGTTTGCTATTTCACCATTGTTTGCCTGTTCTCTGTAGAAGTGTTTAAGGGCACTGCAATAGGATCTCCACTTCCTGGAAGAAAATTGGAGGAGAACTCAATTAGAGTTTGATGGCTAAAGAAATATTATTTCTTTAAAAAGATTATTTGAGGTAAAATTATTATTATTATTATTATTATTATTAAAACATCTAACCCTGTTGTGATTTATAGCACAACCTTAAGAACTACATTAAATTTTTTGAACTGAAACCACAATGATGATGGTGATGACAATTTGGCAATAACAATTTTTGCCAAACAATTTTACTGAGTGTTTAATAAGTGCTGAGAACTATTCTAAAACTATGTTAACTGTAATTATTCTTTTACTCCTTACAGTGATTCCATGAGGAAGGTCCTATATTTATCCATGATTTACCCTGACAAAGTGGGGCATTGGGAGGTTAAGTAACTTGACCAAGACCACACAGTTATAGGTGAATGAATCAGGAAGTAGTTCCCAGTGAATCAGGAAGTAACTATGAAGACCGTTCATAGGTTCTGGTTATGAGAATCACTGTGGTGAGTGAGGGGAAGGAGGGAGAACAATGAAAACCTTTGCGACCTAGAAATTAAAATAGAAGAAATGCTGAAGTTTGTGGTAGATGTCATAACATTACCCCCCCACACCCCGAGAAGATTCAAAACTCCTGAAGACCTTGAAGGCAGTGTGCCTCCAGATCCCATCAGTAGACCACTTGTGACCACCCAGAATCACCTGGGAGGTTTGCTCAAAATTCAGATTCCCAGGCCCTGTCCTAGAATTGGTAACTCTGAAATAGGAGGGTTAGAGCCCAGGAATTTGCATTTTAACTAATACTCTCCCCGCTCCACACACACACCCCAATATGATTCTGAAATATAAGACCACTGCCTTAAAGAATGGGTCAGTTTGGATAAACAGTGATGGCAACTTTCTCAACAGGGCAACAACTGGAACGAAGAGATGGAAGAAGGATGGGTTGTTTGGGAGGGGCAGCAAGGAAACAGGTCTAATTAGAATTAAGAGGCCATTTTGGAGAGCAATGCAGAATAGGCCACAGAAGCATATTAAGGCCAAGTTTAGGGAGGACTTCAGAAATTGCGGAGCTTCAGTTTAATGAGAAAATAATCACAAATATTCACAAGCAAGAAAGTAGCCTGATGAAAAACATTATTTAAGGAATATTAATCTGTGAACTGATGAACTCTAATTTTACAAATTTACCTTTGAAAAAATATTTACTTAAAATTCAATAAACTTTTTTTTTTTTAATTTTGTCTTTTGGCTTCTGGGATATCTTACAGGAAAAGACAATATTACATTCAGAAATGTCCCCAAAGAATCTGAAGTTTTCCTCAACGTGGGTATAAAACTCAAAGACTATGTAGTTAGAAAGCTAAGAGTTAAGGAATAGATCTATCATACTTGTATCATACTGCCTGTCTCAGGTTGCAGGGTGCAAATCCATTTCTTTTTTCTGTCTGGGATCTTCATCCATTTTCAGTGCAAGTGTAAATTGGTGTGACCTCTGCAGAGGATAGTATGACACTACCTATCAAAATTTGAAGTGTATATTCCCTTTGATTCAGCAATTCTACTTCTACATGGATATGTTCATGTGTCTACAGAGGTGGTGATAGTACAATGTCATCCCAGGTCTGCATTGGTAAAATACTGGAAACTTAGATAATCTATCAATAAGTATCTGATTATATAAAATAAGATATGTAGATGGTGGAATATTATATAGCCATTAAAAGGGTTGTTGGATTCATGTTTTATGTGTTGCTATGCAAAGATCTCTAAGGTATACTTTCAGTGAATAAAGCAAGACACAGAGCAGATGGTGTACTGTGCTACAGTATATATGGATTTTGTTTTTTACATTTATACAAAAGGTAAAGGTGGAATAGAAGAGGGTGTGGGGTTAAAGGAAGACTTTCATTTTGCCTTTAAATATTTTGTACTCTAAGCTTTGACAGAAGTTGATCACTGTAAATCCATCTTTTTAAATGAACTAAAATGTGTAATTTTACACATTTTACACAAAAATGTATCATTGAAAGCCTATTGGTAAGGTATGCCCACATATGAAACCAAAAGATATTACATGCACAAGTGTGTGTAATCACAGTAAAATCACCCTTAAAACACATTAGAATTATGTTTCCCACCTGTTACTTTCAATGTTTTTTCTCATAGTCTTTTTATTTATTCACTCACTCGGCAAATATTTATTGAGCACATGCTATGTGCTTCTACTTAAAGTAAATTTTCAGCTTGGGCTTGAGAATTTCTTTAGCACCATGGACTTTTAAACTTGGAAGAAACCTTGAAAATCAATTCCCACGTCTTTTAGGCAAGAGAAAACTGAAATTCAAATGAGTGTGTCTTAAGATCTCACCACCCATTAGTGACAAAAGCTGCAGGGAGAACCCCGTTCTCTCTGCCACCACCATGAGTGCTGTCACAAGATAAACTCATCTTGGATTGTTCTTGACTTTTCACACAAGTGAAGTCAATTCAAATGGCTTTCAGTAGGTTTGTCTCCTCGAATGACTATCTTTGGAAATGCTTGTTGGTAGCAGAAATGCAGGATCTTTAGTAATAAACATTTAGAGGAAATTGAAATGTCCTGAATTTTGATTTTTTTTCTCTTAAAAAATAACATTTTAACTTATATGCCATCTATTATCCTCAAGGCTTGTGCTCTAAATTTGTATGGACACTTTTTCAAACAGTGTTAATACCTCATATTAAAGATCTGTCTAGTTATCACGGGTCAAGGAAGCATTGTACCCCAAAATAAAAGAAAAGAAAAAGAAAAACGTTTTGTTGGTATGTATTCCCCTAAGATGAGGAAGAACCATGGACATGTAAAGGAGAAAAGAAGCATTCCATCCCTGAACAATACTTTCTGAATTGTGTATTTTCATTCAGCCTATGATATTAATAGTCTCATTTGTCTAACCATAGTCAAACTGCTTCTTTACTCTCTCACACCACTTAGCTGACTCAGTGTGATAAATCTGTAAGGCGTTTAATATATCTTTTATCAGCTATCTATTCTGGGGATTTTCTCCCAAATTCTGTTAATACTTTCAGAGAACCAGTGCTCTGTTTAAACAACTGTAGTCATAGCTTATGTTATGGAGGATATCACATTTTTTAAAAGAGAGACGAATGGTACTATTGGTTTTGAGGGCATCGTATCAGGGTAACACACCAAACAAGAGGACATTAGTGATTTGTGAAGGGTAAAATTCAGTGCATCTTCTTAGACCTCATTGCTAGCATATCAAATTATGCTATAAATTAACAGTGGCCTTTTTGCCCTCAAAATTGAAGAAAAGCAAAGGCCAGGCTTGGCAAATACAAAACCAAAGAACCCATATTTGTTCATTGTGGCCCATTTATACAGTACTACCTATGTACACTTTCTTGTTTTTCTTTTGGGAGTGCAGGCAAGCAGGGGGAGGGGTGGGAGGCGCGGGCAGAGTGACAGGGAGAAACTTAAGCAGGCTCCACGCCCAGCGTAGAACCCCAGGGACGGGCTCGATCTCACCACCCCGAGATCATCCCTGAGCCTAAATCAGGAGTCCACCATTTAACCGACTGAGGCACCCCAGTATCTGTCCTAGTTCTGAGCCAGCCTGTGCATGATTTCCCTTGTTTTCACTCCTGAAGCTGCAAGAGAAATCATCTGGTTAGAACGGGAAGAGCGAGCCCGGCTGCACTATGAAAAGCACCTGGAAGAGCGGAAGAAGAAGCTAGAAGAACAGAGGCTGAAGGAGGAGCGGAGGAGGGCTGCTGTGGAGGAGAAGAGGAGGCAGAGGCTGGAGGAGGACAAAGTAAGAGGCCGCCCCGGGCAGTGAAGGGGAGGTCTGTCTGCTCCAGAAATGCTGCACGTTTACCATGAAACCTCCCATTGCGGCGCTAGGATGCCTAGGAGCATTAAGTCATCAGTTTTATAGATAACCCTAGCTTCTGGAGAGGTCGGGGTACAGAGGGCAGGTAGCGAATGGTATGATTGCTACAGTTACTTCCCTAAAAACTTCAAAAGCCCAAGTCCGTGGACTAGAACGGTAACTTACTTGTGTTCTGTTCATTTGTGTGAAACTCACAGGCTTTCCCACGTGCAAAAGTTTTCACATAGATTGGCTCATTTAATCTTTACTCAACCCTTGAGTATTTATATGTCAGTTTCTGCAAAAATGAACTTGTAGACTCAGAATGAGTAAGTCACAGCTTAGTATGTCAAGGAGTTGGCCTTACCCACCTGCTTAGATTCTCAGTGCCATTGTTTTTTAAGATACGGTACCACAATTGTTCAACATCTGCTCAAGCTAAGACCTGCGCCACCGTGCCTATGTGGCGCGTAGTAATAACAAGTAATAACAAGGGTTGCTGATTTAAGTACCCATCCTTCCCCGGGGGCTCTGGCAGCTGGAACCTGATGCTTTCCATAACCCTCCCAGGCTGATGTTATTCCTGTCCCGAGATAAGGTGTAAAGGTTAGGAGGTAGGAGTCCTCCAGTTAAAATCTCAGTAGTGCCTTTACTCCATTCTGCCTTCAGTTGAAGAAGCCTCCAATAACCAGGTTGAATCTGATCACTGCTCCTCTGTTCCATTTAAGGAACGCCATGAAGCTGTTGTACGACGGACGATGGAAAGGAGCCAGAAGCCCAAACAGAAGCCTAACCGGTGGTCATGGGGAGGCCCACTCCATGGGAGCCCTAACATCCACAGTGCAGGTACACAAATCTTGATTGCTTTGGAAAATCACTCCTTTCTTCCTGGGCATCAAAAGGGCAGTTGCTTTTCTCTAAGCCTGTGTTTCCAAAACAAAAATCGTGCTGAAATAATTAAACTATAAATTCTGCTTCTACTTGTTTGAGGATAAGAGGGTGATGGAGGTAAGAAGATAAGGTTCATCTCCTTTAACACAGGCTGCTTTTCTCTTCTGTTACACAATTCCTCGAAGAGATAGAAATCTCTGCAGTGTTTCTAAAAAAAACATGCAGTTTGCACACTTTATTATTTTAAGTAATCATTTGCATTAGGATTCCAGGATGATGGAATAAGTTAGCCGATTTTATCATCTTCTCTGGAAGAATCATAGTAGTATTGACTGATCAGAATTGATACTCTGAGCTTGCGTATTCGGACCATAAAGCATGTGCGGGAGAAAGTGCAGGTTCTGAAACTAGAGCCAGGAATGTCTCAGCCATTACCTTGTTCTCGAACAGACGTAAAATCACACTGAAATTTGGACCAGTGAGAGGCTTTATTTTTGTACTGTAAATTCAATACACCTTGAATTTTATATAGCGTGTGAGTTCTTTTTCATCTGTGTGAGTCTAATAACTTTTTTTAAAATTATGATTTACTTTGAAAAATCATTGTCTTACATTCTGTCCCCAGGTGGTTTTGTTGATTCATCATTCACCTTTCTCGATTTAGCAGGCCTGGACCACCACTTCCCAACTCTTGGTGGTACTAGAAAAGCTGGTACAGACATCCCCATGGTTGCTGATTGCCTGACCTGTAGCTAGCACCTCCCACCTAGGGCCGGTCTGTCAGTAGCTGAATCATCACTTAGTCATAATGCATGCTTAATATCCCGTCACATAGACCTAGATCTGGGATATGGCACAGTGTTTCTGAAGTGCGATGATAGAAATCCGGTGACTTGAAGGTGTTGAAATAATGTAATGACGTGATGTGCTTACTTTCTCTCTAAGTGATCATTTTGGAGAAAACCTTCAAAAAGTGTTTTTATAGTTAATAAATTACCCGGAATCAAAGTACATCCAGTTTGCACTCCCCAACCCCATCCCAGCCCCACCCCTGTCAGTACTGCTGTTCTCTGCTCTTGGTTTTAATCTAAATGCCGTGGATTTTTGTTTGCTCTATTCTTGCATTCCTAACACTCGGTGCATCCAATAGAATCCCTTTATTTTAAAAATTCTAAAACCAGTTTATCACAGCTTACTTTCCTCTGATGTTGAACCATATTCAAAAGCACTTTTTTGTTTTTCCCTTGGCTCTTGGGGACCCAGTGGTAGTTGGTGGAGCAGGTGTCAAATCTGTAATCATAAGACTCATTTATGTGTGCTGTTTTATTCTAGGGGCAGTTTTGCATATATATTCCATGCATGGTGTATATCTTTATAACCTTACTTTTTCTTGCTTCCACACTCAGAGTTCAGTATATGGCCTTTAACTCTGCCACTCAGAGCAAGAGGAGTTAGTGCTGTATTTGTTAGCTCTTGGGTAATATCCATTTTTATATGGGCTGTGAATTGGAGAAAATTGCTGCTATACCAGAACAGAGAAGGTTGGAAGTAACTGGAATTTGCCTTCTCCAAGGTCGCAATGATCTGCTGTGATCTGAAGAGCAGTGATCTGGTCTTACTCCTTTATGACAATGCCTCACTCAGGTTGGGCACTCAGTCAGTGTTTGCTGACCAAAAAATAGATCCTAGAAATTAAATTTCATCCAGGTTAAATCAGTGTGCTGCCTTACTGTCCACACATCGACTAGCACTGCTTTGTAAATTTTTTTAAACTCACTCTTCCTTTTCGTGAATTTGTATTTTGTTCAGCGAGCAAAAATCATCAAAGAAATACATGTTATACCTCCATCATTTTCACCAGGCAGAGCAGGCCTGCATGGAAACACAATGTCCCCCAACTACAGCTGAACATGTAAACATAGTATCAGGAAATGTGTCACTGTCAGTCACCCAGAAATGGCTTTTGTTATCCTTCCTTGTGTCCCTGGACTTTACACTTCATCATTAAAATGTTCCTTTTGATATTTTATCCTAAATCTTCAGGATTGCCCCAAGAGCCTATCAGTTAAGGGTTAATTGACGTCACAGACTTGATGTCTGGGTTTGTTTGTTTTATAATTCGAGTGGCTTCAACTGTACAAATGCATCCCAGTAGAGATTGGAATGTCTGATGTTGCTAGAAGACTTGTTTATCCGCCATACGCTGTCAGTAGTGGTCACAAATGGTTATTCTGTGGAGGGACGTTTACTGAAAAATTTTTGACTACCACTGTTTCTTAGACCAATGGGAACTGGGTTTTAAAGTCATCTACCACGAGGATTATTTTTTGTTTTTAGTTTTAGAAGAAGCTAGCAATAGAAAACAAAATATGGCAAAACCCTTTTAACTTTGGTCATAGGTCAGAACATCTACTTGCCCTCATAAATAGATATAATGAGACTTTTTGACTTTATTCGATGCAGTTTTATTCACAGAACATGACCTCTCCTAATGAACCTGGTGACAGCTGGTTCCACCATACAGACAGCAGACTAACAGCTGATTTTTGCCTTGTATCTTCTCTCTGAACTTTAAGAATTACTCGGAAATTACTCACCTACAGGATCAACAGTATTGCTAATAAACTTAAAGAATTCTGATTTTCTTGATATTGCCGTCAGTTTCGTTGGGCAGGTTTGTGGGCCGGTTCTACATTTGTAAACACCTGAAACTGCGTGTGATAGGCCCAGAGGTGTGGTTACTTGTAGAGTTTTTAAAAAGAAATTCTACAGTGGCCTTCAGTTCCACACCTAGTGTCTTTCTTCTTTCTTTTTAATTTGTTTTTCTGTAATGAACTTTAGTGCCCTGGGTAAAGTAACTGTGCAAGAAAAAGCAGCAGCAAAGCATAGAACCTGGAGTTCTTTTTTTTTTTTCTTTTTCTTTTTTCCTAGTGTTTGGATTCTATTTCACCAGCCCCATTACTGCCCCCTTGTTCCTGGCTGGGGAAATTCTAAGGGCATCCACTTTCACAATTCCTTCCTTGCTGTATGGTCTGCCCCATTATTTTAGCTGTCCTCCACTGGCCTACCTGTGGTTGTCATCTGTCTGTTGTATTATAACAATATGCTTGAATTTCCCTGGCTGACAAACTGGTGTGCTACATATTTATTTTATCCTATGAGAAAAATGAATTGTATTTCTAACCTTTAAGTTACCTTTAAGATGTCCACTTAGAAAACTGTGCTATTATGTAAGATCTAGTAATAGAGCTGAAAGCATCCAATCCTAGTTTCTCCTCCCGTCAGTAAAGTAGGAAATTGCAATCCTGCATGCTGGCTGTCAATTAGCATTATCTCCATTTGTTTTAGATCCAGACAGGCGGTCAGTTTCCACCATGAATCTTTCGAAACATGTTGATCCCGTCATTAGCAAGCGGCTCTCCTCTTCATCTGCAACTTTACTAAATTCTCCAGATAGAGGTACAGTCAAAAGGAAAAAAAAAAAAAGTGTTCTGTTATTTACTTAATGCTTTTTTTTTTTCTGGATGTTTACAGCTAACAATAAGCATCTGAAGTTGCTTTCCCTACGTTTCTTAAATAGGAAGAAAAAAACTTCAGAGTAAAAAAGCAATAAACGGCTGAACAGCATTTCCCTTGCGACAAGAACTTGCTCATTTTAGAACTTGGCTGAATGGTTGCATTTAGCAGTGATGAAAGCGGTGCTTCTCAACTTTTTAGTAAATGAGTTTACAGCTCCAGAAATCACCCACTTATCCACCAACATGCCAATAACCTTTGTTACGAACATTTATTTCACTTCAATCATGTTGTCTTTGACTTTTCATCTGTACTTTGGGAATTTCAAGCTTTGACTTTCTAAAAAATCTTAAATGATTCATGTTGGTAGATTTCATTTTGCTATTTGATTTCTCATTTAACCAAACCTTGCTTACTGCATTTCTTGTGTGTGCGTGTGATTGATTTTTGGTGTCCATTCATTTTGCTCTTCAGGGATTTGGCCTAACCTCAAGAATACCATCATTGAAACTTCCTACAACTTTTAATAATCATAGTCCTCCAGTTAATGTTTTATTTGAATTCTGAGTTTTATTCATCCCACGGATTTACAGTACATGAATGTTGAGTTATTGACAAAATTTAAGTTTTATTTTACATATTTATATCTCATAGAAGCAAAAATCAAGTTTTTAAGATAAGCTATGGTTTTACAGAACTTAAATTCATTTTAAATTAGAAAGCCAAAGAATTAGTGTGCAGTATAAAAACACATACTCTCTAAAAGTAACAAATTGTGATATTTTCAATGCTTTATAAGAAACTGGGAAACGTTCAGTGTTTATAGTCTTTAAAAAAAATTCAGTGTGTGCATGTTCTGTATGTGTGTATGTGTATTGATGTATTTTGTATTGTATAAAAGTTGTGTAATTGTAATGTATAATATTATATATGTTGATGTTATTTTATAACTAATAACTAATCTCTTAAAGCACTGCATGTTGCACAATTTCCTATTCTTGCCTTTTAACCTAAACCATTACTCTTTTTTATTTTTTTAACTAATTTACCTAAATCATGGATACTAGACTTAGGAGCCTTCTATATGTATTATGAATTATATATTCTTTATATATATAATTATTATATAATTGAATTATATATTCATTATATATAATTATGATATATTTCTATAAGTATTATTATATAATTCTATAAGTATTATGAATTAACATTCCTTTCATAAATAGCCTTTATTTTCAAACCCATTCCCTTAGTATAAAATATAACATACGAATGCTGTTCTTATAGTTGTCCACTCATCTTTTCTTTGGATTTGATCACTTACTCAGCACTTCAATTTCATACTTTTATGAACCTGTGTCTAAGACAAACTACAATCAGGATTTTACAGCACTTTAAAGTCAAACATTACCTACTGCCTCCTGCAGTTTCACAGCTGCATTTGGGGTAGATGGGCAATAAACCGAACAATATCCTACCACCCTTCTATGGGACAACAGTGATTTGTCAACTAGCAGCAAGATTGTTTAATAGATTCTGCCTGATCGTGTCTGATTGGATATTCTTAATAGGATCTTAGAACTGGGAGAGTTTTATTGGATGGCTCATCTGCTCCAGTTGGGGTAACAGTTCCAGAGATGATGGGCAGAGGGGAAAGACCTGATTTAATATCCTACAGACTAACTGTTGGAGAAAAAGGTCTAGCACAGAGATCACCAGCTCCTAACCCATGTTTTTGCTACACTGAATCTTCAGTTCTTGCCTTCATGGTGGTCCTTCCTTACATCAACCCCAACTATATGCATTCTTCCTTTGAGTGAGGTTAAGGATCAAGGGACGTTCAATAGCCAGGTCCAGGAAACTGCCCCTTGAATCATGGGGTCTATCAGTAGAATCCTAAGCTGGACTAATAGGATCAGAGGGAGAGCACTAAATTTGGGAGTTCTGCTTCTCTGCCCCCTTGTCGAAAGAACCATGTACCACCAGTGCTGGGTCCAATAGGCAAGGTCAAGTTTGGCCAGGAAGGAAGATTTAGTTCATCAGGAGTTCCCACATGGCCCAGGAAGCTTTTTTTTTTTTTTTTAAGTTAACCAAAACCTTCAGTTGGACAGTGAGGGGTCTAGGCCTTTTAATGAAAACAGATATTCTTCTGAATTTGAACTTATCTAATTGATAAATTTAAGTAATTTAGTTGATTTTATTTTCTGCTCTCTTTTTTTTCTGCTATTTTTAAAAGTTGGTTATGCTTTATTAAATTAGGAAGCATTCTTATCAAATTATTAAATTAGAGGCTTTTACAGACTCATCTATAAAGGGTGTACACCATTTACTAGCTTGTCTGAGCTTTCTCAGCCCTACAGCACAGGCCTTCAAGCTGAGGCTAAATTGAGGCTCTGGTGCTATCAAGGTTGACATTCAGCTGGAATACTCTCCTGGTTATTAAAAATACTGAAATATTCCCATACTATTTGGTAAATATCCACTTCCCCAAGCCATGCTTCCCTAAGTCCTCCAGACCTAATGCATGGCATCCATTAGCTCTGTGCCTGTGCCCTACTTGTTTTTAAATATTTGGGTTGTCACACTTGAATATAGTGTTACATAGACTGAGAAAATGATCTAGGTTAAAGGAAACCTTTGATTAACAAAGATTTTTGTAAGTGCTGCAGTAGAGAAAATTTTGCCACTGGAAATTTTTGCGTTAAAAATGTGTTTCTTAATATTCTTAAGCTACCTACTTAACCAGATTTTTCTCAAGGAAGGATAAGGAGTTTCCAAAAAAGCAATAAATGAAATTACTAAAATTACTCCATACATTTTCCCCTAGAATCTAGATCACAGGACCTGGTGGTAGAGCTGCATTCTGTCCACAGGCAGGTTCTGGTGGACCTAAGCAGGGTTTTTTTGTTCTCGTTTTGATTTGAATTCACTGCCATCATACTAAAAATGAAATATCTCCTATAACATTTGGGTTTCCTGCTTTTCACGAACTATCAGGATCTGGCAACACTTGCCTGATTTTTGCACGGCACCCATCTGAAACTGAACAGTGATTTCCTGCATTTGGAAGAACACCATAATACAAATATCTGTGTTTGTGTGCCTCCCCTGGTCCAGATGGTCTGTTATAGAAGTTGTCAATATCTCATTGTGCTTAAGTAGGATCAGTACTAAAAATTATTTCATGAAAATTAATATCCCTTTCTTCAGAAGCTTGTCATCTTAAAATCAGGCACCTCTCAGGTGGTGGTGGGTGGGAGGGAGGGCATAAACTAACTCTCCTGTCCTAACCTTTACTGAAAGTTATCTTACGAAAGAGATCTCTCTCTCTTTCTCTCTCTCTCTCTTTCATTCAGGGCATAGTAATGAACGCAGAAGCGGAAACATGTTCCCTCTGGCAAAATCTTTCATTCAGGCTGTCAGATCTATGAAACAAATCTCTTTGGATTTGCTTTAAACACAAGTCAAAAAGGGTTTTGAATCTTTATTTGAGGCAGATTCTTTGGTTGATGCTTTAAAGACTCACAGAAATAAAGTTAATGAACTTGTTAATCCAGGGGGCAAGAAAAGACGTGTCTTCCCAATAGTAAACCATCTCTGCAGTTGTGAACCAGTCATCCTGCAGAGTTTATCAAGGAAAAGAAGCATTCCTCTCTTCTTCCCCTTCTCGTCTACTTGAAAAAATATAGTTCTGTTGAATATTTTCATTTCATCCTCCTCACTCTTCCCTGTTGGCTTTCTTGTGTGACTGTATAGTACTTTTAGTTGACATTCAATGCCATTGTTGGTGCTCACATACACACACGGCCATATTACAGCAGCCCTTGTTCCATTGTTGTTCTACCATGTAACTGTTACTCCGTTACATATATTATTGTATTTATAAGACATGTATGTATTGATACAATCCTTTTATTTATGTCTGTCAGGTAAGATTTGATTTAACTGTGAAGACTCTCCTAATAACAAAAATCTAATAAATAATTCACTAATTCTTAGATTCACTGCAGCCTTGATCAAAATAACCACTTTTTAAAAAATAAAGTCAGGTAATTAATGTACTTACTGAAGGTTGGTAGTTCCTTTCATATGGGAGAAGATATTTATACCAACATTTCACATCAGGTAACTTCTGTTAACTAAAACTAGTTTTTTTAGAATTTAAATGTCGTTTCTTTAAAGTACAACATACAAAAGATTATTAAAAGAACAATCGCTCCAGAGACAAAAGGATTTGCACCTGCTGTTTATAGTATAGATGAGAACTAGCTTTGTCAGGTTTAGACAGTTTTAAAGACTTTTATCAGTGACTAGGGAGTGTACCCTTAAATAAAGATGTATGGTTACCTTACTTTAGTGGTACTTGTAGGATTTTGCAAACTTCTTCCCTGATATTTGCAGAAAGTAGCTTCTATATTTTTATGGGCCACCACTGGAAGCTAACAATATCAGCTAACAATATCAGCAAAGTCATTAATTTATAATTATCATGCATTTCCCAACAGTGGTCTTACCACCAAGCCCCAGTATAGTTTGGGACTATGTTCACACACCCACTAGTAATTTCTCACATTAGGTTTATATTGGATTTTGGTTTTTCTATTTAATTTCATCTTGCTTCCATTTTACCCTTGTCCTCCACCAAAATGTTTACGTTGTTGTCAAACAGGGACCTGAAAGAACCTGGCTTGCTAAATGGAAAGGAAATCCCAGACAGAACTTTGCCTGAGCCCTCTATCCTTTTATTAGATCTAATTTCCCCCCCAATTGACAAAGTAGCAGCTCATGGACATCTAGAAAATGTGACGGAGACCCTTTCCATCTATATTTGTATAGAAGTGCAGTCTTGCATTAAGCTGCCAAAGCCTGTGTTGGAGTTGATGATTCAGGATACTTAGGAAGCCCTTTGGCTGAGGTGTGTGCCCCTTAGTCCTCTGCCTATCCTGATGAGGTCATAGATCGGTATGACTGCATGCCAAACCCGACGGTGACATGATATTTAGGTTTTGTTACCTCTGCCTATCCTGATGAGGTCATAGATCGGTATGACTGCATGCCAAACCCGACGGTGACATGATATTTAGGTTTTGTTACCTGTTCACTCCTAAAGGAGGGTGGTTAGCAAAGTCTGCATCCATGAAACTAACATAGAGCCCATCACAAACTTAACATCTTGAAGATGTTGAAGCAAGGCAACATTTTGGAATAGCTCCTCCTTTGGGCAGAGTTCCCATCTCCCAGACCCTATCCCAGCGGTCCTCCCTGGAGAGCCTCGTCTCTTGAAGGCCTGGCATATACAAGCAATAAGTATGATGCTCTTGCCCCCTCCTGCCCCCCGGAAAGAATTCGTCTAACAATTCGCTTATGTGGTGACATCTAGCTCGCCGCCTGCAGCTCAGCCCCTGGGAGAGCAGCGTTGTTAACAGACTGCTGACGCCCACACATTCGTTCCTGGCGAGAAGCAAAAGCACAGCGGCCTTGTCTGGAGATACAGGTAAAACTGTCAAGGTACCACTTTCTTGGTGAGGTAAAGTCTTCCTTTTAAAGCACACCTGAGCCACCCCGGTCCATCCAATCACATCTCGGTCTTCCTCAGTGTGTTCGCCCTCTCTCTGCCTGGGTGCAGTAGCTTTGGAAATGTCTGTTGGTGTTGGTTTCATGCTCCTGGTACCGTTTCCCCTTTGCATCTTATCTGGACACCAGATGCTAGGCAGACAAAGGATGCCCCTCCTTGGGATCCAATGGCTTTGGATGCTTCTGCGTGTTTGTAGTGTCACCAGAAAAACCTACCCCTTCCCCGCCTTTCTCTCTGCCCCTGCATCTGAGCAAACCATTGGAGGTAGACACAATTTAATATTTAATACTAATAGATGGGCTGGAGACTAAAATCAAAGCCCAGGTCGATTTAAGCAAGAGATTCACGATGTGGCTGTGGGCTAGCTACTTCTGCCTGGGCTGGGCTTTTGTAGGTAATCTAGGAATTAGTACCCTTTCAAATCTCTGAGAGCTGTGGAGAAGGCTAATTACAGTCTTCTTCTTTGTTACATACTTTGAAAATATGGAGAATGTGCCAAGTACTGGTTATTATAATTAGTTATAACTCCTCTGCGTTTTTGAAATGCAAAGCATGCCTGAATGAGCCAATTAGTTTAATGAGAAGTTAGTGTAGAGCCTATATCTAGCTGGAAAGAAAGATATATACGCAGCTTTTCTCAATGGCTCTTTCATGATGATTTGGTTTTTCCCTAATATCTCTGGGCACAATTGGTATATCTCTGTAAGCAGCCGAGCCGCCCTTGTCTTTGGCGCTTGGGAAATTACACAGCCTCTTCATAAAGTTCCCTTTCAAAATGCTTGGCCTCTGCAAGTCTCTTCATGTTCATTAGCCCTCTTTGCGAAGAATTCTTGGTGGTTTTATGATTTTTTTTTCCCATCTCTGGTGCCCAGTGAGGTAATAACAACCCTAATTCTCACAGTACCCCCAGGAGGCAGTCATAGAAGCAAGTGCAGACATTCATACCACCTGCTTGTGGAGACCAAGTGCAGTGACAATAAGTGACTTATGGAAGAGTCCCTTAGAATTCACATTGGTGCATTGGATCTTATACGTGCTTCCCCCCCTCCATCCTCAGCGCCTGGAGGGATGCTCTGCGTACGGTTGTGCATTCAATTAGCTGGACCACAGTGTTCTGTGTTTTCTTTGAAGGAACTCTCCTGTCAGCTGTCACATCACATCTGAGATTTTTCTGGAGGAGAAAATACAGCTAACTTTAAGATAGTTTATTTTCTGAGAATGTCATACTCTTACACAAGCCATGAAGTTTTTCCATATGTCCAGCTAATTGAAGAAACTGTAACATTGCTTTCAGTCCTGTTTCGGAGGCTCTAAATAGTTGAGGGCTCTGATGCTTTGGAATCTCCACCCCATATGTGGTTTCATGCTGAATGACTGCCTTGCAGCTGAGAAAGTGTCTGTCTTTGCTGTTTCTGTCACCACTAACTTGTGTCAATTCTTTTCGTCCTCCTCCAGTCCTTTTCGACATCATTGGCTCATTCTCCACCCACTCTGCCCACCCATCTTCCCACATTCCCTCTTCACTGTTCTACTCTATCAGGGTGCTTTTTGCCTGCTGGCTGCCTGTTCTTTGCTTTGCAACTTTTCCATTCTCCTTCTCACAAATGGATACATTTCTGTAATTTATGTTACTGTGAAGCAATGCTCAAGTAAATGCCTTTACTTGAGTTGCCGCTCTTACTAATACAGTCCTTAGGTGATTGTTACTTTATTATTGCCTTGATACACCTTATATTTAACCAACCAGAACTGTTGTTTTTCTTTATTTTCCATTTGAAATTATATATGTAATTACGTTTATCTTGTCAAAAACACTGTATTCATCACTTTTCCTTTTTCCATCTGCTCTCCACAATTATTCTTCCTTGTTTTTCCATTTTACTGTTGTCTCCTGAGTTCATCTTAAATCTGGTTGCCACTGGCAAGAGGATGACCTATGTCCAAATCCAGGGTTACAAGAGCAGATCACAACAGCCATCCTTACCCATAGGGTGTTTGGTGATGGCAAACTCCCAGAAGAAGCAGTAAGAACATTTGAAATTTGCAGGTCCCCTACCTCTCATTTGTGGCCACTGCTTTGGGTTGACTTCTCCGTGCCCATTTTTAAAAATACATTTAAAATACATGTGATTGTTAGAGCTCAGGGTTAAATGAGTTGATACATGTAAAATATTTAGAGTAGTACCTGCATATAGTAGACACTCAATAAATGTTATTAATATTATTTTATTTTATAAGTTTTCTATTCTCTGTGCTATAATCTGCCTACTTGTACTGCATTTTCTTTTCTCTGCACCTTTTCATATAGTTCATTTATAAGATTTTGAGTAAGTTAAATTAATGCACCCTTGCTACCGAGAGTAGAAGGAAATAGAGATATTATAGAAGATGGTCTACTGGACACTCCCTAGAAGAATGTTCATGTTTAATAAACTACTTTGGGATACGAAGAGCACTCTGGGAAAATCAAAATACTGTATATTATTGTTCTTACTCTCTTCTTCAGAAGGGCAAGATAATTCCAATAAATGATTGAAAGGTTTCAGGTTTTTTACTAGTTGCAGTTCTGAACAACCAATTCCATGAAACGTAATGTCTTTAGAAAGAATTTACAGTGTTTGTTTTGGCCAGACAATATTCCTTAAACAATTAAATTTGAGGATTCTTGTACAGACTTCACTAGATGGATTGAAGGATATTTTTCTTCCTTTGCTTAATATGACCTTGGTGCTACAATACAGAATGAACCAAAGGCGTGATGAGATTGGCTTACAGCCATCGATGATCATCTCAGGAAGTGCTCCCTAGATACCCCTGAAATTATTTTCTGCTGGAGGAAAATGAACTCCTATTTCTGTTTTTCCTTTTTTTCTGTTAGATTCTGTCCTCAGAGCAGGGCTGTGGTCTAAGGTCTCTTGATTCTGGAACAAGGTGAATGGCCTCTAGTTGTGCCCTGGGCAGTCTGTGCCTCTCCTGGTCATTAATCCCCTGGAAGTGCCTTGTGCCAGGATGTTATTCTTCAAATGCATTTGACCGGCTTGCAAGAATTTTACATCATTGAACTCTTTCGAGTCTGGGAAATGCAAATGCTTTGTTGTGGTGCTTGAAAAGAGTTATTTTCTAGTAGTTTCCCCTGTGATCACAAGAAGACAATTGAGACTAGGTTCTTTCTCCTTTCTCACAATGAAAGGGAACTTCCTTCACCACTAAGGTCTAAAGCAAAGTTTTAGGTCAACTCCCAAGTTAAGATACACATATTCTTTTAAGGAGGGCTGAGAGGGAATGCCAAGTGTTTTAGTTTATCTTGAAGCAACAGAGTTCTGTTTTGAGAGGATTGGAAAAGAGAATGCAATTTCTAATGCATTCCCTGCCTTGACCATTTAGCGATAACCAAAAAATAATATGACTTGTTTAATAAGAGAGCACGTGAATAAATAAGCAATCGGATCAACTTTCTGTCTGTAAATGAAACCAAAATAACAGTTTCAACTCTGTAATTCCAAAATTCCTAATTTGCCTTGTGAACTTCTGAGTTTTTAATTTACTAATAAATACCATTATACTTAGCTGAAATAATGGTCTTTTTAAAAGTTTGCTACAATCGCTTTAGGTAGGTAAAGTCATTTCATAACATTATCCAAGCACATAGTATTCTTTGCAAGGAGTAATGTTTAATTGTCTCATCTTTTGCTGGAGAAAAAGATTTCTGAGTGAGATCTGAAAAATGAACCTTGGAACCTTAGAATCCACACTTTTGATACCTATGTCATGTTATATGAACTTCCTTAAACCTTTTTTTTTGCCCAGAATGACTTGATTAATGATTGTGTTTCTGTGAAGGTTAATAATCAGAAAATGTGATTTAAAAACAAAAACAAAACAAAACAAAACCTGAGTAAAACAGTAAAAGCTATCCACAATTCAACTTTATTTTTGGCCGTTCTAACATGTATATGTTCTGTTCACCATTTGAAATGATTACATTCCGTATCCCCATATCTTCTACTGCTTGTTATAAATCATCAAATGCTTTGACTTTTGGGAAAACCCAGAAGTCACGCATCTGATCTGGCTTTAAAGAGACAAAACATTTACAGAATTTGTTTCTGGAAATTATCAGTTATCCTTGTAACAAGCCTGAACATCTAGTACGACTTGGTTATTTAACATTGTAAAAATTCCGTTGTGCTTTCCACTGGCTTTTGAACTTTACTCCTGAAATGGCTGGAGTCCACCTTGCTTGCCTGCTTGCTTACTTCCTGTCTCCACCTTTCGTTCCATCTTAAAGCTAATTAGGAAAAATCTGTTTATAAACAGTCCTTATATAAAATGATCTGTCACTAATGTCATGTTTTACCAGAACCATCAGTTCATAGGAATATAAGCCCATTGCTTTCCTTAATATTAGACTACATCTGTATCTTTACTCAATATTTCAATAGCCCAATAACTTATGTAGTCTAGATTTTTCACTTGGACATGGCTTCTTTTTGGACACACTGTAAACCAATAGGACTGTGAGAGGAGAGTTGGCTGTGATGGTTCTGGACACCTTTAGGTAATAACTTCTTCTCCCTACTTTTCTCTCTGTCTCTGCTTTGCTCCTTTTCCTGAACCCGCTTTTGGCTTTCCTTCAACTGCTCCTCTGGCGCTCTTGTGTGTAAAACAATCACCTACACCCTAGTTATCCCCATTTGTCCTCGTTCAGCATCTTGCAGCCCCATCAACATCATGCCCTACAGAGCTGCACACTCTAGAAATCTGACAGAGCGACCCAAATTCTCAGTAACGCCACCGGAGGGCTCCGCGAGAAGGAGGACGGTTCCCGGCACCGCGGTGAGTAGCCGGTGGGAGTAGCCTGGCGAGTCTGTGCTATTTCTGTGCAGAATGGACACCAGCCCCAGGTGCCCTGTGGGTGTCAGAGCGGGAGGTGCCCGCACCTGGGCGGCGGCGTTCCCCACGCTCCCTCTAGAAATGTGAGTTGGGCTCCCCCTAGAAATGTGAATTTGAGAATGAAAACTGTTCTCTGTTCAAGTGTGTGCATGCACAGGGGGCCTGTGTACGAATAAAGGTCACGCCAGCACACTTCTTCATGTTTGCCAGTCAGAAAGCCCTGGAAGGGCATGTGGGCCTGGACGGCTGCCTCTGCCTTTTCTTACAGCATATCCAGGAGCTTGCTGAACTCTGAATGTGATTCACCAAAAAAAGCAAAACAAAGCATTTTTGTCTGTCTAGCTTCTCTCTGTCAAGGCCCAAATCTTACAATATAGTAAGCAAATATTTTGAAAGCACTAGTGATTTGCTAGGTAACAAATTCTTGAAAGGCAGTTGGGCTGTGTCAGAGACTCGGATTTTGCAAGTGAAGAATATAACTTGTACTTGTGAGACCTGGCAAGGTGGCTGAGCCAACGCAAGTTTTCACTGATAATGAATTTCATGCCATAAATACAGTGAGGTAGCTTTTGTGTCTCTAAGCACCTTTCTTCTTCACACTGTGTGTATTTGGTATCTGCTGAAAAAAGTAGATACTGTTGTGTGGTCTTCAGTCATTGTACTTACTCCTAAAGGACCAGAAGATCTCATTCCCATGGGAATACTGTGACCTGTTTAATAAAAGGCCGAACAATTTTTTTGTTTTATCTTAACTTTGCAGAGCAGTTCAGACTTATAAAGCTGATGGACACTTAGAAGGATGCTGCTTAGATGTTTGAGAATAGTTTGAGGGTTGTGAGAGCTTGATGGCTTTTCCTATAGGCAGTTTTCTTCCAAGCCCCAGGTTTTCAGGAATCTGCGTTTAATTCCTGATTGAGTCAGTCCTCCAGACCTCCAGCACTGCAAGGAGGTCTTGCGAATGAACCTTGAAGTGAAACTACCTTGGATGTCTGGGTAGTTGTTCATCATTAGCATGTTAGCCTCAGAAAGCCTAGCTGTGGATAAAAAGCCATAGTTAGAACAGCTTTGCCCCCAGAGGTTGGGGACTTCCTGGAGGGGGAGAAGCCTTTAGCAAAGGAAAAGCATGTTGTTATGGATAAAAACACAACCTAACATGCCAGGAGGGAAGGATCAGAGCAGACCCTTGGCCAACAGATTAAAGGAGAGGGATTTGTCATCACATGATTCAGAAGCTCCGCTTTCTCACCCATTTTAATTTTTTTTTTATGCCTTCTTCTGTATTTGATTTATTGGTCATCTTTTCACCTCCTTACCAAATATTAAGGCAAATACCTGTTTCCGGAAACGACTCACAATTCCTTTATACCCCAGAGCTGCCCCTTGGAGTTCAGCTGAACCACCAGCCACCAGTGGTTATGGAACACTTGAGAAGTGGCTAGTGGGGGTGGGGGGGAAGAAAAAGTCACTAGTGAGAATACCAAAAAGAACTTTAAATTCCATTTTCTTTTTTAAAAAATGTTTAACTATAGTTAAAAAAAAAAAGTAACAAAATTTACCATCTTAACTATTTTTAAGCGTCCATTTCAGTAATGTTATGTCTGTTCACATTGTTGTGCAGCCTATCCCCGGAACTACTTAAATCTTACAAAACTGAAACTATCCGCACTGAACAACAGCTCCCTATGTCCTCCTCTCCCAACCCCTGGCAACCCACCATTTTACTTTCTCTTTCTTTGAATTTGACTACATTTAGACATGCCATAGAAATAGAATCGTTTGTCCTTTCGTGACTGGCTCGTGTCACTTTGTATAATGTCCTTAAGGTCTGTCCGCCCATGTTGTAGCATGTCACAGGATCTCTGTCCTTTTTAAGGCCAATAATATCCCATTGTGTGTATGCATGCATGCGTATACACATGAACACACGTGTACACATCTACCAGATTTTGCTAATCCATTCATCTGCTGGTGGACATTTGAACTGCTTCTGCCTCTTGAATCTGAATAACCCTACGATTAGCCCTGCTGTATTGTGTGGGTAGCAAATTATCTCTTCAAGATCTTGCCTTCAGTCTTTTGGGATATATACCCAGAAGTGGGATTGCTGGGGTTTGTGGTAATTCTATTTCTAGTATTTTGGTGAACTGCCAACCATACTGTTTTCCATAATAAATGAACCATATCACTCATATTCCCACCAACAGTATAGAGGGGTTCCACTTCTTCCACATCCTCACCGACACTTGTTATTTTATGGGGTTTTGTTTATTCTATAGTAGCCATCCTAATAGTGTGAGGCTCTGTCTGATTGTGATTTTGATTTGCGCTTCTCTAATGATCAGTGATGTTGAACATCTTTTTATGTTTGTGGGCCATTCCCATATCTCTTTTGGAGGAAAATCTATTCAAGTCCTTTGCTCGTTTTTTAATCTTGTTTTTTAATTTGTTTCATCTTAATTTTAATTTTTGAGTTGTAGCATATGTACATATTCTGGGTACTAATCTCTTATCAGATGTATGATTTGCAAGTATTTCTCTTATTCTGTAGTTTATTTCCTTACTCTTTTGATTGTATCCTTTGATGCACAGGAGTGTTTAAGTGTGATGCAGTTCCATTTGTCTATTTCTCCTTTTGTTGCCTGTGCTTTTGGTGTCATATCCAAGAAATCCTTCATTATCAAATCTAGTGTCATGAAGCTTCCTGTTTTTTGGCATGAATTTTATCGTTTTAAGCACTACATTTAGGTCTCTAATCCATTTAGAGTTAGTTTCTGTCTACAGTGTAAGGTAAGGGTCCAGCTATGTTCTTTGGTGTGTGGATATCCAGTTTTCCCAGCACCAACTGTTGAAGAGACTGTCTTTTTCCCATCCAGTGCTCTTGGCACCCTTATTGAGGATCCTTTGACTGTGAACGTAAGGATTTATTTCTGGGCTCTTGACTCCATTGGTCTCCATGTCTCTCTTTATGTCAGTACCACACTGTTTTGATTACTGTAGCTTTGTAGTATGTTTTGAAAGCAGGACGCGACTTTGTTCTGACTTTGTTCTTTCTTTTCAAGATTGTTTTGTCTATTCAGGGTCCCTTGAAGTTCTGTATGAATTTAGAATAGATACTTCTATTTATGCAAAAAATGACATTGGATTCTGATAGGGCTTGCTTAGAATCTGTAGGTCCTTGTGGGTAGTATTGACATTTTAACAATAAGTCTTCTAGTCTGTGAACACAGAATGTCTTCCCATTTGTGTTCTTTTCATTTCTTTTAGCAATGTCTTTTAGTTTTCAGTGTACATGTCTTCTACCTTCTTGGTAAAGTTTATTCCTAAGGAATAAACTTTTTTTTCTTTCTGATGCTATTATACATAGAAATGTTTCCATAGCTTTTTTCAGTTTTATCTGATTTTAATTCATTTAGATCTAAACTCAAATGACCAAATATGGGTAGTGGTTAGCTCATTGGACAACACAGATGTAGGACATTTCTGTTATCACAGAATGTTCTATTGGACAAGCAGGGTCTTGGAGTATTGGTCTATATTGTCTCTTTTGAGTGTTATTTGTATTCTAACCCTAACTCTAATTGTAAAATCAAAGTCTTTGTCCTGCTGGTCCAGTGTCCACTGACGTGTGCACATTGCTCTGTGTGTTCCACATTAACCTTGTGGAAAATGTTAATAGGAAAGATTATTGTACAGACCACTGGCTATTAACTCAGATCAGGGGGAAGATGAGAAATGCCTTTACATGTGTGGTACCCAGACAGGTGATTGGGTGACAAGACCAGTGAAAAGACATCTAAAAGATCTAAGAGAGTAAAACCATCTACCTGCCTGAGGATGTCACCTCAAGTATTCAACATTTTTCTCAACCTCTCTTTGCCTGTTTCCCTGCCTCTTTAAGGTGAATAAAAGGAGGGCAGTTTTAGAAAGAATTGGTTCAATGGCACTCTAACATTTTTTTTTAATCCCAAAAGAATTATACAGTTCTTGTAGGTTCTTTCCCTCGATGCCTGTCTTACCAAGACACAGATGATGAAATTCATCCCTGTTTCCTCTGCATCACAAATTACCCTGAATTATTTTCCCATTCAGATCGCTCCTTAATTTGACTTCAGCCAAAGTAAAATGTTTTGAGAAAAAGGAAAAGAAAAGTTACTTGAGGTGCTTAATGCCAGCTTCCCTCGGGAAGAGCCCCAGGCCTTCCACTCTGGCACTGATACGCTACAGACAGGATTGCCACCCAGTATAGCAGCTGGAAGGTTCCTCTGTGCTGACTGCCACATCTGCCACCCAAGGACAACAACTGACTTCTGAGGCCTCACCTCCCACCTTCTGGGACCAGAAATCAGGGCAAAGGCTGGTCAGGCAGCCACAAGTGATCTAGAACGGACACGCATCTTGTAAAGTTCTTCCCTGCCCCGGCGTTCGTTCATTAGTTTTATTTAGAAATTCTGGGAAGACACTGAGTATTATTTGATACCCATGTTTTCCCCCCACCTGTCGCCCAGTCCATCAACTCGGATGCTACTAAGGAAAGTGGAGAGAAGCAATGAGAAGGAACACTGAAGGGGAGTAAGAAGGGGGAAACAAAGAAAGGAAGAAGGGAGTTAATGCTTGCCCCAGGCAGGAAGGAGAGAAAAGGGGGACACTACCAGCTTCTTGGCCCCACAGCTAGATAAAATAAAAGAAATTCTGTCCCTTGCCTTCGACTTCCACTGTCTGCTTTCCTGCCAGGGTCGCATGGAGTCGGGTCCTGACAGGTGCTCACACACATGCCTCCGGCGAGCATCGGGTCCTCATTGGCGTGTTTCAGATACTTAGAATGAGTCTTTCTCGCTCTCTGCGGCTTGTTGTTGTTGTTGTTTTTGTCGCAGTTGGCTATAGATTACCAAACAGTTCTGGGTTTCCTTTTGTTCATTTTGACTTAGAAAAGGTATCACCTCCCTGGCTGAATTTCTAGTGCACCATTAGAAGAGGAATGATGTTTTGACCCACTCTCCCTTTTCCACTTTATCCTCAAAGAAGATTTTTTTTTTTTTAAGATTTTATTTATTTATTTGACAGACAGAGATCACAAGTAGGCAGAGAGGCAGGCAGAGAGTGAAAGAGAGGAGGAAGCAGGCTCCCCGCGGAGCAGAGAGCCCGATGTGGGGCTCGATCCCAGGACCCTGGGATCATGACCTGAGCCGAAGGCAGAGGCTTTAACCCACTGAGTCACCCAGGCGCCCCTATCCTCAAAGAAGATTAAAAATAGCTAAAATTCTTCACCTTGAACCTGACTTTTCCTTCAAAGGCCGTTAGATGAGAAAGGGATTACTTATATAGTATCAGTATAAAAGAAAAAAAGGAATTAACCTCTGATGTAGCAGACACATAAATTTTTTAAAAAAGTAAGTCTTGAATATGTTATGTTCCAACATAGGAAAAAAAAATGCTGAATAATTAAAATGGGGGGTGGGCAGGGAGAAATGGAAGTCACTTTTATTTCGATACTTGTCTGGGTTAAAAAAGGTAATGAGAGAATTTATCCCAGGTTATTGTAGGCACAAAGTAAGTATAGGTGCTTTCTAAGAGTATTAGTGTATTTTTTTTTTTTTAACAAATGTAACTCCACCTCAGACATCAACAATTTTATTATCAGTGTCAGATGGTGTTAATTCAGTTATATGGTTCAGATTTGAGGTAACAAGGGCTTTTTGTGGCCGTGTAATGGATATAAATGACAAAGGCTGGAAATTTTCCAAAAAGTCACTCAGTGGGTTGCAGCTCCACTATTGATACTGTGAATGGGACTGTTCCACTCATAGCCAAATCTGATTATTGTGTTTCTCCACACTTAGGGCTATAAAAGAGAGAAGGAGAGAGAAAACCTACCATTCCACTCCACACCTGGCATTCGGAGGGCACTGTCTCCATCTCATTCCAAAGCAAGATCACCAGCTCCCTCCCGACTTTGGTAAGTGAAATTTAAGAGGTTGTCTGGGTTGCCGCATGTTGAAGCATCTGTAGCTTCTGTTCTCTGAAAGCAAACTATTTATTCTCTCCCCACTGTTTGCCATTGACTTAGGGAATAACATTTTTCCTTGTAGGAAGGGAAAAAGGAAATAGGAGTGAGTCTCTAAAGTGAATATTTCTCTGTTTGCTACATAAAAAATCAAACACACCAGCTTGGTATCTTCATTTCTTTTCCTTCCTGGTGCTGGCATGCTAGGACTATCACATGGTAGAGGAGTGGGGAAAGGAAGGGTCCGGCAGGCTGGCTCTGATGGCTCCCATTCTCTTTCCCCGATGTGTTGCCCAGGTTGCCATCCAAATCCTTCCCTCATCTGCCTGGCACACCCAGACCAGCCTCGTCCTTGCCTCCCGGATCAGTCAAAGCAGCCTCTGCTCAGGCCCGGCCCCCATCCCCTGGCAACATCCGCCCTGTCAAGAGAGAAGTCAGAGTGGAACCCGAGAGGAAAGACCCTGAGAAGGAATCCCAGAATGCTGCCAAAGAGCCATCACTTAAGGGCAGAACACCTTTAGTGAAGGTGGAAGAAGCCACAGTTGAAGAGGGGACCCCTGCTGAGCCGGAAGCTGCTCCCGGTAAGGTTCAGCTGCCTTGTGATACAGCGTGGGTTGCTTGCTCTTCCTGGGAGACTTAGACATTTCCTCGAAGGTTCATTTCAGGAGCTTTTCCCATGTGCAATTTTCTTATGTATAAAGAAAGGCACATCTGATCAAAAGCCTGTCATTGGAGGCACAGCATATTAGTTCAGGTATGATTTATGAGACCTTCTATTGACTGAGTCCAGATTTTCACAAAACATGGTGTTCAGAGCCCCCACATCAGGATTGCTTATATTAGTTATCTCTACTGCTGTGTAACAAATCAGCCTGAAACTTTCA